>NC_081249.1:46135556-46735556 GCF_030490865.1 Poecile atricapillus | reverse complement strand
TTGGAAAGAGTCATATGTGGCACTTTCAGACAGGCAGTCAAGAGTCTTTTAATATGTTTGAGGGTTTTTTTTAATATTTATGGGGCAGTGATCCACATGTTACAAATTCTAATTACATTGATCAGTGTTTGAGAAGTATTACTGTGTTTTTATAAGAAATTTAATTTTTCTGGATGTCGTTACATTTTTTCAAAGTAGCAATGAAATTTAAACAGCTGAATTTTTTTCATACTTCTTTTATCTCCCTCCATTCAAAAGTTTAGGAACTTTGAATATTTTAGTGCTATACCTTGTAGAGCTTTCAGTATTAATTTAGCACAACACAATATGTATTTACACTTTGTGTTGATTCTCCCCAAGGATTTACTAATTCAATATGAATATATTTAAATAAAATATTATGAAAAAGTTCTCCTTAAAACCAGTCATCATATAAACCTGAATTTTTTCCCCAACAAGTTAGGGTTTAATCAAAAATTTTGGAAAGTATAACTTAATTTTCTGAAAACACCGAAATGCATTGGCAAGGCTAATTATGTTTAACTGAAAGCTACCTTCTATCAGTTTTTAATTAGGTGCTGCTGCTTTACAAGCATAGAAATCATTGACTGCATTGCAGTTCTGAGTTATGTGAAACTGTGGGGGACAATGGTGATTTGTTGTGATCAGTGTGATTAGACTGACGGTAATTCTTTTCTATAAAGATTATCCATAGCAGGTTTTCTGAAGCCCTCCAAAAGGCAGGAGGGGAGGGGAAGGAGGGGAAGAAAACCTATAAGTTGCGAAAGAGTTTGTAGACCTGAGTCAGCTGAGAAAGTGAAAAATAGATTGTAGAGAGAGCTCATACTTTTGAGACATGTGTCTTAAACAGATCAAAATTTGCAGAGGGAAAACACTGATACGGAATTTTTGCAAAATCCTAAAGGTCCAACCCCCAAAAATACCCTTGAAAACCCACCATCCTAATCAACAAATCAACCAACCCTGAAGAAAGAAACAAGCAAAAAAAAGCCAGGCAGAAAAGAGCAATTTGAAAATGTCAAGGATCAGTGGTGTCCCAGCAGGGCACAACTGGGAGCACACAAACATTCATGGCTGCACTGCAGTGTGCGAGTGTGCACGGCACCACTGTGAGCAGAGCTGCACAGCTGTAGCACGTGGGTGTGCAGTGCCCTGCTGTGAGGGTGTGAAAGGCACTGCTGCAAGTGTGCAGCTCCCTGTCAAAGTGTGTGAGCTTTCAGGGTGGTGTGTGAGTGTGCGGGACAGTGCTGTGACTGTTGGATGTAGTGGAAGATCTAGAATGTCCAGAGCTGCAGCTGGTGATGTCCCAGGTGAGAACCTCTGGGCAAGGATAGAGGGACAAACAAATGAAGTGAGTGTCATCATGGGAGTTTGCTATTGGCCACCCAGCCAGGATGACAACAAATTATTCTTTAAGGAACCAAAGGACACCTTTGAATAAGCCACCTTTTCCTTGTGGGGAAATTCAAGTTGACAGGTGCTAACTACACAGTTGGTACAAATAGGTCCAGGAGATTCCTAAAACACTGATGTGAAAAATTTAGGTACAGATACTCAGGGAGCCAAATTGGAGACATACACTCTGAAATTTGTGGCTTGTTCCCAGAGAGAGTGTCATGGGTGAAGTGGTAGCTGGTGGACAGTGACCACACAATCACCAAGCTTCAAATCTCTGATGCCTTGCCTGCAGCCAGCTTGCTCCCAGGATGGACCAGGCACAGGCGAGTACAGTAGGAAAATCAGCAGTTTTTATTAATGTGTGCGTGATGAAGCCACCCTAGGTCACTCCCTCAATGCCACACCAGCTCCTGGCAAGCTGCCATCTCTGGGAACTGGCCTGATACTGGCATCTTTCCCCCTGTCTATGACACTGAAACAGTCTGTGCAGAGCCTGGAGCCCCTGCTCTGAAGCAGGAGGGCTGCTGCTTTGCTCCTGAGGGCATGGGATTCCAGCTGGTGAGGTGAGGGGAGAGGCTGGGTGGGCAGCAGGGGCTGCGCATTGGCAGGGCTATGACTCTCTGCCCCTGCTGCTGTCACCAGCTCTCTGAATCCATCAACAACTTAAAAATGAGTACTCCTGTGGAATATATTATTTACAATCCTCAAAAATCATGTTATGAGTTCGAATTTTTGTGCACACTAGAAATAGTTCCTTTCATGATTTCAACAGATAGTACCACTCAACATTTCTAGGTGCATTCAATGGAGTACTGGGCCTCTGCAATTGCAGCTCTCTGGCCAGAAAAATAGGTAGATTGTTGTGATTCTCAACAAACCATAATTAAATTAATGGCATACTCTATCTTTTTTTCCCCCTAGCAAACAGCAGCTGCTACAGGAGCCATATTTTTTTGGTTCACCTGATTGCATAATTTTCTGCAGTTTATATTCAAAGTGCAGGAAACCATCACTTATTACCACAATGACTGCAAGTGATGTAGTTCACCATCCGTCACTCATTCTGAAATTGCTGCAGCTTTAACAACTATTATTTGAAATCCTAAAATTCATTTTAATGCTACATCTCAGGTTTTCTGTGGTACGAAATGTTCCTTTCTGCTTCAATGCTGTTAATCCAAGAAATGTACTGGATCCAAGCAGCGTCCTTATGATGGTGAGGAATTATTCTTGTAAGAGCCGTGTGGAAAGAAAGAATAAAGTGACTGCAGCAGCCACTTCTGCCTGAAATCACAGAAGCCACATTCCTGGACAGTTAGCAGAAATAAGTTAATGCACTGATCTACATATATCTGCTACAACCAGCTTGTTACTTTAAAAATGAAGCCAGCAGGACAAGCATAGATCTTTACAAATATTTCATGCATGTTTCATATGCAGAACTAGATTATCCCCATTTTACTGCTGGCTCTGTATTTGTGCAACAGCCCTGCTGATCTCCCAGAGGACACAAAAGAAGGAGCTGTAATCTGCTGGCATTTTGGCAGCTGATAGTAAAAGCATGTTCAAATACAGTAATAAATTCCCATTCCTTATATAAAACCACTCTTCCAAGGGGACAATAGTGGGTGAAATGTTGCTGATTTGTGTAGGTGCATCATAATTATTTTTTATTCTTACTTTGAGGGATCAAGAACTTTCAGTTGCCAGAGGAAAGAAATTGGACATGACAGATCAGTGAGTTGGGTAAATCCTGTGCTTATTGTTTAAGTACTCCCTGCCAAATTCTAAGAATTGACAAGTCATCTGTGCTTATTATAAAGTTTTATGTTAATAAAAAAAAACTGATCAAGAGCTACATTCTTTCTTTTTTCTCATAACTTAGCAAACCAGTGTTCCTGGACATTTCTTTGGACAGTTCAGTACTTGCAAAAATTAGAAGATATAGGCCAGTATATAAAGTGAACCTTAAAGGTCTTGCTGGTTATTTTGTTATTTTTGTTGCATTTTTTAATATCATAAAATTTATTGGGGTGGTTTACTTTGTATAAGAAGCTTTCCACAAAATTGCAATACTTGTTGCTTTAGACCTTTTTTAAAAAACTTGTTCTGGGTTCTGCATCTTGGTGACCTTTCCTCTCATCCAGTCAGTTTGTCACAGATTCAAGATCTTATGTTTGCTGGGGTGTGCAGATCTGTGAAGACTACAGGCGCAGTTTTCTCTCTGGAGTCCTTTCTGACTGGAAAGATATTTGTGATTTGTCAGCAAATTTAACAGCTTACCAGTGTACAAATTTGTACCAGTGTGTACAAATGGACAATAATAATATATTGTCACTGTTTAGTATCTATTCCTAATAGTGACTTTTCCAGCTGTGTATATCAAAATATATTGGGGTCTGCTGTAAGATTTTGAAGAGATTTCTAAGTAAAATCCTTCCCGATCTATAGGTATTGAGAAAAGAATTTGAGCAATCTCTCTTCCTCTCCTGTAAATTAATCCTGTAATCTCATGTAAAATATGTTCATTTTCAAGACAGCCCTTTATTGTGTAATTTCTACCCTATTAATACTCTAGATTTATCTTCTCTACAAATTTGTGTGAAAACTTTGGAGACTGTTATGTCTGATTCTTACTTAAACTGGTGACATTTAACCCAAATCTGACAAGTCAGTTATGTATAATTCACTTCTTAAAGTACATTTGATATAATGGTATTATTTAATATTATTTAAAATCATAGTGCCATGGTATATTCCACTACTGTATCTACTAAAAAAGGCCTACAGGGTAATAAATAAAAAAATTAATTTAGGATATGATTTATATTTATAATATGTTTGAAAATATTCACATACACATTTAGATGTGTATGAATACATAAAAAATATTTTCCTTCCTTTTTTGTAAGAATTTAATTCTATCTGGTGTATTAAAACTCACCTTCTTTACTTTCCAAACTCATTCTTGTTTGATTTCCAAAACTCTGTGTAGAAAATCTGTTGACAGCAGTAAAGCAGTAGATAGGAAACACCTTTTTTTCTGTTGTTTCTTCTTGTTTATTCCACTTTCATAGAACTTGGGAGAGTACTATCACCTTAAGATGTCACATTTCTGTCTTTCACAGCCAGTTACAATACTTAAAATGTAGCTGGATGCTGTGATTGAGAGCTTGTGTTCTCCTCCATGTTATTTACAGTGCCCTTGTACCCCTTGATATGCTGTGTTTAGCAGCAGGCACAAACCAACCATAACACAAAGATTTACTTGTTGCTGCCAGATTTTTTTGAAAAAATTACTAAAATGTCAAGACTTTCAAGCTTTTCACTCTTTCAAGCTTTCTGACACTTCTGTACTCACAGAAGAACAACACAGCAAAGCTATTGTTATTTGTTGTAATCCTTTGTTATAGCAAGTGCAGTTACAAAGCTTCATGTCTAGCAGAGAAAGGATTTCAGAATATTTTTCTCTTTGAACCACATTTCATCAGCTGCTGCTATGATTTTACTTTTTTTTTAAGCATAAATTAAAGGAATGCTATAGTAAGTCCTAATTTTTCCCATTTAATTTTGCAATTGTTTGATATTTATTGGTGTATCCAAAAAATATCACAAATTGTCCTAACAAGGAGATAATATCAAAAATATCACAAAATATCCTAACAAGGAGATAGGTATTCCTTTCAGATATGCAAACATATCCAGATATGGACATGGTGGACTCACTCTACAGATGATCTGTTATTACTTTAAGCAGTAAGCCAGAAGGTAGTGTGGCTGGAATACAGTTGGAAGTCTTTTCTACTCATTAAGTAAGTCATATGAATATTTATAAAGTACAAACTATGTGTATGCATATATATATATACACATATACATGTATACATATGTATATATAACATTAGCAAAACTTATTGAACTTCACAAAAACCTTAAGTTCTTTTGTATCATCCAGTTCCTTTGTTGTGCCTTATGTTTCGGTTCACTATATAGAAATACTGACATGTTAAACAAATACTACTTTTCATAGCATAGGCTCTCACCAGCAAGATATTATCTTATCTACCTAAGAATTCTCATAGCATTCTTATACACTTTTTATGAAGCATTGATTAGATATGTATAATGAAATTACTAGCACTGATAATTTCATCAGTAATTTAAAAGTGGTCTTGATTGCTGAATTCCCAAGGAAATTATCTGTAACAGATGATTTGATTTGATTAGTTGCACCTTACTTCTTTTAAATTATGTGAATAATAAGTAGATGAAAACAACCCAACTCCCTAGTCATATGTTTTTTTCTGTTCTTTTAAGAAAACCAAGTGCTTAGTATAGAATCCAGTCAAGTTCTGGGCAGAGACGTTTGCCAAACATCACCATGAAGCTCCTGCATTGGCCCCTCTCCTATTTGGGCTGCCTTATTCTTTTTAATTTTTACAGTACGTAAGCAGATGTGAGGAAATGGGCCATTCTTTCTTCCTAGCAATGTCATGTTAAGGTATCAGATGTGCTATTTTTTCAAGATAAAGACAACAATTTACATAATTTCTTTAAGATGTGAGACAATTTATAGCAATGAGAATAATCTAATGGATTGAGAAAGATAGTCAGGGATCTAATTTTTTTGCTTTGATGGCAATGTGCCCCGCAGAGGCTGGCTTAAAGCAGAATAGGTGATGCTGTCAAAAGGAGCAGCTCTTGAAGAAAAAATCTTCACAGGCCTGTTCTAGAGCCTCCTAAAAAGCTGACTTTAAACATGTCAGCTCCTTTTTTCCCCTCATTGTGTATGGATCGGTACAGGAGTTTCAATAGATTTACAAGTAAAATCTCAAAGACAAGTTTATTCCTAACATTTAATTAAAATTCAGGTTTCTATTTTATATTATAGGAATTTTATCTATAATCCTCTCAATTTCTTAGTGTTAACCACCACTACAGTATCATCCTCCAGAGTTTAATAGCAATAGAATATTATGGGATTTCGGGCTCTTAATTAAGATTAGATTTCATTTAGCCACCTATAGCTAAGGAAGATGAAAGCAGAACTTGGAAAGCATACAGAAGGAAATTACTCTAACTCATTCAACTGATGAAAGATGAACAGCATATTGAAGTTCTGGATATAACAGAGAACTAAAGTTACCAATATTTAGGTCAAGCAGTGTGCAGGTTAAACAGGCATAACTAAAATTAACACTTCAGACGCTAGTCAATCAAATTGTGGAGCTATATTTGCTGGGGCTACCAAGAAAGCAGATATTTCTTAATCTATCTTAAAAATTATTAAAAAAAACCCCACCAAACCCACAGCTCAAAACAGAATTAAACTCCCCAACCTCCCCTGCAAAACCCAATAAATCCACAAATACAAAATGCCAAAACCCCACAGCATAAAAAATATTCCTAGGCACTGAAAGGCAATCAGCTCCACTGCTAGTTGTTAAAATGGCTCCAAGTATGCTTCTGACCTTTGATGACAATCAGTCTCTCCAAAAATTCTTATGCATGGTCCATGAATTATGATCATAGCTAGGCATCTTTCACAACAGACAGTTTAAATTTGCCCTCCTGATTTAGAGAGTAAATATGTTTGTATTACTACAGGTTTGGGCTGTTCCTTGTCATCCATCAAGTTATGTATTTAATTTATTTTTAGAGATATATCTAGTGTGAAAAAAAAGAGGAGTAAAACTATATACTTAAACCTTAGAAGATAAACATCACCATAAAATGAAGCAATAGGTGTAAAAAGGTCATATACTCCCTTTTAAAGCTGGACAAAGATAAGTGAGACACTGTGATAGGAGAAATGTATATGCAAAGACTGGATGAAGTTCTTCATAGATAATAGAGGCAAAATAGATGAAAGTTGGGACTAAATCTAATGAAAAAGTCAGGGAGTTTCATAGTGAAATGAAAAATTTAAAACCATAGAGTTTATAAAAATAACACAAGAATAAAGGCAAAAAACCCCAGTCATAATAGGCATAAAAATTTGTCAAGAATTTCACATCGTCAACAGAACTCACTAATTGGATACATGTGAAAAGAGATGTACTAATTGTAGTAGCTAGGTAAAAACAAACAAACAAAAAACCAGAAAAAAACAAAAAGAATTTTCTAATGACTCTGAGGCTGAAAGAAAACTCTTAATAAAAAACTCTAAGACTTAGGACTCCAAAAGTTCATTTATCCAGTAGTTAATTCTACAAGTATAACCTCTCTTTTGCTAAGGGAGAAATGACTTGAGGAGCAGACTAGCATTACCATTTCTGAAGGCTTTGATCAGGCAAGAGATTCAACAGAGGATAGATTTACTGACACTTTTAGAAGATAGGAGTAAGAAATAAAAAACAAGCAATATCCCCTTACATAACAAATAGATAAGGGATAAAAAAAGGATAAAGTAAACTTTCTGTTAATGTATAAGGAAGGCAGGGGAAAGGGAGATGTGCCCACAAATTCAAATAGCTTTCAAAAGAAGAGTTTTGGTTTGAGACTAAAGAAGTAAAGCAATAAACTAAAATCTGTCTAAAATCTAAGATAAAAGGTAAATGGTATTGATGGCTAAAATACTAACACAGAGAATAGTAGAACTAATTATTGCAAAAAAAAAAAAAAGGTAGGTCATACTAACATTGAAGCTGAAATTCATATGTTCCTTCATCCGGAAGGAAAAATATTTTACAATTAGTAAATTAGAGAATGCATGTCTTACCCCAGAACTTGAAAAATGTGTTGTAAAAATTAATGATCAAATTTGACTATGGTATATGGGATACTATAAGGAACAGTGCTCTTAAACCAGAAGTTTCATACACTTTCTCTTTCATTCTACCTTTCACACACAAAGATTTAAAAATAGTAAATAGGATGATAAAATTCCCCATGCAATTTTACATAAGTCAACTTAACAATAAAACCAAACACAGTATGCACTTCATTATCAATGCCATATCAGAAAATAAAAACAGACTTTCAGTTCTAGAGCACAGCAAGAAAAATGAATTAAAAGTTACTTACAAAGAGTGGTTTGCATACAATGCTCTCAGCTGCTGGCAATTTAAATAGGAACTTTCAATACTAGGGCTACTTCTAAAAAAATACGTGTAAAAATATTATACAAAATTGTACCATAAAATCTTTTTTTCTTAGAATAGACTTGAAAGTCCTCAAGAAATTTTTTCAAGTTTGAATTAGTTAAAGACATGAAGATATGTGGTTTAAGCTTACCTCAGTATTTAACATAATTAAGAACGTGTTGGCACATACCAAATCAAAGGGGAAGAAAAAATATTCCTCATTCTACTTACAGGCAGTAATTAGAAAAAGTAGATAAAGATTCTCTGATATAAATAATGTATTTTTCTTAAATCATTACTTTTATTCTTCTGAACTTGTTACTACAAAATAGCCATAATAGGGAAAAGTAGCTGTACAATGTTTCTTGACTTTTTTTATTCATATTAGATTTCAGATCATGGGTTTTTTATATGATATGTGGATTTTTCCTGTCACAAATGTGGGTGATAATGAACTTCATATGGGCATCATTAAATAAAATACTTCATTGTCTAATCTTTAGCTCAGAGAGGAGGCAGCGCAGTACAGCTCCCATCCACAGTCCCATGAGCTAGTCTTGAACAAGCTTGATATTTAGCTCTTTCCCCATTTCTCTTTAGGGCTGCTTCATCTACCTCCTTTCAAAATCCGTCTGCAGAGGGAGCTGAGTGTTAACAATACGATGAGAGGAAATTGCTGCCATTTAGTATCAGGGGCACCGAGTCATTCATTGCTCATCTATGTTGAAATACATAGCCACCTACAGAAGTGGTCACTGGTTCCATCCAGGCTACTTCTATTTATTGCCCTCAGGTGCCCTGTGCAGCACCTTCTTGATTCAGTATCAGGTGAATCAATACTCTTCCTATCCCTAGATTTCCTGAAGTTTGTCAGTAGAAGGCTTCCCTGAAAAACTACATAGGTATTATAACTTTGCAAAGAAACACAGAATATAAACCTCTATAGTGTGTACCAGTTTGCAAAATTGCTAGTTAACAAAGAAACTTTCTTACAAGTTGAGGGTGCAGTAACAGGTATATGAGATATATAAAGAAGTTTAGCAGTACTGCACATTTAAATCTGAAACAAAAATCACAAAAGATGAACTAATCACCAAATAAGACAATGTACAGAAAAAAAGTGCAGTTAAAAACATATTTGCATATTAAGAGTAAAGAAATAGAAATGTGCAAGTGTTTACATAGGTATATACAGAAATGAAGAAGGATTAAAAAATATTTGAGACTTTAGTAATAGAACAAAATGCATAAAGCATAAAAGGATGATGCACTACATAACCTATTTATTGGATAAAAAAGAAAAAATAATTGCAAAGACAAGTAAGGCTAGCAGTCTCATTAGATTCAAGTGATTAACTTGTGATTTTTGTTCCTTTCATCTTGGCAGAGTTCCACATTAAATTACAATCTACAGAAGTAGCAAGATTCAATATTCTTTCTCAACAGTATCTCTTGGATAGCATCTACTTGAACTCAAAGTCAGATTTCATAACTGAGAATTACTTTCCAGGACATAAACCATGAGATAGTTAATAACCACAGACCACAGTTTCTTAGGACTAGAGAAGTACAGGAAAAGAGATAGGTTTAGTATGTTTCCTAGGAAAAAATACTACTTTTGGAGCAACCATTTGGGAACGTAATAAGTCTTCCTGGACACTAACTGTGAAATTGTTTAATGAAAGTGGATAATTCTCTTTATCACCAGAAAAAAAGGCAAACCAAAAGCAAAACTTCTGAAACTGTTTCTTCCCTTAACGTGTTAAATCAGTTGTGGTGAATCACTTCAGAAGTGTACAATTCTTGGTGGAAAAAAAAAAAAAGATAACAAATTTGTTAGGATTCTTTTTTTTTCACTCAAAAACTTTCCCAGATCAGCATAACTGGATATGACTGGGAAGTTATAAAAGATGACATCAAGATAAAGGTTTTATAAAATAAATATTTTATATATATGTACACACGCACACACACAGAGTGGTAAAAATTCTAGCACTTATAAGTGCAGCTTAGAGTCGTTGTCAGCCCTCTGAAATCATTGGCTCAATGTGAAACATCTGCAATAAAAGAAATGGACAAAATGTTTCAGATCATCAGGAACGGCAATGTGAATACAATAGAGGTCATCATCTTGCTGCTGTATAAAAACTTGTTGTGTTGACATCTTAAAAATTGCACAGTTCTGCACTTTGAGCCTGAGGGAGGATACAGTAGAGTAAGAAAAAGTACAGATAATAAAAACTAGATTGATATAGGAGATGGAGCTTTGAGAATGAAACATGAAAACAATTAGGATACCCTTTAGAGACAGACAAGGAAGTTAGCTAAGCTTTAAACATTCATGAATGTGGCAAATAAATTAACACTACGTTTTAAATATATAAGAGGAAATACCTCTTTGGAAAACAGGCAATGAATTTCTGTGAGACTGCTGTACCAGTAGGTTTGAAATGGTATTAAACAGATCAATTAAGAACAGGATATCAGCAAAAAACAGAGAGAACAGCAGGAGATACACCATGTTAGAACCCTAGTAAAAGGTTAAAAAACAGGGGATTTGGGGAGACGGTTAAGGGTCTGAAAGAAACAGCCAAATTCCTCTGCCTTCTTTTCATGGCCTGTCCCATTGCTATTCCTGTAGACAAAATATTGGGCTAACTGAACTGCTGTTTCAACTGGCCCTGAAGGCTTCAGGCACCTGACCAATCAGGGGGTGAGGATCCCATCACAGGAGAGGCAAATATAACAGCAGATAGACCACGATCCATAACATCTAACAGTTACTCATCTAAATGGGACCTGGACCAGAACTGCTGCTGGAGAACAAAACCCATGGCTCCTTCAGTGGTCAAGGACCCCTCAGCCATTGTTTGATTCCTGTGAGGATTGAGTGACTCATGTTCTATTTTGTCGTTGGAGACTCCATTAAAAGGTCCTTACACTGGCACAGCAGACCAAGTATTAAGATTTGACCTGATCTGTGGAGGATCCAGGTAATTAGGAACTGTAAGCTAAGCTGTCCTGTAAAATTCTCTGTTACACTACTTATAAAACTACACTAAAATGATTTTGTTTATAAGAATCTGTGGTATTCTGATCATAAGATTCCATATTATGCTAATCAGAAAAATCTGTTAAAAAAAAAAATAAATTAACTGTACCTGTAGTAAAGTACTGTTGTCATTCTGCCAAGGATCCCCAAAAGAACCTATCTGTCCCCATAGCGTTGAGTGACAAGTCTCTATGTTTTTAATGCAAATGATCTTAATCTTGCCTTCAGAAGCAAGAGAAGTAATTGAAATGGAACTAAATAAATTAGCACAACTATGGAAAACTGACACATATTTGTTTTCAATCTCCAAAGTTATTTGTATGTATGATAAGTATTTTGGATGGAGAATAAACAGATGAAAAAATTCATCCAACTATTAAAAAACCCTTTAACAGATCCTTGTAGGGTTGTGTTGGGTTTTTGGGGTTTTTCTGGTTTTGTTTTGTTTTTTGTTTGTTTACTTGTTTTTTGTTTGGCTTTTTTTAAGAAACAAGTAAACTATGTAGAAAGATATAGAAGTATTGTCATTGATCATAAAATAAGAGAAAAAATAAGGAGCACAAAGCAGAACGGCAAAAATACAGCAATCATGCATATGACACTGTAGATTGACTGTTACTATTTATGGAATGTAATATTGATACCAAAGAAGAATAATAAGAATTCTGAAAATTTTAGCAGAATCCCATGATCTGTGAAAATCTGTGGTTCTGCGAAATTTGAACCAATATAAACAACTTGTGTTTAAATCTAAAGATAACCGCAAAACTCAGGAAGTACAACTACACTACATGAATAGCACAGAGACTGATACCAAAACTTGTTACAGAAGACTAGATAGTATAGATGTCACCGAGCTGAGCAGTGCACTTCATGTGCTTGAGAAAAGGGATGCACCTAGGGGGACTTTGGGACACACTTGAGACATGGACCTGTACAAGGCTCATGAAATTTCGAGTGAAAGTAAGGGGCATAATCTCTTGCCGGGACTGGCTGCCTGTACTTGTCATCACACAGCCCCAGATACTCTCAGTTGTCTCTGCAACTGGATCACATCCAACTTGCTACCCCAGAGCTTTTCTGGGCCTTGAGATTACTCCCAACTTGTCTGTCCTTATCCTTCATTAGAAGAGAATGGTTCCAGTTGGAAACTACCTACACTGAACACCTAAAACTGACCGCTACAGGGATGACCAAAAGTTAAAGTGTATTATTAAGGGCATTATCCAAATACTTCTTAAACACAAAGAGGCACGGAGCATCAATCACCTCTTCTAGGAACCATGTTCCAGTGCTTGGTTATTGTTTCAGTAAAGAAATGTTACCTAATATTGTCTCAACCTTCTGTGTTGCAGTTTTGAGCCATTCTCACACATTCTGTCAGTGAATCCCGGAGAGAAGAGATCAGCCCCTCCCTTATCACTTCACCCCCTCTCTGGAATCTATGGAAAGCAATGAGGTCACCTTTCAGTTTGTTGCTTCTTTCCCAGGGGCAGAGCTTTCTACTTGTCCTTTTTGAATTTCATGAGATTCCCACTGGCCCATTCCTCTAGCCTATTAAAGTCACTTTGAATGGCTTCCCTTTGCTCTAGCATAGCTGCAGCATGCCTCACACTTTGGTGGCACCAAGAAACTTGATGACAGATCAGTGTCACCTCCTCCGGATCACTGGTGAAGATGTTAAACAGGACATGTCCCAGTACAGACCCCTGTAGTTCCCTTCTTGATACCAGCCTCCAGGCAGAGCATGACCCATTACCCACAACAGGTTTTTACCTGTCTAGTTGTCTGCCTTTCAGACTGCAATATAGCAACTTAAATGTAAGAAACAGGGGGAAAAGGCTCACTAAGGTCAAGATAAAATGACATTCTCTACTCTCCCTTTATATACTGAATATTTTTGTGCCTGAGGGTAATCAGGCTGGATTTTTATATTCTCCTACAAGCTGGTGCTATGTAAATCCAAAGCAAAGTAATCAAGAAATGTTTTCAAAATACATTTCAGATTTTCATAATGTTTCATTAAAAATGTGTAGAATTGGAACTTGCTAATTGCATCTTGAGAGGCATAAATAATAAAATGAAACTCTGAGTACACTTAGCAAAGCAATGCAGAAGAAAAAAAAAATAATTCATAGTAATACAAGACTCATTGCTAACTTTTTCTTTTGCAAATGACTAAAGATGCAAATCCAATTAGCCATCAAGGTTGCCTCCACACAAAATATACTGTGCTCATTTGTTTTGACAAGTGAGTTTTTACTTTAATTACTTACAATATAATTGTAAATTGTGCTAATAAATCAGGGATGTGTATCTTACTAAAGCAAAACTTCAAAGTAGTATGAGCTCTCACAGCAGCTTTCTTCTATTAAATCTTCTCTGCAAAATGCAGTAAACAACTGGATTACAGATACATTAAGTGGGACTTCACAGCTACTCCAGAGAAGAAAGGTCACACTCAGAAGTTTTGTATGATTTCAAAGTGAGGGAAACAAATGACAATATGTAGAATGTGTACTAAGAAGGCAAAAGGGTAAACAGACAGTGGGAACAGCTGATAGTCCCAGAGAGTGTGGGAGGGCAACCACAGCCCTTTGTGTCAAAGGGTAATGGGGGCACACCTGCTGCCCTTCCCTGTTGTACCCGCAAAAGAAGAGGATGGGGCAGGGCAGGTGACATTTTGTCACACTACATGGTTCATTGCTCTGACTATATCACCTCTCTGGCTGCCTGGATTTCCTCTATGAAAAACAGAGCCCACCAGAGGTCAAATCTTGCCTAAAACATTTATCTGGATCCAGCTTTGCCATAGTGATGCCATTTGGGTTTTGACTTTTTTCCTTTATATGTTCTCTGTATTTTTCACACATATATTTATAATTCCGTCACCTATTGTATTAGTGACTAGTTTTCCCAGTACTTCTCTATGGCCTTCCCTAAGCAGAAGGACAAAACAAATTCCAGAGCTCCAAGCCCCAGGAGGTACAAGGCTTTCCGCTATCTTGGTTCTTCCTGGGAACCAAGGCCAAGAACAACTCTGACATCCTCATCGACAAAGTACAACCATTTCTGAGGGGGCAGGCTCCAGAGAAAGGTCTTGACCTGGGGGAGAATTACATCATCACTTGTCTTTCTAATTTAATTGGTGCTTTCATCAATTATGCTAATTTCCTAAAACCTATAAATGTGTACTCATACCTGTAGGGGTGGTGGTCTTTTGTGGACATCTTTCCATAACTGCCCCTGAAGGCCTTCATTAAAGATCCTCTTTTATATTACCTCCTTACTAAAATTATCACCTAATTCAGCTGAATTAGGTGAATTAATAAAACTATCACAGTTGTGCTAAGGAAAAAGATAAAAGCCAATTCTTTTGACCCATAATCCTCACAATCACCTTACAGAGATATTTCTGAGGTGTTCCACCTTTGCATTCCGTAAGTTATAGATAATTAGCAACCACAACATGAACTGCTAATAAACTGGATGTTCCTTCTTCTCATTTTGTTCTTTCTCACAATTTATCTCATCTGTGTCTAAAACAGATTAAAGCCACAGAGCTGCAAAGGAACATTCAGTGAATGGCAGATACTTCTCAATAAAGTTAAACTGTTACAGATAAAAGTGGCAAAAAAATAACCTACCTTTGCTGGGAAGAAGGTAGACACAGTGAAGCCACAGTGGAAGCCTTAGCATTGAACTGAGGCAGCCAAAAGGAAATGACACTGAAAAGCAGCGGGTTTGCTGAAGGGGGTTGCTGCAGTGGTAGTTGCAATAACCGAGTATGGATTTTCTGCTACAAATAAAGCAACAGGGAAAATAGTACCCCCAGTACAATGTAAAACTAAATAGTCCTGGCTGTGGAAACTTGTTGCCTTTAAACAGAACTGGTGAATAAGCCCTGGAAAAATATTTATCTTTCCTACACTAGACTTCTCTGAACTTTCCACAAAGTCCAGCATAGGAGCTGGCAAGTATGTGTTTACCACTATGAAAATGAGACCAACACTCCTGATTAGCTGCAGTGCAGATTAAGTGGTAGCTCAATCCCTAGTTCTGTTTTGAACTAACTGTTTCCATGAAGAACTTGGCAGGACTGAGTCTAGTTGCAAGAATCATTTATTAAGCCAAGCAAATAAAATTCTACTTGATTTGGGGGACAGGAATTGATAAATTTGGATCTTGGATTCTGTAGTGCAGTGAAACAAATATAGCCATTATATTTTTATATGAAATCTGAAATATTAAGTATGTAAGGGATCTGGACTTCTATTATCTCAAAATGAAACTTCTAATTCAGCCTAAAATTCTATCTTTCAGCTGTTGAGCTCTCTACAAGACCAAGACTCCATAGTGGATTGCTGTGAATCGAGAAATCAACATATAATCATGACATAACTGGTGACAGTGTATAAATATTTTGTAATATTTATGATATCTTAGCACCATTAATGACCACAGACATTAAGCTAGGAGTGGACAAAAGAACTTCATAAAAATATGTGCAAAAAGTAAAATCTCGTTAAGAAAGGAAATCTTGAGGAGCAGGTAGTGATCCCCAAAATAATATACCAAGATGAGATTATTTACTTCTCTTTGGGGATAGGGACAGAAGCATTGGCACTGAGATAGGAAAGAGAGGTAATAAAGGATACATCATGATTTTGATTCCAGTTTCGCTGTCAAAGTGCAGAATCACCTTGATCTTGTTGACTAGGAATGATAATGAATCACAGGCATCAGTGTTAACAGAAAAATTACTTCCATGATTCTATATATTTATGGCTAGTTTAGAACAAATTTGCTAACTAATAATTGTTCCGTCTATGTGCTAGTAACACTTGTTAGTGATTAAGTAACAAATTGTAATGTATAATGTTAATGACTATCAGTCCAGCAAAAGATTGCTTTCAAGTTTGAAACAGCGTGATTTATCAACCTTTTAATCTCTGGCCCCAGAACAATATTCAATTCCCTAACTGATGTGTAAATCTATAAACTGCACTGCAACAAACTCTATTGGTCTTTGTTTTTGCTTTAACTATGTGCTGTAATGGTCAGTGGGAAAAAAATTTATGGTTACTATGCAACCTTTGCTAAGGCAGCACACAGCAAGTAGGTTTCTGATCCATTCATCAGCACATATGCTTGTCTCACAAATAGCCTATAAACAGCTTGCATGATTATAACTAGTAAACTATCCAATGCCATACTAAACTTTTGATTGTTTAGAACATTATGCAATATTTAAAGAGCAATCCATAATCTCATGAGGATCTATATTTTCAGACTGATGGCATGAACCTTGTAAAGAGTGCACTTTAGCACGGGTGTCCCCACTTTAGCAAAGATATATTCAATTTCCTTCCCAGTTACTGTTACAGTCCTGTGGTTTGGATTTTGTATGATAATATAATTGATAGCACAGTGATACTTTGTTGTCCCTGAGAAGTGCTTACTGTAAGTCAAGGACTGCCAATGAGCAGGTACACAAGAAGCAATGAGGCAACACAGCCAGGACAACAGATGTGAAGTGGCCTAAGAGAAATTACATGCTGTACAACACTTTGGCCAGTACATAAACTGGGGGAGAGCTGGCTGGGAGACATCAGTCACTGCTCAGAGACTGACTAGGCATTGATTAGCTGGTGGTGAGCCATTGTATTGTGTGCAACTTATTTCTCTTGGGATTTATTTCTCTTCATTGCTCCTCCTCCTCCTAATATGATTACCATTACTGCTGCTATTATAATTATTATTGTTGCTGTATTTTACTTCAATTAAATTATCAAACTGCTCTTACCTTAACATGTGGGTTTTGTCTTTTCCTTATGTTTGTACCCATCCCACCAGGGAGTGGGGAGTGAAAGGGCAGGTGTGGGAAACTTAGTTGCTGCCTTTGGTTAAACCATGATAATTGAGGACACAGAGAGATACAAATGAACACTGAGAGTTGGTTCCTCCAGTTCTTCATCTACCAGGCAAACAGTGTAGTACAGATGTCTCAGTACTATTACGTCATTTGGGATAAAATAAATATTTTTACAAAAGTGAAGATCTGCTAAGATTATATTGGTTGAGACTTTTTAATGTCTTCTGACCTTGAGCCATAGGGCTCAAGACCAGGTTGGATGGGGCTTTGAACAGCCTGGTCTGGTAGAAGGTGTCCCTGCTTAAGGTGGAGAGGTAGAGCTACACAATCTTTAAGGTCCCTTCCAACCAAAACTATGCTGTGATTCTATGAGTTTTGTTGTTCAAACAAGATAACTAATCCCTCTCATCCTTGTAAGTTTTCTTGGAAAAGACAAGTGAAAGAAATATGAAATAAATTTCATATGATGGCATTAAAAACAGATTGGAATTTAATTGCATTAAAAGCTTGCTTATATTTGTAGAAATATTATTAGATCATAAATGCATATCTGTCAGAGCATTATGTTCTTTCACTTGGAGCTGAAATGCTATTTCATAGTTAGAAGTAGTGTTCAGAACATTTGGTTTGTGCTTTTGGCAATTATGTCATGAAAACGAAAATTATGACAGCAAAGATTTTACTGAAATTTTACTCAATTTTGCGAAGGAAATATGAAGAACTTCATAAGATTTGCCAATGTAAGAACTACTTTTTGACTGTATAATACCTAAAAAACCCAAACCAAAAACCTCCTAAATTAAATTAATTTTAATAAGGATGATGTATGAAAGTTTTTTCCTTGGCGTTTCTTGTGTGTTTACTCTGCTGTATTCTGAAACCTCTTGATTGAGGTGGACCACTGTTAGGGAATTCTTATATCAGAAGTGTTTGCTGGCTAGAAGCCCTGCTTGATCTGCAGAGCAGAAAAACAGAACTTCGAAAGCAAGTAAGAGGTGAACTCTTGAAGATTCCAACATCCTCCCTTTTCTGGGTGTATTGTGAAGGGCCAGACTGCATGAATAACTTTGTAAAATTCAATGCCTTTACTGCAGAGGTACTTTGAACTTTGAAAGTGAAAGGTTTGTTGTTTATGTCAATTTTTCACTCCACTTATAAGAGAAATGCCTTATAAAAAATTAACAGTAAGAATTGTTGAGTCCAACTGGAGAATTTTTCTCACAATTTTATGCTCTGTGGCATCTTTCCTTCCTAATCCTCTTTAAAATGAACAAAGTCCCATCTTGTCTTGCTCTCTCCTCTTCCTATGTAAGTTTCTCACTTCAATAAAAAAAATCAGTTCAATCCCATTGATAAATTTTTAGCAAATAAGTAAACAATCCTTATAGTCTTCTACAGACACTATGTAGCCTTGGACATTTTTACACTGTCCAAACCATCAAAATTGAAATTGTGTAAAGACTAAAAATCACTTAGAACTAAATGGGGAAACTGAAAACACAGGCAATTGTCAGTGTAAGCAAATTAATTTAAACCAGAATGAAGTAAAAAAAAAAAGGAAAAGTTATCTGTGATTTCCTATTAATTTATATATTTTTTTAAAAGACAGTGAAAACATTGATTTTATTATAAGATTTTACAATGCAAATTTAAAGGGAAAAATTATGAAGTTCCATGATGTTATTGTATCTGCTTGAGCTCCCATACCTATCAGGTATTTATATCTACTACTCAAAAATGTTGCTTTGAAATATTTTTTATAGTTACATATATTTATTTATGTTCCATTTGCAAACACTAGAGCCAAAAGGTGACCTGAAGAACTCATTTTGTGGAAAAGTAATTAACAAACATAGGAAAATATTGTTTTTACTTAAAAAATTGCATAAACATTAGAGCTGAGAACTATACCATGTCTACTTTTTAACCTGTATGAACTTAAAGCTGACATTGACATCTAGTTTCCAGTAAAAGAAAAAAATTACTTTGAATACTTGCTCTATAAAAAGAAGGAGCGAGCAGTGGCTTTGGGAGAAAAAATCTTCAATAATACAAGGGATATTATTAAGTCTTAGAAGTTACAACCCTAATAAACAATTTTGAGGGGATTAACATATGCAAATGTGTCATATTTTATCCCAGGGCCAGATACGCCACCTTGATTTTGAAGTCTGTAACAGATATGGTTTTTCTTCTTGTCTCTGTGCATGACCTAAAGTACTTATTTTTAACTGATGAGCTCCTCACAGGTCTATGAGTTAAAGGAAACAGAAGCCAAGTGTCAATGAAGTGTCCTTTTGTACTTGTAGAAAAATGTCCTTCAGGATGTTACAGCACCAAGTACTATATTAATAAAAAAATAATCTTAGCTCTTTCTTGGGGTTATAAACATTCCACAACTCAATTAAAGAGATGTCACAAATGAGGGAGCAAAAAGTAGACCAATTCTCACAGTATTTGGCAGTTTAATGGCATGGCCGATTTCATTTACATCTTTTACTTGGAGATTCTTAAACAAATTTCTTTTACAGAAGAAAAGGCAAGACATTTTAAGATCAACTGTATTTTTTTTCTTTCAGTTCCTTATCAAAGTATAGAGCCTGCATTCTACAATCCTTTGGGAATAGCTGACTAGTTACGTTGAAACTAACATGTAAAATATTATGTTAATACCGACCTTTGGAAGAATATACATTTTGTTTGATATAAAATGTTTTGGTGTCAAAGTACAGCAAATGCTTTTTAAATAACCAAAACTATTTATAATTAGTGAGATTTCATTTCTGTTCTTATATACTGACAAGACATCAATTTTTTGCTTTCTCTCACCTTGACCCTCAAGAACACTTCAATGTATAAAACTTAAAAAAACTAAGAAAAGGTAAAAAACATCAACAAAAGTACCAAACAGAAAAGAGGAAAAATAAGCATTTTCAGCAGTAAGAATTAGGATTTAATGTTTGGAATAAAAGGAGAGACAGGAAAGAGGTGCAAAAGGAAAGTTGCTGTAGATAGCAATTTTTTTGAAAGATTTCTTAAAAATAACAGCTGGAATAATATCCTATGTCTAACATTACTCCATTGGTAGACATGTAGTAACATAATCAATACAAATGTAAGGCCCAGAAAACTCACTCAATGGGACTCTTAACATGGCTTACAGTTGTTCATTTACTCTGAGCTAGACACAAAGGAGAAATACCATCAAGATGTTCTCAAGAGGTCAAAGCAGCAAAAAACTACTGGCATCTTCACAAAATCAAAGACCTTTGACAAAAGTTTAGAGCAGCATTCAATCGACATAAAGTAGTTCACAAAGCATTAATTTAGCCCATTCAAAACTTCAAGCCCATTCAGTTTTAAGTTATTCAAAATTCCAAGAAGAAGAAATTTGAAGCAGAGAGGAAGACAGAAAAAATATAGAAAAACACATGTATAGCTGGTAGCAGTCCTAGTTTAAGGGCTGTTCAGCTGATAGAAATTCCAAGCGGATGTACAGTCAAGAAATGTACTCTCCTCATGCATTGGCTTAAGTACCCTTTGGCTTTCCTGGCCCCCTTCCCCCAGGTGGGACTTCTGGTCATTTGGTCTCTCAGGAGCTGGGATAGGGGCTCCAGAGGCGGGTGTGGAGCGTTGTGTCTGGCGTGTGCTGGGGATTGGTGGCCACTGCAGGGCTGGGGTGCAGGCCTGGGGGTGTGGGGTGTGCAGGGCAGGGCATCGCCTCACCACAGCAAGGCCTGACCTGACCTTTTCCCCACAAACACACACACAAAATGTTCCAAAGCAGCAATCCTTCCAGTCACTCTCATCAAGTAATAACATAAAGGGGCTTATCTGTGTTAGGGAAAAAAGAAAAAAATAATCAGAGCATTGACCAATTTGGAGATGACCTCCAAAAATATAGACCTAATGATCAAGTTGATTAAAACAAAAAAAGAGGGATAGAGAAAATGAATTGTACAGTGGGGCAGTACAATTAATAAAAATCAAAATTGGACTAAGGAAAGTGGATTTACCGAAGTAATTGATTACTTTCTTTTAAAACTACATATCTGGTTGAAAAATTAAATATGTTAATATAATATACTTACATTGCTATTACACCTTCTACTACATATTGTAATATATTTGACTTAAGAGACTTACATACTCAAAAATCATATGGTAAACACTTGGTAGACTTAAAACTGTAAAGTCTGAAAATACAGCTGTAAACCAAATATTGTAACTGAATTAATTACAATTTTATTCTAATTAGGTTTTGGCCTCTTGGGGTTTATGATTTAAGGGTTTTTTTAAAATTTGCGGACTCTGGAAAGAATATAATTGACAAGGTAGATGATCCATATTCAAAAAAAAAAAACCAAAGAATAAAACCCATGAAAATAATTGGCTGATTTGATGAGTATTATTCTGAAGGAATCAAAGGAAATAATGCCTTCCCGAAAGCTAAATATTAGTCATATGCATCTTATGGAGGGTTTTTCTTCAGTATGAATGAAATGACCTCTCTGTATGATATTGTCTCCTTAAAATGGTTGTACTGGAGAGCAGGATTCAGATATTTATTTGGCTTCATATTGCTTCACAGTGCTACTTTAAAATCCATGGAAACCCATCTCTATTTCATCTGTAACTTCAGAAGAGATGACCATTTATTTTGTCTTATCTACAAATCCATCACAGATGCTTATTCATCATGGTTTCAAACAGCATTGCATATTTCTGTTGAGGTTACTAGTTTCTTCTCAGTTTCTTAAGACAATGGTATTGACTGGTTTTAAATAGAGTATAATAGTTGCTTAAACACCTGGACAATGCAATATAATGCAAAGTAAAAATATAAAGTAAAAATGTGAGAAAATGGTAGTTATCACATATATTTTAATACCTTAACTCAGGCTGAGAAAACATGGAATGATGAGTAGTCCAACTGAACTGGTGTTACTCAGAGTCATAAGTAAGGATTTCCTTAGGAAAGGAAGATTTTCTCCTTATAAAAGAAAAACTATGTATTATTTCTTCTTTGAAAGAGAGAACATAAATGGAAAATAACCATTCTGGTAAACTAATGGAGTTATTTCTAATACAGTTTCAAGGGCCAGAATTAATCAAAAGGGACTGTCAAAACTGAATGTTTCAACATTAATGTCAGAAGGACAGAATCTTTAACAAACTTATGAATCCAGTGGCAAAACATTTTCACCCAGCAAAAGGCTAAGCTAGATCATAATCACTGCTGACAAGTGTGAAATTCAAATTACACCTTTTTTTGAAATGTTAGTTGTAAAGGCATGAAATTGCATCCTTGTTTTGCAATCAGCTCAATGCTGTAGAGGAAGAGTCTAATTCATCACACACCAGTCTTTTTTGCATAACTTCCCTTTTATAGATGGTTTTGAATTTATTCTTTTGCAACTTGAACCAGCATCTAGAAACAAAATTGAAAATAAAATGACTAATTTATAATAGGTTCTGATTCTTTTCTTCACTTTTGCATTTGCAAATTATGGTAGGAGTACATGGACACTGATTTTGCCATCTGTCATTATGCTGGAACACTCCAGTTTCCACTCAGAGGAAAAAATTATGGACCTTGGTTTAAATTTCTTAATTTCTGTTCAAAATAAAATACTTATTCTTGCTTGGAAATTGGAAGTATTCAAGTGGTTAATACACAGAATGGAAATCAGGGAGTTATGGACTCTGCCATATGTAAATTTCTTTCTGTTCTTTGTTTCAAAGCAGCCCTCTACCTGTCCCCCTCCAAAAAAGGAGGAGCAAATTTAAGCATGTCTCACATCCAAGCAGACATGAATATACATGCACTTGCATATCTAATCTATGTATCTATAAACATTATATACATATATATAAAATAAACATCTATAAATATATATGTATGAACTGGGTTTGAATAGAGTACAGTGGGGCTGAAACATCTCACAAGAGATGGCATATAAGGACTCAGTACTGCTATAGTAAATGGATTCTAGTTAATATAATTTGAATAGTCTATACAAGCGAGTTTTGACTGTCTAGACTTGTTTCCCCAGCACTGTTACTTACCCTTAGCATGTCTGCCAATAACTAGGTGTCAGTCACTTGTGACACAATTCTCATTTCACTTTGTGAAGACCTTCATGGTCTGATATCTCCTAACACTTTTTACTATGTAGTAAACATTTTTTATATAGGTTCTAATTCCTTGACTATATTTGGATAACTGTAATAAACTTTATTTCTCTTAATTGAACTGCAGGACAAGAACTACCACTATTTCATTGGTTCATAATGAAACACTTGGATGAAATGTTCATTAAAGAAACTTAATTCAAACTGAATATGCACTTTAAATTCCCTATTGTAAGTAATCACCTCTACATTAGTAGTTGTGACATAGTGTAAAATTAATGCATCTCTATGTGACAGAGCTAAGTGCCAATGAAAAATATGACTACATACTTACCTTTTTGAGTTGTCTTAAGAGAAAAAACATTGTATAAGTTAGCTAGGATCTCAAAAATCATTAGAGTTTGTGCAAATTAGAGTGGGTTGGATCTGTTATATGAGATTTTTTTTAAGCTTTTAAGAAGGAACTTGCCAGATTTTCACACAGTAATTGAAACGCTGCTACAGATGCCAAAAAATTACTGTAAAAGGCTTCCAAACCTTGTAAAAGCTTGTGTTCTTTTTTCAGTAACATTAATAAGAAAACTTATTCATTTGCATCTGTTTTTAAACTAAGGCTTTCTGGTTTGCTTTCTGATTTCTTTCCACTTATGAAACAGTTCTGTAAGTATTTAAGTACTGAGCAGATTACTTTTTAACTGATGGATTTAATTATTTTTTTCTTTCCAAAAAAAGACAAAAAAGAAATGTTCAGAAATACATTATTTTTTCTTCCTCATTATTTTTGTTGTTTAAAAACTGATTTTATCCTCAGATCTGTAATAGTTAATTTATTCAGTGGAAACATATAAGCCTCAATGTCTTAAAGGAAACCACATGTTGAAGAGATTGTTGAGACTGAGAAACAGTGCTTGGATATTGGAAACTAACATCCAGCTAAAACTTCATTGGTAAAGGTTCTCAATCTGAGGATATCTGTAATAAGAAAATTCTAGAAATCATCTCACAGCCAGCAGGTTGTCACATACCACAGATTGGTACTTTTCAGGTTGAAAAATTCTTACCAAGTGCTTTCACCTGTGCTTTGTATGTGTTGTTTAATCCCATCAAGCACCACAAAAAGAATATTTATACTCACAAGTAAGTGTAGTGGATTAACCTTTGCCAGCTGCTAGGTATCTACCCAGATTGTCTCTCATTCCCTTTCTCAATAGTACAGGAGAAGAAAAGAAGATAAAAAAGCTGCTGATTTCAGATAGACGCTGAGGTTGCCTACCTACTGCTGACACAGGCAAAACAAACTTGACCTTGGAAAAATGAATTGAATTTATTGCCAAAAAATAAGCATTTGAGTTGAGAAGAAAAAAAAAAAAAAAAAGACAAAACTGAATACCTTCCCCATATCCCCCAATCCCCTTTATCCCCAGGCTGACTCCTTTATATCCAACTCATCTGCCCATCCTCTGGGAATGAAGGTTCATGATCAGCAAAACTTCCTCTCTGCCACTCCGTTATCCTTGCACTTTTTCTCTGTTCAAGGGTGGGTCCCCCCACAGTCTATAGTCCTTCAGCATATGGAAGCATATGATATTACCTCCCACAGTTACTATCTTTATGTTGACTCACAAGGACTTCCATCTTATTTTCTCCCTTTCCTGTTAGGGAGGAGGATTGAGAGACTGTCAGGATCATTATCTGCCAGACAGGCAAGGTCAACCTATTACTGAAGATGGTATTTTGCACCTCATTATGTTAACATATATTTTGTTTTCAACAAGACATTTACAGAATTGAAACAATTTATAGTAGAACCCCAGAATATGCTGAGTTGTGAGGGACCCACAAAGATTATTGAAATCCAGCTCCTGATCCTGTGCAGGACATCCCCAAGAATCACATCCTATGCCTGAAAATAAAATGTACCTATAAAATAGATGTCCTTAGACACAGCTGTTTTTACAATGAAAATTAATGTTAAAGCAAGCAAATCATGTTCACTAGTTATTGTCCTGCATGAAGGTTAATTTCTGGAAACTCAACCTTATTAGCTACTGCTAATCAACACTATGGCAAACACAAATTTTATTTCCTCTAGATTATGGACTGTAAAACCTCAAATGATTGGGACAGTTAAGCACCATATTTTTCTGTGTAAGCTGATGGTATCCAAAGGTCTTGACTTACAAACCTAAGTAATCTGTGCAATGTGAAATCTTGGCTGCTTCATTTTGCATGTTTGGATCTACTTCAAGTTCAAACCATTATATTGAAGAGACAAAGGAGTAATTTAATTAGATGCCGTAGTTGAATATACAAGAAAAATTTGAAAAGTTCTGGTTTAGTGTTTGCATTCATTTGCAAATTGATCATTTGCAAGTTGACCAAATTGCATTGGTCAGCCAGTTCACAATTTTATCCTCAAACTTTGCAGTCATGTAACTATTTTTTTGTTCAATGTAGAATACAGAGATGTTGGAGTCTGAGATACAGACTGTGTGCCCTTGCTTTTAATATTTAGTTCCAAGATTCAAAGAAACACTGAATTTCATATAATATGAAATTCATGTGCATGTTTTCATGGTGATACATGAAAACAAATGTTAAAGTTAGATAGGAAATGTGTAGATTAGAAAGTTTCTTAAATCACTGGGTGAAAAAGTAGTTTAGAGAACAGGAGACAAGATGGAGGATTTAGGGTGTTGTCTCTTGTCCTTCTTCTTTCTTCTTCATGTTCTTCTCCTAGGGGTTTTTGGGTAGTAGTAAGTGATTGGGTAGAAAATGTCACAGTGCAGCACAGAGGTGTTGGGTCATTGGGTCACTAAGGAAAATAGCTTAGTTGGCATCTGTTAATTGGGTAAATGGACATATAAAAGACCTTGAAGAAGATCTTTGTTAGCCATTTTACCCCTTTTCTATCATAGTGCACATAGCTCCTTGTACCTTGTAATGCTGATAAGAAAAAATAAACAACTGAGACCGAACGAGAGAAAAAACCGCCTCCCTCTCATCAATCTTCAGTTCAAAGGGAAAAAGAACCCAAATCTAAAAGTCCAATAAACAGACACAGAGAGGCATAAATAATATTTAAAAACCCACAATATTAATTTATAGAAAAAGATATTGTGATCAGATTAGATTGAAGATGAGCTTGCAGATCAGATAAATTATTTTTAAAATTAAAATAATTAGCACAGAATATCCAACACAGGCAACTAAATACAAGTAACCAAATACTTTGTTCTGTAGGCACCCAAACATAGCTGTGTAACACTTGAAAAGTGATTATTTAGTAATTTAAAAAGGCTCAAGAATTATCGGTGTAGTGAATGTAGTGATGTAGACATAAGTGAATGCTTTCACAGATAATTTCTGTTATGCATTAAGCAGCACAACACCGGCAAAGTGTCAGGTTCTGTGCTTGGATCACAAACCCATGCAGAGCTACAGAATGGAGGGTGGGTGTCTGGAAAGCAGCCGAGAGGAAAAAGGAGCTGGCAGTGTTTACTGACAGCCAGCTGAACCTGAGCCAGTGTGAGTGCCCAGGTGACTGAAAAGGCCAAGGCATGTTGGCCCATATCAGAAATAGTGTGGCCAGCAGGACCAAGGCAGGGATTTTCCCGCTGTACTCAGCCCTGGTGAGACTTCACTTCAAATCCTGCGTTCAGTTCAGGGCCCACCAAGTCAGGAAGGACTTTGAGGTGCTGGAGAGTGTCCAGAGAAGGGTGACCAAGCTGGTGAAGGATCTGGGGCTCAAGTCTTATGAGGAGAAGCTGAGGGCGTGTTTAGTCTGGAGAAAAGGAGGCTCAGGAGAGACCTTATGACTTTCTACAACTCTGAAGGAGCTTGTAGCAAGATGGGGGTTCAAGTTATGCTAGGGAAAGTTTAGATTAGATATTTAGAGAAAAAAAAAAAAGAGAAGGACTTCTACAGAACTGGAACAGACTGCCCAGGTTGGAGTTCACATCCCTGGAAGAGTTCAGAAAACATCAGTATGGCACTTGAGGGCATGGTTTAGTGGCGTACATGGTGGTGGTACTAGGTTAATGGTTGGACTTGATCTTAAAGGTCTTTTCCAACCTTAATCATTTTATAATTGCTCTATAGTTACCAGTTAAGTTGAAGCTCTGAGCTGGTCACTTTAAAATACCTTTGATAATAAAGAAGAAAAAGAAAGGTATTTTTGGTTTAGAATCATATGAATTGCACTCTATAAGTGCTTCATTTAAAAAAGGAGACTTGAGAATGTCATGTCTTGATGTTTATGTCTGGCTACTACATGAGTCCTAATCAAAGCAACAGATCCATCTGGAGGAAAAAAGAAAAAATGTTTTATTTTTAAAAAAAATCACAAAAACATTATCAGCAAGACTAAAGTTATTAAAATTCCTAGCATCCTAGATTTTTTAAATTTACATGTTTTTTTGGTTATCATACACAAACTATATGAAAACTCTGTTGTGTCGTCAACACAGTTTTTTGACTATTTAAAATCCAGATGGAAAAAGCAGTAACACCTATATTGCTTAAATACCAAAGTGAGAATATGTATAGAAAAAATCACAGTTATCTTAAGCACTTGTCCATGACCAAGGATCATATTAAAACCATAGAAAAAGCAAAGGGTGCCAGTTTTCTCAGACAATAGTATAGTAAACATGAAATACAGCTGGTTTTAATGCATTCTTTTGCTCTTCATCTTTTAGTTTTTAATATTAGTTTCATCTGTGCTCATCTGTCTTACTACATAGTCTTCATTTTTAAGTAGAATTTTTTTAAAATATATATTAATGATCATAAATCTTCACTAGGCAGGCATTTATTTTTCATTATTTTATTCTTTTCTCAGTTCATAATGTCTGTCTTTAAGGTCATGCAGAACACTGTGATTTGAGCCCACTTAATTTTCTGACTTTTTGTCTTGGATTTCGTCACTTTAATCTTCCCTCACCATGTCAGGACCTATTACTAGTTTTAGATGGCTCCACTTTTTTATGTCCATAAAGTGTTATATTAGAATTAGAAATTTAACCTCCTTGGCAGTAGGAGAAAGGAAATAAGGAAATGCGGAAGTGCGGAAGCGCGGAAGTAGGGAGGGAGGGAGGGAGGGAAGAAAAGAGGAAGGGAGGAAGGGAGGAAGGAAGGGAGGGGGGGAGGGAGGGAGAAATATAAAAGCATTTGAAGGTAATGTTCCATTTTTATTGTGAAAAAAAGGGAGAACTTCATTCCTGCATACTCTGGAAAATACAGACCATAAAGAGATAAGCACTAAAGAGGCTTTCTGTATGCATTAGTACATAGGTTTCAAATTTTACTATACTATTAACACAAATTTTTATCATACAAAGAAAGAGCACAGAAACATGCTGATGAGAGTAATGAAGATATATATCTTAAAAGAATATTCTGTTTGTCGTTGTTTGTATCTAAAAATAAATAAAGCTATCATTTTCTGTCTCAATCATAGGAGAAATAAAACATCAGTATTGTATTTGAGCTTGTTCTAATTAGGCTCATAGTAACACTAAAACAAATTGTATGACATAGGCTCAGGTAGACTGTGTATAAAGTGCTTTTTACATACTCTTATGTGAAGTACAAGAATAAGTACTATTTCACTGTCATATGATAGATACTTAAATTAGGCGTTTTGAAGACTTTACTTCTAAAATTCAGAAAATATTCATAACATAACTACTGTCGCCAATCCATCACAACTACCCATTCATGGAGCTGCTTTCCTGTTTGAGAACCAGTTCCTGGGCAAGCTGGCAAAAATCACAGGATTTGATACACCTACATTTATGTCCTCTAAGTTACATTACAATCTTAATATCTACCTTTTTTGTAAATATCTCCCCCTGACAAGGCCATCTAAATTCAATCAGTGGTCTAACTTCACTTCAAAATTATTTAGAAGAAAAATATAAAGTTTATACTAAGTAAGATGTTGCCAGTATTTTTTCAAGTTATGTCATTGCTATGTAGGCAGTGACAATCTTTCCCCCAAGAAACCAGATTCATATTCTTTACAGCCTAAGTTTTGACAAACTAGTAAAATATCACAACCTATCTAAGCTCGTAGACATCCATTTTCCAGTCAAGATAATTAGGGCTGTCAAATATTCTGCTGTCATGGGACTCAAGTCTAGAAGATTATTTGTGTCTGTGTTTCAGTCTTTCATCTTAAGCTGTCAATATACAGAACTCATCAATGTCAGTGTCAGAATATAGAACCAATATTTTTGGCAAGGCAAACACCTGTAGCTTAATATGTGTGTGTTATAGACTGTCAACTTTTTCACAGTCTTGCAGTTTTGAGATTGCTTTTAAGGTAACACCGAAAATAAACAGACAATTGGAAAATATATCATATTCAAAGGAAAATATTTATTACATACCTTGTAATTATCTTTTATGAATTTCAGATATCTGCAGCATCTTTTTGCTATTTAAGTAATTCACTGGGAAAAAAAACAAAAAGCAAAAATCTGTCTTGAACTAAGTCTTTTGACAAAACAATGAAACTAAGGACTGAAGAATGTGGAAGAAAAGTTATTCAGATAAAATAATGTGTAAACAAGTGACAGAATGTTGTAAAGTCATGGAAATTTGGGGTAAATTTCTCGGAAAGACCTCTGTAGAGTATTATCAGCTTTGGTCGACATAGAATTAATGTTAGCTACATTTCAGGATACAAGAAGGATTTTGTGAAATCTATGATTTCATCTGTCTGTAGTGAAATTTTTAAGAAAAATCTAAACAAATTTATTTGTCCTAGTTGATTTGGAATAATAATGGGAGAAGTTCCATGCATACCTTTAGGTACTGGAAGGACTTCCAGAAGCCTTGCTTAAGTAAGTCATGAAATGGAGTACTCCTTCACTTCTCTGAGAATTTTGATTTGATGTTTGGTCAAAAACGAAACAATGGGAAAATATATAGAGATATTTAGAACACATCAGATCTCTTCCTAACTAGTCTCATTAAGTAAAGAAACTACACAGTGAAACATTATGCTCTCTTTTTATCTCTTCCCATTAGAATATCATGCTTTCATGTTTTCTCTTTTCCCCAATTTCAAGTGAGGAAAACAACATAAGACAGAAACAAAATTAAAATATGCATTTATTATCCCAGACAACTTTGTTCAGAGAAGCTTAACAATACAGCATTGAGTGACCTTGTCTGTATTTTCTTATAGATTAGCACATCCAGAATTAAACTAGTGTAGTTAATTGCTCACAGGAATCTATGCTCACAAATACGGACTATAGGCATGTCCAATGCATTAATTTCCTTCACTTACATAGATATTGATACTCTCAGTTAGACCAGCAGCTCAGTCTGTGCTCAATGCAGAGGAAATGGCTCAAACGTGCAAGTGAAATGAATTGCCAATGTGTTTCAATTTGCAGCATTGAATGCCTGCTGGCAGAGAGACCACAAAGAATGTTAAAAGGCAGTGTACAAGAATGCTCATTGGGGGGGATGAGAAGATATAAACTGGTCACATATTCCTAGTAGTATCTATAAAAAATACTCTGCTAAATGTTATATCTTTGGAAAGCATGGACAGAGATTTTACTTTATTTTAAATGCTTACAAAAAAAAAAAAAAAAAAAGAAAAAATAAATAATTCTTTTATATTCCCTACTGCTGAAGATAAATATTCACATAAGTCTGCATAGAACACCTCAAATGATGTTTTTCTTAAGCCAAAGTGTAGAATTAAATGGATTTTTAGGTCAAAAGTGAAGGATTTTCTAGTGATTAAGGAACTTAATCTAATATTTAGCAAAATTGGATTTGACTCCCAACTCTGCTGTAAACTCCTTATATTGCACAGGCACCTAGGGCTAATTTTTCAAAGCTAATTGAGCATGTAAAGACACATATATGTTAGTGGGATTTCCCTAAATGTCTGATATATTTGTACTGCCAGCTTACTTACAGTTTTAGATAGAAAGCTATCTAAATATCTGATCCCTAACCACCTCCTTCCCTCCTGTGGTCTCAGTTCAGCTGCCTGTGAGGGTATAAAAGGAAAACATAGATGTTTCACAGAGAGTTAGGAGAAGAAATGCATTCAGAATTTAAAAGTGGTCAATATACAGTACTGGGAGCTGTACATGTTAACTAGCATAACTGATTTTAGTCATAAACCACCTCAAAAGGTTATATGCAGAGCTTACTGTTTCCATCTGCAACCACAAAATGTCATCTGTCAGGAGAAAGAAACCTGAGCAATATAATGGTCTCTCTGATACAAGCATGCTTGAGGGTCTGTTGCTTTACTTCTGCCTTCCAGGAGTTTCTGATACTTCTTTTGTGCACATTACTAACTAAATTAATTGATTTTAGTGAGGAAAATATGTCTTTAGTGAAAAAGAGTAGGAAATATTTGTACCAGTCTCCCAAATACTGTGAGGGAATCTGCAAGTACCTAGAGACATGACATCACCTGCTGTGCTCACTCCTTTTTTTGCCTGTTCCATCTCTTTTTTTACTCTTTTTATTACTATAGCTGCTGCAAGTACTCCGCTTTTTTCTCGTCCCATTAAAAAATCCCAAACCAAACCAAACCCCAAATAGAAAGTGATCATTGTACTTAGGACAAAGTATGGTCATGTTCTTTTCTTGGTCTTTTTTTCATCATAGTGTTACTGAAGACTGTGGCATAGTGGAAATTTTGGAAGAAGGGGAAGAATTCTGCCTATATCCAGTAGGCAGACTGAGACTTATGGAATAATATCAAATGACAATGGGCAAAACATTTATGGGCATATGAACATGTACATTAAAAAATACTTATTATAAGCTAGGTATCCAAAACCTCTCTACAAATCTTTGCTCATGTGAGACCTCAACTTTTCTGGAGTTAAAAAAAAAAAAGAAAAAAATTCTAATTATTCTAATTATTTACTGTTTATTAAAAAATTAATATAATATGCACTATATCTTACCTTATAGCAGAGAAAATACAGTGTATCTAATTTTCCTTCAGTAATGACAAAATAACAGAGCATCCACCAATAACTGAATGAAAAAAGATACCAGTGGGCAAAAATGATATGATCTTTACACGGCTAAGAGGCACAGTGTGCTTTCCATTTTTGAGCAAGATTCCTCACTGGCTTTGGAGACAAAAGTTCCTAGATATAAACACCATAATAAACCTGTGGGAGATACGTCAAAAACATTCACTTTAAAATAACAGTATCCCTGCTCTAATTATATTGTGCTTAACTGGAGTTTGAAATTATTATAAAATATTATATATAAAATATATTACATTATATAAAAATACAAATAAATATATTTTCTGTTACTTGTGCCAAAAACAAAACAAAACAAAACAAAACAAAATCCAACAAAATCAAAACAGCCCAATAAAAATAAGATAGAAGCAAATCTACCCCCCTTCTCTGGTAAACCACAAGCTACATTGGTGAGCTGACATGGCAAGTCTAGATGGATATTTTCTCATTTATTTTATTAATTAAAATATCTTCTTATGTGACAGGTGCAAAGTATAAGATTTAAATAATTGATAAAACTTCTTCTCTAAATGTTCCTCAAGATATTATCCTGTGTCAAAAGGTTATATTCATGTCCAACATTTAATATGCTAAATTATGTCACTATGGCCTTTTTTTCAGTTTTACATTTCTCCCTAGAGTGTGATGTTTCTGATAAATAGCTTGTTCAGAATTTCAATAATATGCATGTATGTGCATTTTAAAATACAATTACAAATAGGGTAACTTCTTAAGCATGTTCTGAACCAAATCCAGTAATACTGTGACACAGTTCATGAAGGCTTGATTCTTTTGACAGACTCATTTCAGTCCTGCAGACAGAGGTATATGGTGCAATACAAGCTCCCAGAGAGTCTCCATGTGAAATGTTTGGCCTCCAGAACAGCATGGATTATCGAACTGTGTATGTGCCACAAAATGCCTGCAAATTGAGGATGTCTCAGATGCCCTCAGTATGTCAAATAATACTGAATATTTGGTTGGCACAATTAAATTGAGCCCAGAGTATCTGTTCCCAGTGAAAGCACTGTAGGATCTTGTAGACATTTTACCTTTGACAGTATATCCACATTTGCATACAAATTTAAGTAGGGCACTTTACTGATTTATCCATGTCTTGTTCTGTATTCATCTCACTTTATATCATCCATGTTAAAGTTACAGTACAGCCTGTACTTTAATGTACTCTTTTACTGCCTAGGTTTTGCAGTCTCTCTATTGTTAATGGAAAAACATAAGTGCATCTTCACTAATTTAGACATAACTATTTATACTGAATAAATTCCATTGTGAAGGTACCTACCACTCCTAACAAATGACAAATGCTCTAAAGATTCAAAAGCTAGCTCACAGCTACCTTTTAGGTAAATGAAGCTCAATGATATTAATTGAACCACTGATGCATGAAACAAAAGCTTTCAGAAATAATACTAATGATCATGGGAAGGCATATGAAGGACCAGAATAATATTTCATTTTTTAACTTGCTGTAAGTCTTCCTAGGTCTGATTTTTGGACACCTGCTCACATGTACGTATTTCCTACTTTACATTAGAGTTGCAACAGTAAATTACCCAATCAATAGAAAAAAATAAAATAGTCTTCTGCTCTGAAAATTTATTATTTTTAGTGCAGAGGGGTTTCACAAAATGACAAAAATCATTGAAGCTGAGAGGAAACTGTGGAAATTGTCTAGTTGAACCCCTCTGCTGAAAGCATATTGAGCCAAGGTAAGTTGCCCCAAGCTGTGTCAAGTTAGGGACTGAGTATCTAGTGGATTAGAGACTCCAACTCTCCAGTCAACATGCTCCAGCACTTAGTAACCCTCATAGTAAAAAGATTATTTTCTCACATTGAAGTGGTATTTCCTGCATTTCAGTTTGCTCCCATGTCCTCTTGTCTCTTAACTGGACATTAGTGGGAAGGTCTGACTGTTTTCTTTACTCCCACCCTCAGGTATTTAACCACAGTGATAAGTGATATTAAACACCCACAGTTTCCCCTCATATCATGCATGCTTCAAGACCTAAATCATGTTCTTGACCCATTGCTGGACTCACTCCTGTATATCCAGGTCTTGCTTGTGCTGGGGAGCCAAAGCCTGCACCCAGGAGTTCACATGTGGCCTCAACAGAGTGGGATAGAAGAGAAAGATTATCTTCCTTGACCTACTGATGATGGTTTTTATTAGTGCAGCCCAGAATACTATTGGCCACCTTTGCTGCAGCTGTGATTTATTTGTAGCAGTGGAGGAATTCACTTGCAATATTCTGCTTTGCATACAGAGTAAAATTATGAATTATGGAGTTTTGATTTTGATATTTTCTTTTTTCTATTTTACTGAAGTAGGCTTTATCATAAAATTAAATAAATAATTTGCTTAAAACAAGAAAATTTTGACTTGTCAACTAGGATTTATCCATTGTCAAATGGATATAATTATCCATTATATTAACAATTAATTGATAAAAAATAGCTATTAGCAATGCTTTACAGAAAACAATGCAATTGAAAAAGACAATGCAAATAATTTATGATGTCTTTGATTTAACCCAGGATGTAAATTAATAGTTCACACAATTTACCTTACTTGCACACATTATTGGTTCATTAGCATCTGAATGATGATTCATAAAAACACTTCACCCAACAGCTTTCCTAATTTATCTACACAGCTGTGCTATGCTTTTTGTGAACAGAAAACCATTTTATGCTATATATAGAGGTGAATTAATGTCTTTCCATACAATGTTTGATCCTCATCTTTTTGAGCACATCATCACAAATTCCAATAGTTCATATAATTAGTCAAAAATATCATGCAGTAAGATGCAACCCCATATCGATATTTTCAGAAATATACATTAAAATGTATGAAGCAGCTTCAAAAAAAAAAACAGGAATCAATTTGGATGCTAATAAATAGGTGTTATTGTGAAAGATTTTGGGAATATTCTTTATTTTACTGTGGATTAGGGGAGAATGGAGTGTCTTAGATAGAGCTGGATGCTTTTAGTATCACTATCCTAGATGACATGAAAATCATTCTTGAAGTTTAAGTTTAGATTATGAAAAAATTTCTATCTCTTTTAATAAGGAAAGCCAAAAGTCAAAAATCGCATCATAATATGTGCTTATTACTAGATATGAATGAAATAAAGAACCATTAGCATTTTTTAACGGAATATTGCCATTTAACCTCTAGTACAGGAAGCTGTATAATAGTAGAGGAGGATTCTATTGCCTGTAATAGGTAAAAACAAACAAACAGACCAAATCAAACAAAACCCCACAGAACAGAGGACTAAATGTCCATGTGGAAAAGTAAATTTAACTCCAGTTGCAATTATGGCTCATTTACAACACAGAGAATACAAGTACCTAGAATAAAAGGTCATATTAACTTTTTCTTACAAATTAACTGTTAATAGTATTGACACTGGTCCTAAGATTACATCATAAAATTATATTTTTTATTTTTATTACATCATCTAATTTTCCATGCAAAGTCTTGTATGCTGCTTATGACTATCTCTCTTTTATTATTTGTTCATATTAGAGTATAAAAGTATGTTCTCAATATTTTAAAATAAAAATTCCAGAAATTAGTCAGGAAATTACATAATCTTTTGTGAAAATCATATTTCTGAAATAACTGAGAAAGTGGATTTCAGGTCCATATAGTAAGCTTGCAGTGTTTGCTATGGAGACATTGTCTGAGCTAAAATTTTTGAATTCAGACATCTTAGATGACATTTGGCTTTTTCAATCTTTAATCCCTTCCATTTAATTCATTTTCTGTAACATTAGTGAGATAAATATAGTTACAGGAACATCTCAGTTTGCACTTTAATTACCCATTTACAGCACCGTTTCTTTTACTGTGTTGGCCTTTCAATAGTGAAAAAAAATAATACTTCAACAGCTAATTGAATGTTAATTCCTAGATCATTCTGTGTTTGGTAGGCTTTTTAGCTGCTTAAATAGACTGCCCATTTGCCATAAAGTTTAATTTCCTCACTTTTGAATTTTTAAGGTACTATGGTTTGCTATTTTTCTAAAAGTAGGGAAAAATTATAGACTCCACAAAAAGCAGAAAAGAAAATAACTCTTGAAACTTTGCACTGTTGGGTTTGAACAAGGAGGGAGCAGGTCAAGTAGGATGTATCTATCTCTTAAGAAACTAGACATGGGTCATACCTTACAGATATGGAAATATTAGTGATAAAAATAATTCAACTTTTGACTTCTATTGAATAATAGTTTATGAAATAAATTAATAGATTAAAATCCTGAAGAAGAAAAATAAGTATTTAAAAGAATAGTATGTAGCAGGATTTAGAGTTAAAAATTAAATCAGAAATATAATCATAATAAGAAAAAAATTAAAACAAAATTCCAGAAAAATATAAATATAATCCAAAATCAAATTGATTTAAAGGATGTATTATATTTTGATTGTTTATTTTTTTCATTTATTATTGTATGACTTACAGTCCAGGACTAATTTATTAACACTGATGAATTTAGATTTGTAACATTTCAATAAAAGAGTGACCTTTATAGTGTTATGTTCTGTCCCATTGTTGGGGGTTAGGTGTCCTTTTTTTGTTGTTCTGGCTTGGCCGTGGAATTTTTACCCATTAGTTGCGGGGACAACTTAACTGTGGGTGCTTAGTGGGTGCTTGAGAAAAGACAAGGAGTGGCCGGGCCCAGGAGGGGAAGGGGGCAGGAAAGGAGGGTGGGGACAGTTTGATGGGCTTTCTTCAGCTTCGGAGAAAGACATTTTGGGCGCGGAGCTGCTGCGGTGGAGAGAAGGGAATTTCGCCATCACCCAGACAGAGCTGCTGCTTCTTGTCCTTCTTCCCTCTTCGTTGGTGGCCTCGCATCTCCTGTCCTGCCAGGACGTGTGGCAGTGCCAGGCACCGCCGCGGAGCTGCTGATCCACCTCATCCACCAGCCCAGGATCTCAGCTCATCCCTGCTGATCCACCTCATCCACCAGCCCAGGATCTCAGTTCATCCCTGCTGTTCCAGCTGACTGTTTCCTCGGAGCCCTGCAGGAGCACCGGGACTGACTGCCCGAGGGGTTTGTGAAAACAAAGCCTCTCCTCCATCCCGTCTCAGCCGAGAAAGCTGTCACGGGGTCCCTGGTTCTGTGTTCTTGTTATTGCTGTAGTTATTGTTTGTTTGTTTACCTGGTTATACTAGTAAAGAACTGTTATTCCTATCCCCAGATCTCTGCCTGAAAGCCCCTTGATTTCAAAATTAAAATAATTCAGAGGGAGGGAGTCTACATTCCTTCATTCCAAGGGAGGCTCCTGCCCTCCTTAGCAAACACCTGTCTTCTAGAACCGAGACACTCATATATTTTCAAATCTTATTTTATTTTACACGTATTTCAAGTTTTACAAAATAATCAAACTTTATTAAGACAGTGATGGCTTCTTCAACTGTAAACATGTAAAAATATGTCGGGAGGGGTTTTCTTAAGCATTTCTCTATTTTACCTAGAATATTTTCATTTAAAATTGAAGAAAAAGTTGTATATTTATACATTATTCATTGAATCCAGTTTGAATTTTTTCTTGATTAATGTATGAAAGCTGTATGCCTTTGGAACATTCTTGATTTGATTCATCTTCAGTCTGTCCTAAAAGAGGAAAAAGATTCTCCATTTTTTACCTTGCAAAAGGAAAGTCAAAAGATAAAGTAGATACTGAATGAGACAAAAAACTAATCTCTATATGTATTAAAAGAAATCCAAATGTTCCAACTCATAAATTTATTAAATAAGAGCAACTTATTTTTCTTATCACTAATAAATTGTAATACCGTACAAAATAACACTAACTATCCTAAATAATTGCTTGCTAACTACTATTATTTGTCTTGTAAATATTTGTAGTCAGATTTAACTTAAATCTGTTAAAGATGTTTTTTAAATTAAAATTCATATATTTTAAAATACAGGCCTGCATATTTTTTGTCTGTCTGTTTGTTTTTTCCCACGGTGCCTGAATGTAGGTATTTATGCTAAGTTTAAAAGCAATTGTCTGAGGCACTGACTCAGCACACACCTGAGGTTTAACTAACTAAACAAGACAGGAGAAGCTGCCAGACATAAAATGAGAAATAGCTGGAAGACATAAATAAAAGAGTGAGAAGTTTACAAGAGTTATGGATAACACTCCAAGGTACTGAGCGGGTGGCTAAGGGAGAGGTTTGAGAGAAATGGCCAAACAGCCCTGGACCTTCTGGAGAGCAGCAAGGCAGTCAGTGCCTCAGTAGCTCCATCTGTTACACTGCATTAGGAAGGTTTGGTCTAGGTATCAGCACTGGATAAACTAGATTTGGACATAGCAAAGTTGGAATTAATGGACTGCTTATTTGGGAATAGAAAATAGCAAAGAAGGAGAAATATTAAGAGGCAATAGACTGTAAGGTCCAGGATCAGGAGAAGGAATGGTAAGATACTGTCATGATTTAACCCCAGCCAGTAACCAAGTACCAAACAGCTACTCACTCAGTCTGCCACCAGTGGGGTGGAGGAGAGAATAGAATAATTAAGGGTAGAAAACTCATGTGTTGAGATATAGACAATTTAATAGGGAGTGCAAAAGCTGCACACGCAAGGTAAGCAGCAGGGCCCCATCACGTGCAATGGTTACTCAGGAAGACAAATACGATTGCTCCAACATTCCCCTTAATCTTCCTTCCTCATCCCAGTTTATATGCTGAGCATATATGGTATGGAACATCCCTTTTGAGTCACCTGTCCCAGCTGTGTCTCCTCCCACCCTTCCATTCTCCCCCAATCCCCTCACCAGTGTTGCAGCACAAAAAGAAGAAAAGGCCTTGGCTCTGGGTAAGCCCGGCTCAGCAATTAAAAAAAAAAAATCATTTTTGTATTATCAAGCCTGTGTTCAGCACAAACCCAAAACACAATCCCTATACATCCACTGTGAAGAAAATTAACTCTAGACCAGCCAAAATCAACATAATTTAAATCAGGTGACTGGGGCTACTTGGGGATCCCTGTCAACCATTCCTGTTTTACGCCTGATCACTGCAATCTAAATCAGAATAATAACCTAAAATTTTGTCTCTGACTGTACAATATGCTTCAAATCATCTTTCAGGGCCAGGGCGATCCAGTGTGCTTTCTCTAGCTAGCAGGACCAGACAAACTGAACATCCTGATAGTAGTGTCTATGTGTCTGATCTAGGCCAGATGCCTACAGCATCTGCCCATTCCTTCTGGATATCTTACGTGAAAAATGCTGGGAAATAAAATAAACATTGAGATGTTTATACATAGCATTGTCATAAGAACAGTCTGTGGGACTAGCATAGCTTTTGTATTTTAATCTCCCAAAGGAAATGGTAATTACAAATCCTATTTCAAATATTCACAGTAAGATCAAATACTGTTTATTTATTATATTATCTTGTTAAATTATGAGCTCTGGATTCGTGCTATAAAATATGCATAGTATATAACAATACTAACTGCTGTTAAATTGCCCCACGTGTAAACTATGAGGCTAATTTCCCCAAAAAAGAGAAATAGTGAGGGGTAGCTTTTTAGCATGAGGAAATAGCTATAGAGCCCTTTTAAAAATAAAGATCAGAGAAGTAGATCAGTGTAACTAATAGTATGGTGTGCTAGATTTTTTATGTTTGTTTTGTGAAAAAATCCATGATATTTGACTGAAAGTATTGAAATTGATAGCCACCACTACATCTCATTAGGTTGTTTTTTTTTTTTAATTCTTGTGAATATCTAAAGGAAATTCTGTGCCACAGCTGCTTTCCCAGGTAAGATTGGATTTATTTCAATATATTGAACCTATAGGAGCTTATGTTAGAAATATTGCACTTGAAAGCCCCCTTAATTTTCAAGCAAAACTGACATCCTAAACAAAATTCAGCTTCTGTTATAGTTGGTTTTGGTTTTTGGTGCTTTATTTGTCTATTTTATTGTTGTAGTCTGGATTTTTTTCTGGTGGTTTTGTTTTTGTTTTGTTTCTTCGGGTTCTTTGTGTTTTGCTGGTTTTTTTGTTTAGGTTTTTGTTTTCTGAGTTTTTTTTTTTTTTGTATTTTTTGGGATTTTGGATTTTTTTGCATGTTTGCTTGTTTTTTCCCAACTTTCTTCTGAAGCATTGGGAAGTAGTATTATATGAACCCTATTTTTTCCACTCTGATGCTCAAGTCCCCATAACACCAGAACAAAAGACTTTAATCACAATTCCTGTAGCACCTGCACAAGAAATATCAAAGTGAAGTTTAAATTTAAAAATATATATTTACTTTGACAGCTTTATGAACTGGGGACAGGAATTTTTTTTTTTTTTTTTTTTGAGGGTAGAATATTGCCTGTTCCTGTTTCATGTAAATGTTCAGAAACTTGTGAAGATCCTCAAAAAAGGGTTGATTTATTAAACCAAATAAAGAAAAGTAATTTACTGGGTAGACACAGATGTTTTTGGATTTTTTAAATTCTGGATGATAAATAAAGTGAGTTTTTCCCTTTTTTTATGGTTAATATCTGTGACATATTGTACACAACACACTGATACCCCACAGAGATTGTCTACATAAAGAAAGCATAGACCACATATGAAAATAAAGAGTAAATTATAAAAAACAAGGAGGTAGGGGGGTTGTCCAAACAGTCTGTAAAACCTCTGTTCATATGTCTAAGATAACTTTTTCTATATTTGCCTTGAAACAGCAGGAATTCTCCTCAAATTCTCATTCTTCCAAGGTCAATTGTGCACTTCTTCAAAGAACATCTTTGTCTGAATAGCGGATTTAGTGATAACAAATATTTTACTGCCTATCATAATACTTGAAAAGTGCACATTAATTCCATCCCTCTATCTGATTTTGCTACTGTAAGCTAGCAAGAAACAGCTGCTTTGTTTATACATTGCATCAAGGAAAAGTTATGAGTTGATCTGGGTGTTCAATTTAAGCACTAATCACTAGTGAAAATCAGGGGATGCTAATGAGCTCAGTTTTCATTCAGAAGGAGAGATTTATTATTATTACTATTATTATTATTATTATTATTATTATTATTATTATTATTATTTATGTATTACACAGAATTTTGATCATACTTTTTAACAGTAATATGGTCATGAGTATGTTTAAGACTTTGTATGCATTGCAAATAGAACATAATTTGTTTCTGGGTGAATGTAGACTATTGTTTACTGCACACTGCCATGTACCATCTCAAAAGGAGATGGAAATGTAGAGATGATGCCAGATCTTCTCCCCCTACATTAGACAGAAAGAACTGTCTGTCTTTATGAGACCGTACTGTTTCTTCTGAAAGAATATCAGAAATGTCTGTGCTCAGAAACTCAACAGCTGGAAACTCTCTGAAACTGAATGTCAGCAGTCAAAATCTCCCCCATGTGCCTTCTGGGGTATTATGCTCTGCATGAGAGCTTAAAAAAAGTTTTTCCCTTAAAGCACAGTAGTTAGTCCTTGTTCCATGTATTTGCAGCCTGCCTATTGCCAGCAGCTAATATGATGCTCTGAAAGTTCCAAGTAAGAAAAATTGATTGCAGTGATTACAGGAGCTACTACTCAAAAAAAAACCAAAAAAAAAAAAAAAAAACCAACAATTTAACATTTGGAAAATTAAATATAGAGGTTTTCACCCAAGCAGTGCAGCTTACTAGTCTTAGGCTAACATTTTAGTATAAATGTCAAACTCTTGAGCTCTATATATTTGTCGAAGCTAGAGATAGGAGAAAAGCTAACTGATAAAAAGAGCATGGGAATGAGAAATGGATTTTGCTGGATGGCGGTAAAGAAATTTGGTATTGAATCAATTATTCTTTTCCAAATTATACCAAAGTGCAAAGAGATCCATCAAATGATGGGGATGTTTTAATAGCACATTCATCTGTACCTTCAGTTTCAAACCACTTTGGAAAAGAACAGATGGAAATACAGTCTTAAAGCAGGTAAGTATATATTTTTGGAATTTAAAGCACAGACTTAAAAAAAATAGAGACATGAAGGTGATTTAAATATGTTCAAAACCAAGTAAATTTCTGATAAACAACTGCATTTATTTAGAAGTTACAGATATCCATATTATTTAACTTGGAAATTAAAAAAATAAATATTGATATATTTTGTCTTGGCTAATGAGTTGGACTATCTCCATAAAATTAAATTATTAGAAAGAAGATTAAGGAAAATATTTTCTGTCTTGAAAGTAAAAATTACTCTTCTGCAAAGCTTAGGCACATAAAGATTGAGGGATTATATAATCACAGTTATGAGTACAATCAGAGATTAAGTACTAACCAGAGAAAAAATAACATAGTATAGAACAAAACAGTGAGAATCATTTCCCCAGCAATCTTTCTGTTGAACTGGAGAGATATGAGTTTGGTTCATGGACTGTCAGATGGTCTGGGGCACAGGTTTTGTGGTGAGTGGCTGAGGGAACAGGGGGTGTTTAGCCTAGAGAAAAGGAGGCTCATGAGAGACCTTATCTCTCTCTACTAACTACCAGAAAGGAGGTTGTAGCACGGTGGAACTCCTTCTCTTCTCTCGGGTAAAAAGTGACAGGACAAGAGGAGACATTCTCAGCTTGCCCTCAGGGGCATTTAGACTGGATATCAAGTAAAAATTCTTCACTGAGAGGGTGGTCAGGCATTGGAGCAGTTTGCCCAGGGAAGTGGTGATATCACTGTCTCTGGAAGTGTTACAAACTCCATGTGGATGTAGCGCTTAGGGACACAGTTTAGTGGTAGACATGCCGGTAGGAGATTAATGGTTGGATTTCATGATCTTAGAGGCTTTTCCCAACTTTTCCCAGTTTTTGTTTTAGCTATGATTCTATGGCCATTACATTGCACAGAGTGTTAAAGAACCCAATTTCAGATTACACCGAGTGAAATTTTTGCTGGGTATTTTTTTTACATGAGTTCTACTTTACAATTTTATGTCAAGATATCTGTGAGAAAGTTACCTGTATATTAGAAAGCGAATGCAGCATAGACTTCATGTATTAAAGATGTGACCCAAATAAACATCATAAATTTATAACAGAAGAATCAGTGGGTAAGAAGATATTTCTAATTTGGGGATGTTATCTTTCCATTAGCAGCCAGAGTATTTTCTATTTTTCCCTATATTAACAGCAAGGGCTGAAAATATTGCCCTTTCTGATATTAATTTTTTGAGGTGTGATTGATTTATAAGACATAAGATGTAAAAATAAGGTTATGCACCTTATTTTTTTATAAGTATTTCCTTTTATTTATTAAAAATATATATACTTAAATACAGGGGAAAAAAAAATCCTTTCACTATTAGCAAAAAAGAAAATTCATTAGAACAAGAAAAACAGTATTATCAAAATAAGCTGCATTTAATTTCTTTTTGCAAAATATATTTGCCCATAAATTTACTGAGTTATTTTCATAACAATGGTTTGATGATTTTAATATTCATGATTTCTCAGGTTAGACTTTTTCATTAGACATTCTGTGCTGAGCAAGTTGTCAGAATGTAGTTGTCTTAGTCCACCGGAGAGTGTACTTGACAAGCAGAAAATTCCTTTTTAGAGGACATTTATTGACTAGATCAGCTTTAAATTAGCTGATTTTATATTTCTTGTTAGAGGTGCAACCACTGACCCTCAACCTCAGGTATTCTATTTTGTGGTTATGGATTTTATGACTGCACTGGGTGAGTCAGGATTTTTCTTCACGGTGTCTCATATGGGGCTGTGTTTTAGATTTGGCACCAAAACAATGTTTTAGCTATTGCTCAGAAATGCTTATGCAACAGCAAGGCCTTTATCATTTCCTAGTCTGTTCCACCAGTGAGTAGGCTTGGGGTGAGAAAAGACTGGGAGGGGACACGGATGGGACAGCTGATCAAAACTGACCAAAAGGATATTCCATACCATATGGCACCATACTCAGCAATAAAATCTGCAAGAAGTGAATTTTTTCAACATAGCCATTGTTCATGACTTGAATGGATGCAAGTGTGCTTGTGGGATTTGGTGAGTGATTGCACTAGCATCACTTGGGATTTTTGTTAGGGGTTGGTGCTCTGGGCTCTTTTCCCCCTTTATCTATTAAACTGTCATTATCTCAACCTTTGCACTTTTTCAGTTTTGCTCTTCCAGTTCTGTCTTTCATCCCACTGGAGCAGAGTGAGTGAGCAATTGGGTCAGGAATTATCTGCCGGTTGTGGTCATCTCACCACAGTCACAAAACAGTAACTGTCTGATGGAAACATCCATGCAGCTGTTTAAGAAGCATGTGCTTGGTCTTCTTAGATCACTTTAATAAGGCTCAGCAAGAGTCTGCATCTGCTCTTTTTGGAAAAACAATTCCCCTGTCTCAATACTGGTACCACAGTTCTAGAAAACTGACCAAATTCAAAGTAGACAAGAATCACTGATCAGCATTGTGAGATACTACTTACCTATCTGTCTGCTAATGTCAGAAACAAAGTGAGATAAAGAAAACAGAGGTGTCTTGGAATATTTCAGAATAGACGGGTAATTTTCTCTTTTCATTGAAAGTGTCTTAGCTGTTTTGATTCTGGTGCTATTAAAAAATCTGGTAATGTCCTAATGTTACATAAAATCTGATAATGTCTCAAAATCTTGAGGATTTTATTCAGTCTTTTTAATCAAGTACAGCACATGCTACTGGAGACCATATAATTGACTGCAGAAAATGCCATATAAATGTTGTTCTCTTCCAATAACAAAAAACATCACCTCCTATAGTGGCATGTGACAAATGAAGAAAAAAAAATTCTGGCAATCTATGTAACTCATGAGCACTGGCATTACATATTCCACCTTTAATTTTCAGTACTAGAGTTAGAAAAATTGTTCTGATTTCTGTTAACTATCAGATTAGAAAAAGAGTTCTGGAACTGTTCAGTTAAACCAATCGATTTGCTTTCTTTTGCTACTAGCACTCAGAATATAAACCTAAGAATGCACCCTTTGCTTCATACCTTTTTATTTTTTTACTTGATTACAGCCTGTGACAGATTTATCTTTCTCTTAATTTTCCTTACCTCATGCACTTTTTTCATTACAATTTCCTTTCTTTATGTTTTTTCCCCATTATTCTTTTACTTTCCTTTCATTATCTGTGTAAATGATAGGCTAAAAACAAGCAATCAAAAATATTACGGAAGACAATAAACAAAAAGAATAATTATTTTTTAATTAAAATATATATATTTGCTTTGTTTACATATATATAAAGTTTTTAAAAATAGACACCTCATATTTAAAAAAAAATCATATTTTAAAATGTAAGATACTGATTTTCCAATCATGACCAAGAAATTAGAAAATTATATATATGTTTTGTATATCCATTGGCCCTCAGTAAAAGTGGAACTATACACAATAGCTAAAAAAGCTCTTGAATGAAAAAAAAAAAAATAGAAACAGTAAAAGCTTCTTTCTCTTTTTTCCTTGTTTAACATCACCATTTAAGATTTGCAACAAACCTGTCAGGATGGAAAACATCCCACAGAAGGCAGAGAAAAACACTACCTATAGTCTTACAATAGCCTCTGAGAATCTACAATATGTTACAGAACAGCAAGGGATAAAAAAATCTTGTAAAATAATAGACACAGATTTTGAATTTTGCTTTATTATCATTAAAAATAATATTTTGGGATTTATTAGTCTGTCATTACAAGAGAATTTGAACTTTTTTATTCAAACAAACAATAAAATCAACTGTCAGACAAAATTCTATTCAATATCAGAAGATTACTCCTACTCTGTTCATGTATATTCATTCTTAAAGTGGTCATTTGTAAATCATTCTTCTAAATTTGTATTCTGACTGTGGAATTTAGTAGAATAAATATACTCCAGAAAAAAATTCATAGCCTTCTCAGAATGGCATCACAAATTCAATTTAAACTAGTATCAGTCTGTCTGTACTACACCTGAGTATTTTGAGAAGCTTGCTCTGTGAGATGAAATTCAAGACAGAAACTTGGCTTGCAAATTTCAGTCCATGTTCTAATGGAAAATTTTGAAATTTAAATAGGTTCTGTTCTTTATTTAAGCACAGTAGATTTTCTATTAATAGGAGTGTTTCTAGACTAAATGATCTTTCCCTTCATCAACTCTACTGTCTGTTCTGCCTTTCTCTTACCAAATTAGCTCACTACAGCATACAGGATTTAGTATTATCAAATTCAACTATATATATCTGTCTTTGTAACATAATTATCTGCATTTCTTCTAAAGAAAATGATTTATCTATAGTTCTAAATTGATTGTAAAACATCTTTTTGGCATACATTAATTCATGACAAAAAAAAATCCGAATGAATGCATTTTAAATCCGTTCAATATATTTTTGGTATATACCTAAACAAGCAGTGATTTATATTAACTGGAGGGGAAGAAAGGGGACAAACTATTTAACAGGAAATTTTATTTTATTTTATCATTTTATTAATTTAATTTAATTTTATGATTGTTTTTTCTGTCAACCCTGTAAAGCCCATTATTCAATACACTCTGAGGCACCATTGTCTGGCTAAACAGAGTAAATGTTTCATTTAAGATTATAGTTCTTCAAACATAGATTGATAAAAAAAAAAAAAAATCTCTATATGTGGTTTATAAATGACAAGTGGTCAGATTCATCACTTCAGTGAAGATGTGGGACCGAGCCCTGTCTGGAGGAACTTCTTTCTTGAGTGATATCATTACGAAAACAGTCCCTTGCTCTCTCCATGATCGTGTCTAGCCCAGCAAAGCAGTAAAACACACAAACCTTCAATCTCTGCTCCCATCCTTGTCACACAGCAGATAAAGCTCTGCCTTTCATGACATAAATCAATAATCCAACTTCAACTGTTAGTCTTGTTAGAAATCCTTCCATTATACAGAGAATATCGAACCTGAGACACTGGGAGTATGCACAGTCCTGGTCACCCAGACAGATATTTACTCGTTCATCTTTCCATGATCTTGTTAAATTTTCATCTGTCTCAGAAAGACTGTGACATTCTGAGAATTTCAACCACTCAGCGTTGCTCTCAGTTTGCTTTTACAGCAGTAATGTAAAAGCTGTAGTTTTAAGGCAGATTTTTGGTATCAAGGGAAAGGCAAGCAGAGGTGGAAAGCACAATGATCTGAGCAAAAATGTCCTTGCTTGCTTCTCCATGATGAATCCTGGCAAGCAATCAATGAATACCTATGATGGATAGACCACGACTGGAAGAAACTGCAGCAGATTGCACAGCAAAATGGTGCACAAGGCTGGAGGGGGTCAGTGGGTGGGGAAGAATGCTCCAACACTAAGGAGGAACTACCTGGTTGCAGCAACATCACAGAGCCTTCTCCTGTAAGTTTAAGATGGTTTCAAGTTCAAGAACCTCCCAACTGATATCCAGTCTTTTTGGACTGTGCTGAATCTTTTGCGAGTGCTCAATCTTCCAGGGACCTGCAGAGGGCCATCCAACACCATGGCTAGGATTATATGGTCATGATGTAGAATTTTTTTCTGTAATGGTTGAACCTCAACTACAGAATTCTCCAGTCCTGCTGGAAGCTGAAGTCTTTGATCAAGTTTGAAGGTCTTGGTCAGGCTGTATGAAAACATGCTATTAAATGAAACTTTGTGAGTAAAAGTGGAATAAACCTTTGTGGGTTTGTCCAGATTTCCATTTTCTAGAACAGTCTTCATATTGGTTCTACACTGGCTGGTCATTTCTTACCAGCAGCGAAGAATGTACCATATCATATTCTGGAGAGTTCTTCCTTGGGAAAGATCCTAACAAAAATTAGTAAATAGTTACTATCATGGATTTTGGAATATTACTTTATTTAACAAACTTGCCATTAATACTTAAACAATTACTTGATGCCTGTTTTTTTCCCACAATCTCCACTGCATAAAACTTGGTCATGATTTCTGACTTGTAATTAAGTTTTTATTTACCTTGATCATGCAGTTAATCTCAGTGAGTTTTAAGCCTTTTATTATTGGAAAATGTTCAGAACCACTCAAGCAAGAAAATGTTTTGTCCAACCTTATCACAAGATGAAAAAGACACAGCAGTTAATTTTATATTATTGTATTATTGGGAAGTGTTTCTAATATAAAAGTAGAAAAACAGAAGGGTGCATCAAGCTGACTGATGAGAGCTGAAAGTAAGAGTGAGTAGGAGCACAGCACAAGAGATAGATAATCGTACAAATGATTAGGCTCTTTACAAATTGATCTAATTTTGTTTTTCTTCTAATGTATCTGTTTCATTTGATTTTCCCTGTGACTTCCCCAAAGTTTTTCTCCAGTTTGACAACTCAAAAAATGTTATCAGTCATTCTATTTCTATTATTGTTCCATTATGTTGAATGATTATTTTTACCCACTCATATTATCCTCCCAGATGTATTCAGCTGCTTAATTTTTCATCAATATCTACTCTTTGAATGAATTCTGTATGTAATATTTTTATTTATGAACATCAGATTTCTCTTGTTTCCTTTGAAAATGTTCTACATCACCATATGTCACCAGCCAATAATGCTCACAATTTCCTCTTGCACTATTATTAAATGGCTTCCAGTTCTTTAGAAGGAAAATAATGGATGTGACACAAACAGCATAAAAAACAAACACACACACACAAGAAAATCTCATTTCCTTACATTTGTCTCTATGGAAAATGATCTCCATAGTAATATTCAAAGTTTGCAATCTTTATAAAGAAAATAAATGTTTGGTGTTTGGGTTTCTTTTTCCAGAAAATGATAAATTATAAAATGTTTATTTTGAATATTTTGATTTGATATCTATTGGTAGGATAATCTATATTGATAGAGATTATAAAAAAGTTAACAGATATTTACTTCTAAATTCAGATTAGCATAACTGAAACTATACACGTTTGAACCAAATACTGTACTGAAAATGGAAAAATATATAAAGAAGAAATACTTAAATGGTCTCATCAAATAATCTCTTAATAGCTTTGCATCCTGAACTTCCCAGTTTCTAAGAATTTTGAAAAAATAATATGCTTATGATCTGTAAATAAATTAATTATTGCATTTCAGATTGAGTGAAATACTTTGTAGAATCCAGAATATTTTCAGATTATTTTTGTCTTGTCTCTGAACAATACATTTTAGAAGGTTCAAAAATGTTTACTAATGACTTTTCTTTCAACGAAAAATGCAAGAAAAACATTATCTGCACAATTTTCATTATATATTCTTAGGTAGGTAAATAGGTTGGGAGATCCCTATTTAGTATATCAAAGCATACCAATAATTAACCAAATAGGCGCAGAAGGACTATCCATGACAGGTATTTGTCCCCAGCATCCCTAGCCAGAAAATGGTAACAGCTGCATGCTTTAGACAGAAAAAACAGGAACTGTAACAAAGAGTATTGGCTCTGGCCTGTAGAGAAATATCAAGGAGGCAAAACTGCCTTAAGTCTCATATTCTTCAATTATTTAAACAGTTATTTACTCTCACCGTAAGAGTCCTCATTAATCAAAATATACCTGTATTGTCTTTGTCTGAGGGAATTTTCTTCACAGCATCTGGGTTCTGGGTTGACCTTGATTTTTAAGTCCAATACTGCATTATGGTATGGAGACAGAAGACTGAATTTAAAGAGTTAAAATACATATAAGGCATATTTGACATTTGTCACTTCTTTAATGTCTTCTATAATTGCAACAACAAGAAAAAAAACCAAAAAAACACCAAAAAAAAAAAACCCCACCTAAAGATTGTATCTTTCTGTTTTCAGTGAAACCAGATTGCTTGGGTACTATGTGATTAAAGGCTTCTTCTTAAATTCTTGTAAATTTCTTTTGAGTTACATTATTTGTATGTAAGCAATAGTGAGATATGCTGTAATACCATAAAACATCATCTATTTTAGGCTTGAATCCATCTGGGATAATGACTGCAAAAACGCATTTCTAATCAGCCTACTCTGACTATATATTTTGGCTATTTTCCAAATGGTAAGCATAAATGGAAAAAAAAAAACCAAAAACCAAACCATAGTGGAAAATACCTATATTATAGTAAAGAGGAGCTTTTCTTAATAGTAGAATTAAGACTTTTGGTCCAGGCAGGTGAATAGAAGATGAAGGAGGGCTTCAGACGGAAGGGAACATCCTAAGTAAAAATGACTTCATCACTGCCTGATTGCATACTTATCTGAACTTTAATATTCCTCTTAAATCATCAGAAATTAAATTATTCTTCTCAATAGATTTTTGTTTGGATTAAAATATGAAAGTTCGTTAAGAAAAAAATAGTAAAATTTTTAATTTTAAATAATTAAATAAACAAAACCAGTCTGGGAACAACTCAACAACAAGGTTCATTAGTGTTAAAAGAGTATGATGAATGCTAGGTAGGTAGTTCATATAGCTTCAGGGAGTGCCACAGTATCTAACCAACATGGAAAATGTATTTGGCTGCACACCTAAATACATGTATTCATTACCTTCATGGGGAAAGTCATATAATTAACACCTAATTTAACAACCTTTGGACAAAGATTCTTTAAAATAAATTCTGAAGCTGTACCTGTAACATCTTTTTTTTTTTGTTACTGTACTTGGCGTTGTTAGTTCAGTGAAGATAGATTCTGCACAGTATTGTTGCAGCTCACTAAGCTTAGTTTTTCATAGTAAACTGCTGTAGAGCAAGATTTCTCGTGCAAAAAGTGTCACATTTTCTCTCTGTCCCATATCCCTCTGTACCATCATGACATCATGGAAGATAAATCTCTTGGAAGCCTTATAAGTATGGAGAGTTAGATTGTGATTGTTAAATGTATTTGTTCCAGGAAATTGTCCATGACTTCCAAACAAAAAGAGTTCATTTATGCTGAAATCAGCTTAAATCATAGGACAGCAGACTTGCTATGCCCATATTGGCCTTTAATCTTGGCTGTCAACCATATAATGCCTCTCTAAACCTAAGACATAAATAATGTTTCTTGAATAGGGATTTTTATTCTCTCATTTTAAAGTATCTATGATAGTGGGGGACTATTTTACAGTGTATGAGTGATAATTTTCACACTACATAACTAAGGTTACCACCTGCAAGACTGAAGTGCATTTATAAAAAATTGTTTGAAAATGCTAAGGTGCCTGGGACAGGTAAAGAGTCACATTTGGTACAGCCTCATTTGTAATATCTCTCAGAAGTGATTGCTAGAGTGAAAAGCCCCTGAAGCACATTTGGGCATTTTCTTGCACAGATGATTTTTGGGACAGCACAAGGCAGAAGCAGCCAGTGAGCAGGATGCAAGTTACAAGGAAGGAGTTCATCACTCAAATATATTTGTCCATCCTTTTTTTACTTAGCAGAGTAAACAACTACTATACATTTTTTAAAATCTTGTGCATAAAAGTATTCAAAAAACATTGCATAGGATATTCTTAAACTCTGTCATTTTTCTCATTTTGGGACAGGTAACAAAACAAAAGGCATCCGATGGAAAAATGAAAATTTAACATATTTTTTTTTGAGAGCTACTGAGTAATTTCTTTTTGCATTTGGTGACATATTAAAACACAGAAGGCTGTACATCTTATCCTGGAATAGTCTTCTACTCTGTATTCTGCATACACTGTTCTGACAGCTCTATTTTGATTCCTTCAAAGTAAACATCCCTGAATTTATAAAACACACTTATAAAATAATTATATTAATTACAATTTCAAACTTCAGTAAAATTGTAAGAAAAACAATTTTAAAAGTCATTAGAAATCAGAATTAGAAATTAGAAAGTTATTAGAAATTAGGAATTAGAATTAGAAATGAAATATTTTGAGAATACCAAAAATAAAACAGATATATAAATGAAACTTTTTGATCTAACCTGCAGTGAAATACTATTTGAGATCTTTAATTTTTTATTACATATCTCTCAAATCAGGAGCCTAGCAAAGAAACTGCTTCAGCTCCACAAATCCACATTAAACTAGGAAGAAGTCTGAGCATGAATTCCCAGTGGGCATGTGCAGAAATAGGCATATACCACACACACCTGCAAAAATACACAGCTGATTGCACCAATCTCAGACAGACACACAGATAGTTCACATGAGCACAGCACAAACAACCTCTTTCTTCTCCCCTGTGTAGCTCGTCAGGATAATGGCCAGTTAGTGGAAAATATTTATGTATAGCTTGTGCAACACAGATCCCGTTAGCTCAGATACCTGATCTGCCCAGTAGCTGCTCCTGCTTCCCAGTCTCCCCAGCTGCTAGAATGTGCCCTATGTCCCTGTGCTGCACTTCCACTACTGTTTCTCCCCTTGTACCCAAGCATTAAAACACAAACATACACACTTTGGATCCCCCCAGGACTGGGATCTCACACACTGTCCATCCATGCATTGGTTCTGGACCTTTGCTCTTCCACAGTCACCTCAGGTACAGGTGGACAGACATACAGACACACAAGTTCATCTCAGTTGACCTCTTGGCCAGGGCAGTGTTTGTTGCTCCAACTAAATTAATTGGCTTCCCTTGCCTGCCCTGTACCACTACAGTCTTCTGTCTGTACGGAGATGATCCTTTTATTGCATAACCAAATATTTCTCTTGAATCATTTCTTCTAAGTCACAAACCTTTATTGTCTTTTATATTAACAATATTAGTTATAAATGACATGTCAATGTTTTGATGCAGTTAAAATAGCAGAAAATTATTTTTGCTAGGACAAAGAGGATAAAATATTGGATTAGTTTGAACTTTATGAATACTTAAATAAATAATGCCATGCTATATTTTAAATTAAAGAAGGCATAAATTTATGCAATATTAAAAAAAACAGTCACTGTATGTGCAATTATTGCAAAAAACTTAATATGACTTTTAGGGAATTACACATTAATACTGAAGTTTAAAAAATTACTTAGAACTGGTATGAGCTATCAGACATTAGTTCTTTCAAAAAAAATACTAAGTAAGCTCAATTTATTTTGAACTCTTAATTAGACCATATTGTCTAGACAAGACCATCAAAGATAATGCATAAGAAGTCTCCATATGCTGGAAAACTAAAAAGAATACTGTTCGTTGAAATAAATTCCTCTGTAAAACAGAAGAAAATTATTTTAATATATATATGGATGATTCACTGTGGAATACCATGGAATATTTCAGAGAACAGCAGCCTAGTTAAGCCTCTTTTGTGCTGACTCATGGAGTACTCTACAGCTTTTGTTCCTGTGAAAAAGAAAAGAACAACGTACAGCTCTCAAATGAAGGCACATAAAATGCAAATAAATAGAAGTTGTCATTGAAGAAGGAAGGAATACACAGTGCATTACTGCAAATGAAATGTGTGACAACAGAACAGATGTTTATGCATAAAGTATCTAGAAGACAACAGAGGTGACATAATTTATGGTAGCAAGAGAATTTGCATAATTCTGTGTCTTTCTGAAATGAAGCAGTAGCACAACACTGATGTGAAATACGTATCATTACATTTTTATTGTAGAGGTAAAGTGATGACTAATTTGGAAGAGAAGGCAAACTGTGGAATTCTTAAAAGGGCAAATGGAATATCTTTAAGATACTTCTCATGAAAGGAGAAGTCAGCCTGAAGTTACAACTTTTGCTCCTCTTGCTCTACCGAGGCAGCCACACCTACGGCACAAAGTTTCAACCCATATATTTAGAATGAATAAGGAATCTGGAGTCCCTTCAAGTCTAACAAATATATTTTCTTGAGTCTCACATTTCTACATCTTATGAGAATACAAACTTCTATCTAAGCAGCTGCTGGTTCACAGTAATTTCTCTAGAAAAGCTCAGTCGTTGCAAGTGTAGGTGGGTGTCCTCTTTTGTTTCCCATGAGGGGAGACTGAGATAGCAAACCACTTAGAACTCAATTAACTGCAATTCTACTTCTGTTAATACACAAAAGAGTAAGGTGGTCACAGACCTTACTCCAAATGAGAGTGACCAACTCTGATTTGTCTCTTTGGCCATTGCCCTATTACCCCTCTCTCTCTCTCCCTCCAATCTACTAGGTAATTATATGTGCGGCAACTGAGATATTCATCAGATATATCATCTTCAATATCTTGCAGCATGCCAAAAGTGTTAAAAAGGAAGAGATGATGGTTACAAAGAATAACTGGAAAGTCACTGGTCACAAACTCTCTAGGACATGAATTATGTGACAGTGGACTTGAATAGGTGGTTATTTTTTCACAATCAACTAAGGTAATGAAAAAAATCTTAATACCAAGCATTTTTTAAAACAATGGCTGCTTCAAAACAAAAATCAAGACATCTGGCATATAATCAGAACATTTTTACAAGTCTGCTTCTCGGAACATCAGGAAGATTATCCCACAGTTTTTTTCACTGGTTAATGTTACAGCACCACGAAAAAGGCCGGTGTATGACACTGCATTCCTGCATAAGGCAGGCATTGAATGCCATCCAGAGCACCAGCCCTCTAAAGATGTAGCTCCTGACCAGCTATGTAAGAAAAGGAACACCTGCTAAGGGTATCAAGACAGAAGAAAACAGATCAGACTTTTAAAATATAATATTTATTTCATTATATTTATATTAGTAATTTAGAATTATATCTTCCTGTATGTGAAGTTCTGTTGTTCTTACTTTACTTACTCTTATTTAAAGGTAATTTTAAAAGCTGTTTGGTATTTAAGCTCTCCATCTTGGGAGCACAGAGTTGTGTAGGCTCCTGCTCTCTTTTCCCTCTTTGCACCTTTTGTGACAAAAGCAGAGGCAGTTTTTACTTCTTAACTGAATTTTTCTTTGAGCACTGTGGTTTAGTTCCACCTTGGTATTATCTGAACAGAAATACTTCTGAGGTTTCTGAGTGTTTTTAATCTGCTCAAGAAAGTGAACCCTCTAACTTTAAATTTCCCTGCATGACCAGTAGACATCCCTGAGAGAAGACAGGGCTTTTAGTGTGGGGGACTGGTCTGGTTTGATGGCTGCTAATAAACATAAAACATCTGAATGATCTTGCAGATAAATGTACCAGAGATACAGTGATGCATGTCCAAGGTGATAGTCTAATTTATGTGACATACTCTGTAGTGTTTTGGTGTAAGTTATGTTGAGCAACAATTCAGCATTTTGAAATGTAATGTTGATTTATTTTTTTTGCTTTCATACAAATTCTGCAGTAATGTTGCTTCTTGCTCTATTTTTCCTGCCACCTTCACAATGGTTAGACATGATTTCTTTCCCCAAATAATGCTCATTGGGAAGTCCTTGTGCAAGTCTTGTGGTCAGTGTTGTATTGATATTGTAGGAGCTTTCACAATATGATTCCAGCTGGGTCAAAACTTCTACACAAATCAGGCAAGTCAAGTATATCAAAACTATCAAAAATGTTGAAGTGTCATAGGTGGGCTAATTAGAAGGTTTTACATAAGTATGGTTTACTCCACTTTATATTTGATGGGATATGTTGCCTTCTTTTTTTCTTTTTTTTTTCTCTTTTTTTTTTTTTGGTTCTTTTTTGGGTTTTTTGGGTTTTTTTTGTAATTCAGACACCAGATCCACTAAAATGTAACATAAAATCATAAACTACTTTCTTACCTTTCCAACATCAGTTATTGTAAGACTTTGTCAGCCACAGGAACTACCTCAGGTCATTACACCTCTATGTTACATATGCTCTAAACATTTCTTCAGTTCCATAAATGTAATCTAGATAAATACTTATAAATTCTGATTATAGATTCTGATTTATAAATATAATAATTGTTCTGTCAAATCAATGTAACTATATCAAATTTTATTGTGTTTTTTTCAGTTTTTACTTGGAGATAAACTTCATCTCTTTTACCTGGTGTGAAACCTTAAGCAACAGGAATGGACTCCAGGTGCTTCTCACTCATCCAGATGAATAATTACACTGTGATCTTGGAAGTACTTGATATCTTAAAATTGGGAGTAAGACTGTGCAGGGTACAGACTGAAATTAAGAAGAATATTATTCTTCTGGTTAATGATTCTGGTTCTTCAGCAAAGACTGTAAAATAACTTTTAGGCAAGTAAAATACCAAAAAAAAGTTAAGGTTTATGATTCTATAAAACTATTTTAGATTTTTTTAGCTTATTGTTAAGGCTTTAAATCTGCCAGACTAATAAGGGTTTTAAAATTCTGTAATTGTAGGTGTATATATACATACATACAAATATATATATATATATATATACATATCAACTTAATAATCTAAGAATATCTGTACTATTATCAGCTCTTTCTGTGTATAAGGAGTTTGAGAATTGAAAAGAAAAGAAAAAGAAATCAAAGGGAGCAGCCAAACAAAAAAAGAAAAAAAAGAGAAAAGTATTTTTATGTAAAGTCATGGATGTAGAAAGGAAAATAGATTTTTTTTATATTCAGTGAGTGAAAAAACCCAAATAACCAAACATGAAAGAAAAAATGCATTCTTTTACTATATCCTCTCTGTAGCAGGCCATCTTTTAAGTATGCACTACACTGGGAACTAAGTTTCCTTTCTCATCTTTACATCATTTCATCTTCATGTGTTTCTACAAGTAGTGTTTTTATCTTCCCCCTCCTTAAATCAAAAATATCTATGATGAAATCAATTTCTTAGGAAATTTTGTTACTGAAAAAATTATTTTTATTCCAAATAAGAAGAAAAAGAAGCTTGGATGTCTCCTACTGGGAGCTCTTTAGAAATCTCTGTTTATTTTCCTTTGTAGGCAAAATACTTTGGACATACCAGTTCTGAAGTGTCAGGATATTGCAGAAATGTGAAGAATGGAGGAAAAAAGCTACTCTGTGCTTCTGCTTCCTAGACTTATCTGACAGTATTTGGTCATGTGCTGTCAAAAAATACAAGAAACAGGATTTTTTTTGGGAGGGATATAGACTAAGTGTTGAATAGTGATCACTGTGATTCTTTACTAAAGCTGCAGGTTTTGTAATGAAGTTTAAATAAAGTTCTTTCAGGACAACAACTGGTGCCTGTGTATAGGCACAGGTACTTAAGTGGAGTCAGGTTCTGTAACATAGTTAGGTTTATTTATGCACAGTCTCAAACTTCCAGAACTTTTCAATTTATTGCATCAGCTTTCCAATTTAGAGATTCGATCTCATTCTCCAATATGTTAATCACAAAAGTTGTTTCAGGATTCACAGGATGGAAATTATGGCATTAGAGTCAAAAAGAGTTACCCAGCTTCAGAGGAAGTAGACTAGAAGTCCTGATTTTCCTAGTGCAGTGTTTCATAGATTTATTTTTATTAATGATCTTAATGTATTTTAAGAAACATTGCATAATAACAGATTTTACCAATGAACACTGCCTTTGCAGGAAAACCTCTACAGATTTGTTAATTAACAGACTAATATAGCCAATAACTATGACTACATCAGTTTCTGAAATTTTTTTTTTGCAAGTTCCCTCAAAGGATGTCAGTATCAAACATATGTGACTATATTTTTCTTAGCAGATGTCTTTTCATGTATTTTTGTTTCCCCAGACATTTGGAAGATAAAAGAATGTAGAGGTTTTCCTGCATGGACATCCTCAGGTAACATCTCAGTTTAAGACAGGAAACACAAAAGATAAATAAATTTATAAAACTAACAATTATACTGGCAGGTCTAGAAAACCTTCAAGTATTTTGCATTACATGTTCTTCACACAGAAATCCCTGTTAGCATAATTTATGCTCATTTTTGACACAAGAAAGAAGGAAAACCAAAAAGAGGAAAATGTGCAGTTTAGAAGCAGAAGGTTTCTAGGCAATCTTTACATGTTGATCTGATACATACTGGATTTGCAGGAATTTGAGGAATGATCTTAGGCATTTGCATTTTTTCTCTAGAGGGATTTTCATTAGATATTGTAAGAAATTAATTAAATTTTATGTTACTGACTTGTCTAGCAGATTGTAATTTAAAATATGTACTTAGGACATGAACTAAGACAAAAATAAATTAACCTGATTATTTCACTTCCACTGGAGTCATCTGTGGGTCAAGGTCACGGAATCTGATACTAAAATTAATTTTGTAGGTGACAAAAATAATAAATAGATCCATTCAAATCATCACCATTAATTGTAATTTGCCTACAGCCCTTGATCACAATTTCATTCCACTTTTGGAGATGTAGTCACGTTATTCACAGTTTGCCAATCTCGACAAGATCTTCTGGTGTGAAAATCTGAAACCTCTTATAATTTTTGAAAGGTGCTGCGTCTCCTTCTCCATTCAGCACAGAAAGAGGGCAGATATCATCGAATAGATTGGTACCTGGCTGGGAATAGCAGTTAAGTGATGTCCTTTCTAAAATCCTTCACTAGTCAGTGAGGATGGGTGGGAGCACCTGAGAACATGGAGCCCATAGGTTTTCAGGTTGTCTCATAGAGTACTGCGAACCAGAGTGGGGAGCACAGTTGCTATGATTTACCCTGATAGGAAGTTCAGCCCCACACAGCTCACTGTACCACAGTGGGGTCAGGGTCTCTTCTGTCTCTTATACTGCCCTGGTCAGTGATGATACTGGAGGAAAAAGGGATGCACAAGAAGCTGGGAGGGACACAGACAGAAGGCCTGATCCAGCCAAAGAGCTACTCCATGTGGCATCATGCTCAGATTATAAACTGAGGGCAAGGTTGGCCAGGGGATGCTCCTTAGGAACCAGCTGGGCATTAGTCAGCTGGTGGAGAGCAATTGCATTGTACATCACTGTTAAGGAAACTTTTTTGTCTGATCATACAGGAATCATTGTGGCAATCACACTGGCACCACCCGAGCTGGGACCAAAGACCCTTCGCAGAGAGTAGCTCCACATGCACTGTCTTCTTACCAGTTCAACCCCAGGTTTCACAGAGAAGAATCTCAGACATCTGGATCCTTAAAATAATTTAACTGCCATTCAAAAAGAGAATAATGTTTTGAGATGGTGCTTTTGAGGAGAGACCTTAAACAAAGGACTCCCTGAGCATTTATACCCTCACAGTCTGTGCATGGTAAAGCCTGGGGTCTTCCAGCTGAGTCCTCAGCTCCTGCTGTGTCTGCCTCTGAGTGCTCATCTCTACAAGTCCTCAGTCCTCAAAGTGTTGGCGTCGGTTCACAGCCTTGTCTCAGGCTTCAGGCACCCAGAGCTCAACCTGCAGCTTGCACAGCAGCTGCACACTGAGCTGCTGGCACTAAATGTGTTTCTCAACACTCAGTAGCTTTTTATATTCTAATACTATTTGTATTATTATGGTTTTTCCTTTTCTATTCAATTAAACTATCTTTATTTCAACTCATGAATTTTACTTTTTGTCCAATTCTCTCTCCATCTGCCAAGGACAGGGGGGTAAGCAAACATCTCTGTGGTGTTTAAGTGTCTGATAGATTAAACTACAACCATAGATTAATTTTTAGCTTTTTCTCTAGACACTAAAAACCCATGTATTATTCAGAAGGAATTTAACACTATTATAGTTAAGGAAGACAATGCTCATCTTCATTGAAGAATGTATTGCCTGCTTGTAGCATTGAAAGAAAATTACCATGACTTCACTATATCAAACTCTCATTAAAAAGACTTCTTGCAGTTCTTGATTTATTTTTATGTTTATCAATACATGGAGCATTGTTATCTCTTCATAGATTCACAGAAGCATTTAGGTTGGAAAAGACCTATAAGATCATCAAGTACAACTGCTAACCCAACACTTCCAAGTCCACCAATAAACCATGTCCCTAAGCACTGCAGCTACACATATTTCAAGCTACTCCAGGGATAGGGAATCTACCACTTCTCTGGTCTGGCTGGTCAATGCTTGACTATAATTTTAGTGAAGAATGTTTTTGCTGATATCCAATCTAAATCTCCTCTGGTTCAACTTGAGGCCATTTCCTCTAATCCTGTCAGTTGTTCCTTGGAGAAGAGGCTGACCCCCACCTCACTGCTACCTCCTTTCAGGCAGTTGTAGACAGTGATTAGGTGTCCCTGAGCCTCCTTTTCTGGAGGTTAAACACCACCAGCTCCCTCAGCTGCTCCTCATCAGATCTGTGCTCCAGACCTTCCACCTGCCCTGTTGCCCTCCTCTGGACTTCCTCCAACACCTCTGTGTTGTTGTGAGGGGTCCCAAACGAAATACAGTATTCAAGATGCAACCTCACCAGAGCAAAGCACAAAGGGACAGAAACTTCTCTAATCCTGCTGGCCTTTTCTGTGCTCCTATGCAATATTTCTAGTTCAACATCTCTTCTGGTAGACAGGATTTACATTCTGTCACATTATGGATTAAAAAATTATCTTTTTCTTTCTCTCTTTTTAGATTTTGAATACTTGGCGTAAATAAATTCTTTAATACTTCAGATTTTACTTTTAAAATCTGTTCCTTTTTAGCCTAAGATTCCTTATGTCTAATGTCATGATTACAACCTACAAGTTTTTAAATTGGATTGTCAGAACATGCTAACTTCAGAGTTATTTTAGTGTTTCTTCCAGATGGAAATATGATTTCTCCCATGTGACTTATGCCAACCTGAGCAACTGTGCTGTAATGCTATTTTAATGAAGAGAGAGACTTTTAATTGAGCACCTGGTTCCCCAAATGTGTCTGATTTTCACAAAATGGGTAATATTTTGACTCGTTTAGAAGAGGTACTTGTGTAAAAGTTGCTGTAAAGAAAATGCAGACTGAGTAATTGACATAGTTTTTATGAAAAAAATTCTTCTAATAATATTGATTTTTTTGTAGTTATGTGTTATTTAGAAAAGTCAATCCAAATCCAAATTGATCAACTACCTTCTCTATGCACTAGTCTATCCCAATTATATTTACAGAATATTTTAGGGTCTTAAAATTTCTCAAAACCCAAAACTGTACCAAGACAAATTATTTTCCAGATAGAGGAAGTGATATAATGGCAGGAGTGTACAATAGGCTGGTAGATGATGCAAAGTATTGTACTTGCAAATCTTCAAAAAGTTGTGATTAATAGATGTAGCTAAATCATTTCATGTCTATGGATGTTTAGGCTTCTTGCATATGATATCTATAGTTTATACATGTGTGACTTTCATACTGCAAGACTATAATTTGCCTTTCTCAATCAAATAGCATTGCTGCAGGTTTGATTTAAAACATAAACCAGATCAATATATCACAGAGAGGCAATAGCTTTATTAGACCAATTTGATTTAACAAAGAGGTCAGTTATCTATAGATATTTTTTTTTCAATTAATGAAACAGAAAAATCTGCTTTCAAAACTAAATACACATGCTGCCACTAATGCTTAATGTTTAGCTTGGTTATTTGACTTGTAAATTTTGTGATTTTACCCCAGCAAGCAACTAAGTACCACACTGCTGGTCACTCACCTCCCTCCCTTCCCCTGTGGGAAGAAAAAAAGGTAAAAATTTATCTCAAACCACAAGTTTTTTTTGCAGGACTGTACCTGCAACCAAGAATAAAACTATCCCAGTCAAAGCTAGGAGAGAAAGCATAGATGACAAAAAAGGATAAACCACACATATAGAAACAATCTTTTGTGCATGTCCTGGAAGTAAAAGAAAAACAGTGTTTCATTGCAAAAACAGAATGGAAATCATTTATCATTAATAAGCAAGTTTGTGACATAGCCATTATGTAAATAACTCATCTGATAAGTGTTACTGGTTTCATAGACAAAAATGTTTGCTGTGTAAGATGCAAATGAAGTGATATGAAAAATCTTAAACTTTAGGGATTCTTACAAACTCTTAGTAAAATGTTTTATTTCTGAGTTTGTACATTCTCCAAGGAAAATGCTTTAATTAAAATACTGGAAGCCCCCAGACTCCATCAATTTTACAGGCATAAAGCTGTAATATCTTACACATTCACATAAAGACATAAAAAGTGTGAAATACTCATGTGGAGAATATAAATAGGTGCAAATGTATTTCAAATATAACAATTAAATGATAGGCATCTATTTAACTGCAGGTGACATGTAGTAGAAGATAACACATTATAAAACCACTTCCAATGCTAATGGTTTGTCGCTGTATATGTTGTATATGTTATAAGAAAAATAGAAATTTCTAGGTAATTCCTAAGTGTAATTCCTAAGAAACAGTTTAGGCAAAATTTCAGGAAGTGACTTCAGCAAATTCTAATGAGCTGTTAAACCAAAAACCCTGTAGTAACTAATTTGCAGGAAAATTATTTTAATGAAATATATCTCTTTCTTAATTTAAAACAAAATTTCTATTGCAATACCATTAATAAAAGAATTCACAACTGTTTAGGGAAAAATTTTGACATTTTTTAGACGAAAATTTTCAATGAAGGATTTTGTTGGATTTAATTTCATCAAAATGTCACTTGTATAGAAAAACAAGCAGTATTTAGTCAGAATAAAGCCTTATAAAAAAGAAGTTTTGTGAGAAAAATGCAATTTTTTTTTTAATTCTGGTCTCTTCAAGTGATACTTGACACAGGATAGACCTGAATTATTTTATGTCATCATATGAGTAATTTTCCATCACATTAGATGAACCTCTTGGACCAAAGACTCTCTTTAAAATAAGTGTGCATTTACTCAAAGTCAAAATTTAACACTGAGTCCTAATACACTCACCTAACTTTGACCTTTCACACTGATTTGTGAGATTCTTATTCTGCTGCAAAGAGGATCGAGCCTTTGAATCAATATGTTAGGTTATATGATACAACCTCAGACCAACACCCACAGAGGAATTCAGACAGTGCCAGAAGTGGGGCACCAAATAATGTTCTGCCAGGGTACTCTCCGTTCCCATGGGAGTCCCAGGCAGACCACTCCATGTGCTTCTAAGGGTGGGCTTTGCCTGTTGGGAACAACAAGGGCTCCCTGTGAGTGCTCTGAGGGTCCGCCTGTTACCTGTGTACCTGGCATGTGGTGTATAAATTTTAAGGACAGGCCTGTGCAGGGGAAGGAGATGGACTCAGTGATCCTTGTGGGTACCTCCCAGCTCAGCATCCTCTGTGCTTCTGTGGCTCTGTGATACATGTGTTCCGTGCTTGTGATTGTGTCAGTCTTCCTGCTGGTTAAACCTGGAGCTATGGCAGCCTCATCTTGGCCACAGTATATTTTTCTTTAACAATACCCATCTGATAATTGAATAAGATATTTCTAACTGTTGGAGTCTGAGACACAGAGTGTGTACCCTTGTTTCTGATGCTTTGCTCAGAGATCCAGAAAAACACTGAATTTCATACAGTATGAAATTTATGAGCATATATTCATATTCATATATCATCATGAAAACAACTGTTAAAGTTAGATAGAAAAACTAAAAGTGTGTGTAGATTAGAGAATTTTCTTAAGTCACCTTAAGTTAAGGGTGAAAAAACTAGTTTAGAGTTTAAAACAGTTTAAAAAGCAGAAGACAAGATGGAGGATTTAGAATGTTGTTTCTTTTCCTTCTTTCTTCTTTATGTTCTTTTTCTAGACGTTTTTGTGTAAAAGTAAGTGATTGGTTAGAAAATGCCACAGCACACAGGTGATAGGTCATTGGGTCATTAAGAAAAATAATTTACATGTCTATTGTTAATTGGATAAGAATAAGTATGAAGATAAAAGAACTGCGTAGTTCAGGGCCATTTTGTGCTTTCAAAGTCAAAGTGAGACACAAAGTGAGTCACAAAGTGAGCCACAAGGCCATTCTGTACCATCAGAAACAAATGAGCCAAGTTGCAGTGAACTGAACTTGTGCAGAAAGTCTGGAGAGACCTGCCAAGTTTTGTGATAACATCCTAATAAACATGAGAAACAAGATCCTAACAGGCTTTGGAGTTTTTGTCCTGACCTGAAGGACAGTGATAAGTGGGACTCCCCATGAGGGAACAGCCCCAAGGAGCTCAGCTCAGAGGAGACTGAGAAATCCAGGAGTGAAAAGAAGTGCAAAAGAGGCACAGCAGCAGAATCAAGAAAGAGAAATAAGAAACAAAAGAATTTGAAAAAATTATATTGACTTCCAGGCAATCCCTTATTTGTGCTTTATCATTGCAAAATTTCCTTTAAAACGCTTTCAGTATGTCTGAGGAATTACAGAACTTAATTGTGGTTTTAAGATTGTTTTGCTATAATTTAAAATACCTAATATTTATTGAGATGATAGAAAATAAGTTATAAACAGAGATATATAAATTACAGTTTGATATGAAAGACTTTTATACAATTCCTACTCACTAGTTTTGTTCATCTTGGTCTTGTAATCCATGACTTTTTTTGTGCTTTAGGTTCAAATTAACTTCTTCAAAGCAAGATTCAATCAATCCAGCAGCGTTGCTTAAGCTTTCATGTCCACACCAAGTGAAACTGTAAGCAGCTATTTGATACAATTCCATAAGAGATCCATTCTGTTTCTTGAAAGGTTTCTGTGTATTAGGAAGTCCGCTGAAGGGTTTCAAGTCTGCAGAAAAATCACAAGCCCCAGAAAATTAGCCAAGTTATATTTTTTTTAGCTAACAACACCAAGTGTGAAAGCATGGTTAATGACTGAACTACTGAAAAAACACAAACCAAAAGAATAAGAGGAGATTGGCATTGCAAATGAATCAATCAGTGAAATTAGCTTTCTGTAGGAGCTGCTTGCTACCTGATTGTACAAGTATTTTTGGGTTTTTTTTTAATCTTTAATTTTACTTTTGAAACTGATATTACTTTCTTCTACCAGACTAAGTCTTTTTTTTTCAAGGAAAAATCTGATTTCTAGCCCTTCTTAACACTTCATGACCCCATTAATACATACTTTCAATTATAATACTATTCAATGCATACTTTTTCCAGTATTTTTAAGTGCAAAATTACTTACTGGCCAATATAAAATTATTCTAATAATTTTTTTTCATTGTCTTTTTTATAAGGATTATATCTGAGTGTGCCAAGTTCTGTTATTTGAATATTATGCCAGTAATGATTTTTCCATGTTGTTTTCTATATGCTAAAATATGTTAGGTTTCTGTTGGCTTTGTTGTGCATTTTCTTGTTTATTTGGTTCACTTTTTAATTCTGTGTGATGTTCTATTACATCAAAATACTGAATTCTCTTTACCTTCACTTAGATCTAATTCTCTTTAGGAATATACAATTCTATATATATATATTAATAGTTGAATGAACTGCTTCTGAAAGTGCATACCAATACTTTTCAAAGGATCAGACATAAAGGCTGTAAATGTCTTGTCAGAGCAACTTCAGTGTGACTTCCTATGTTTGACACTCCATTTTTATGTATTTCCTAATTAGGCCTGTCCTTGAACTGATTTCTGGCAATGCAGTTTTTTTTGTGAAAATAGGAAATAATAAAGACCAAATTAATTTTCACCTCTGACCTCAACAGTAGTTAAGCCATATAATTAATTTACTGAAGTGTCATTAAAGTGTCAGAATTTTTCCATATAAACATGGAAGTTACTGGCTTAAACCTGGAAAAAAATGTGCTCATCTGAAGTCAAAGCAATGAAAGCTGACAGAAGTGTCATAAAAGTTCAATGTCTGTTCTAATTAACACCCTGAAATATTTAGGTGTTGAATAGTTTTTCATTAAGAATCTACCCATGTAGCATTTGACACCTTTTTGACAATTTTGCAGAAATCTATTGATAAAATAGGCTTTTCCAGATCAAATACTGAACTTGATACTTGAAAAACCTGCATATCAAAAACTCCACAAACATAAATTTTATCTTATCCTCACTTATTTGAATGGATTTTTCAATTAAGGCTTGAAGTCTGAAGTGTCTCATGTTGCTGCTGATCGTATTTCCCTGATCTACAGCCTGCAATATCATCCACAGTCCCTTCTGTCGTAGCTAGAGTGTAGCTTTATCCCCTTCTTGCTGTAGTTTCTTAGAGAAATACTTTCAGCATTGCCATTTTTGAGACCAAATTGTTGTTGGTATAGTAAGATAGTAACATAAAATGTTAATATTGAAAATTTCAAAATACTCCTTAGTCTTAGATCTGAAAAGTCCTTAAGCGAAAGCCAGACAGACAAAAGACTTTCTAACTTCTGGCAAATGCCTTTTTGATTCAAATACTTCAGGTTTAATGTGACAAAGTTGTGCATGTCAGTGTTATAGCACAGTATCATTTCTGGGAGTTTATTCCTTTCTCTGTTGTTGGAAAGGGAATTATTAGAAATCAAAGGGATGACATTTAACAAAAATCAAGGACTTATTATTTTTATCATGGTTTTGCCCTTCTTTTTGATGCATGTTAAAAATCTGGTTTTATTGTCCTTTATCATGTTTTCTGAATCATTGGATTTGCTTTTACTAAAGAAAAGAACAACAATCTTCCCCTTTCACCCTGCTACATTCAGACAAAACAGCCTAATGAAGTTCATTGATGCTCTGTCTATTCTCTGATGCAGTGTTTCCATATTTAGTGAACTAATGATCCAAATTTTATTAATGAGCTAGCGTAATTATGTATGTTTTTTCTTCAGTGCATCTCACAAAGCATTTATATGACATTTCCCACTGCAATATGTGCCATAATAATGTTTTTGAACCCTAACTACTAAGGTACTTTTTCCAAGCAGAGAAGAGGTAAAAGCATTTTTTTTTTTGTGTGAAGATGCCCACATTCCTCTCAAATAATTTTGAATTACTATTTTTCTTTCCCCTTCAGTAATTAAAGGTTAATTGTTATTCTGAGCATTCCTTTAGGTAAGAAAGAAAAAATGTGAAAAAGAAAAGGGAAATATTCATAGACTAGATTTCCTGCCTTAGAGCTAATATTCTTAATTTTAGAAAAGGATCTTTGTCTTTACCTGGGTCATGCTTTGGATGACTGAATATTATTTTGCTAGAATTTTGCCACTCACATTCTTGTATTTAAGACTTTATATTATTGGCAGATTCATAGTGCTAATTTCAGAATTTAGATTTTGAATTTTCAAAAGCCTGACTTGGAAGTCTGGTTATACATTTTACAGAAAAATGGTTCATGAAAGTGTTTATATATAGCTGACTTCAAATGGTTCACAAATTAGATAGTATCTTTAGATATACCTGTTTCTGGTTTTGCATCTTAATGATTTTTCCATTAACAATAAAAACATATGCAACTGGTAGAGCTGAACTTTTAATTTTGTCTTTGTGTCCTTTTTTTCTCATAAAATTATTTTCACTATATTCAACAAGTGCTCCTGAGGTATTAAATTCTTACATCTCCATTTACCAATTAAAAACATGGCTCTGTAGATTATTTTCTTTCATTATTTTAATTCAGTTCTATTAAGTAATTCATATATATATATACAGGTAAGAGCAGTCATAAATTACTTCTTAATTCCTTATTTCTAAATGTGTTCCTACTTCTTCATTTTATTACAGCTTTCTTGTCTCATTTGAATGCTTTAAGTGCTTGTAATCTCTTCTGGCTTGGTCCTTCTACTTTGATTTAGAGGTCTTTACACAATGCTCTCTCTAACTGTGTCGCGCCAAATAACAGAATGAAGTTAAAATCAAGGTATTTGTCTTCTACTATTTTTGGCCTTTAATACTTTTATTTTAAACCCAAACCAGGTCTAATGCTTGGAATTTGTCTTCTTTTTTTGTCTTTTTTTTTTTTTTTTGTCTTTTTTTTTTATTATTAGCTAAGCTATTTTTTTTTCTTGATTCCTTCTTCATTTGTATTTTTGTCTTTCTCATATCTCACTGCCATAACTTATCCTTTTGCTACTTTTCTTTCTTCATTGTAGTACTCTTCTTTTTGTAGAACACTTCAAAGTGTACACCTCTGATTAGTTTATATTATGTAATCACAGTAATTCTTGAAGCTGAAGTACAAATGAATGGTGATAATCTATAAAAACTAAATAAATACTAAACAGAAAGACAAAACTTTAGTGGAGGACAGGTTTCCAACTTACTTTTTTTCAGACCAATGAGAGTAAAATTACTTTCCAAGAATACACTTTTGTATTCTTCACATACTTTTAGTAATTAAAAAGTGATGAATTATCTAATTTTGGCATAAAAAGCAAAAGAAAAAACAAAAAAAGGACAAACCTCAGTTTGCTGTGTCTTAACAGACATCTCTGATTTTAATAAACTCATGCAAAATTGTGCATTTTCAGTGTTATTTTTAATCATTGCAGGAAAAAGAAGTTGAATCTTAATATATAAAAAATCTTCCCATGTTGTTACTTGTATGGTCACTGTACATAATTCATTGGATTTAAGATCTATACAGTCTGGGAAGTAGATATGTTGTCATGTTGGCTCAAGAAATTTCACAAAATAATGATGGGAAATGTCAAGTAGAGCAATTGAAAACACAAACAAAAAATTAAAACATCACTATTTCTTTCTGATTTTCTGAATACAAAGAGAGAAAAGTAAGTTTGTAAATTTATTCTAGGGCTAATCAAAAATCAGAAAGGAAAAAATTTTGAAAATTATGAAGTCATTTGAAATGGATATTTTGGTCTTTTGATTTAAATTAAAGAAAAAAAAAAAAAGTTCATCACAGTCCCCAAAAGCTTCTAAGAACCAGAGTAGATTAGTGAGACAAACTGCAGAATTCATTGAATAAATTATCGGTATAATAAGCAAGGTAGCATCAGTAATCACAGATATTGAAGTTTGCCACCTGCCTAGTGATTAGCTTCCTATGGGCCTCATCATCATAATGTTTTAATAAGGGGTTTGGATGAAAGTGAAGTGGTGGCTTCACAGCATTTTATGGGAAATTTTCTGCTGCTGATTATGTGTAGCATGGTAGAAATTTAATGGGTTCAACAATATTAGGAAGTTTTTTTCCACTGCTGCTGTCCTATAGGTTATTTCACTGGGGTGAACCTTCAGTTGGAGATCTATCGCCATGAAGTATCTGATGTAGTTTACAGTGGATATGTAGACCCCTAGACTGGGAGAATTGCTTCCCATTTTTGGTCTCCCTAAATGTCTCTGGATACACTTTTTTCCAAACTAGAAATAAAATTGTTCACAACTGATGAACAAGATGAAATTGTAATTAGCTCACTGTTTTTGAAACTGAATATTTTAATGAACCCCTTGTCTCCTAACAACTTCAAATAAAATTCATCTTCCATTAGAAGTTTTTCAAAATTCATTTGTACCCATTTATCACAACCAGGTTCTAATGTCGAGGTCTCTGTGCCTCCCCGTAGAAGACATTCTACCCCACAAGCAGCACATCCTGACAAGACTCATAGAATTAATAGTTAAAATCTCTTTCTTCCTGCAGATCTCTACAGGCTCTCAGGACCATAATATACCCCATTATATATTCCCACCAAGCCTGCAGTAATTCACTTGTCATAATACAACAAGGATACAAGTCAACAGAAGCAGATTTATGTTTCATCTTACATTTTGATCTCTGAAGTTATTATGCTTATGGAAAACAAATTGAAATGCAAGGCGCTTTTATTTTCTGGAACCCATTTGTGGTTTATTATTATAATTAGATAAACAGGATTACCCAAAACATTCGATATAGAGAGAACTACCTTCCATGTGAACTAAAAGATTCCTTCCATTGTTTAAAAGGCTGAACAAAGATCAGGACAGTGCAGACTTCAAAGAGTCAGCAAAACTCTTTCCAGGAGTAATAGATAAACAAAATGTCACTGTTCACTCTATCGCAACCCAAACCTGTACAGTTTTCTTGGAAACTAAGAAGCATACTTAGTTTTCTATAATTGGATTTTTTAAAAAAACAACCAAACCCAACAATCCCTAGATTTTTAATATGATTTTTTTTCACCATGAAGCAATTACATGGTTGGAAAAAAAAAAAGGCAATAATTTATGAAGAAGAATACAAATGGGAAATGCAGACTTACTTTGTTGCAGCAGATCTCAGTATTCCATTGCTTATTCCTTGACGTAAGCAGTAAAAAAGTTTCAGATATTATGTCATCAGTATTAAAATATGAGACAGTTGATTTTAAGTTACTGGTTGAGAACCTGAGAGGCACAATATTTGACTGGTCTCATTAGGATTTATTTTTTTTTATAGATCAGGTTTGTGGGTTTTTTAAGGTTAGCATTTACTTTCCAATCTGTAAGTAATTTTTAATGCTTTAGTTACAGAGCAACCACATTTGTTGTACCAAAACATCCTATGGTTTGTTGTTGCCTGTTATTTTATCAGATGTTACAATGAACAGTACTGAAGTTCATACAGCATGCTTTCCATGTATGATCCCTTTTCTTTTATATGTTACAAAAAGACACAATTTGAAGACAATTATAGATAATATCACTGTGTTTTGAGAGGGTTATATACTGTAAATATACTGTATGCTTTATTTTTTTACTTTTTTATTACTTATTTATTTTTTTATTTTATTTTTTTACACTGGGGCTTTTTCAGTTTTGTCATGGTGAAACTTACCATAGTGAATGTGTGGAGTAAGTGATTAAAAAATATGAGGGTTTACATTTTAACCTGTGAAAATATAGATAATAAAAATCCTAATGCAAACAAAAGGAGTGTTTAGAGCACGTGATGGGGTAAATTTGGGGGGTTGAAGAGAATACAGGAATCTTTCTTGCTCCTTTATTAATGTATTGCATCATCAGCCCTGATATTTATGGAAAACTGGGACGGTCTCCTTGGGACTTCACAGCAGGTGTTGCAGAAGTTGTTTACAAGCCTCCCTCACCCTCACAGGGCATTTTTGATGCTCTGATCCACCACCTCTCCCTCACTTGATTTCCTCACAGATGCAATACTTTCCTCCTCTCCTGGTTCATAGAACATCACTGCTTGCAGGCAGCACTTTCCTCAGAGAGGAGGAAGGAAGTGAAAAGGAGTACACAGAAAAGGGGTGAGGGAATAAGGACAATTTTCTTTCCAGTTCTAAACCAGGATGTTCAAATCCAAGAATCAAACTATGAATGGGAATGGAGGGGAGCAATGGAGTTGAGAAGGGATTGTGAAGACAGTGCACAGCAAGATGATGCTTAAATAATAACAAAAAGGTCTTGCACTGAAAAACAAAAGGCTAATATTGCAGGTATCAGTGCCTAAAAGTTTTGGTAGTGTTTGATACAGTATACACATAGAATCATGGTACTCCTAATATATCAGCATATATACAAGACAGATATATGTGATGACAATTCCCTGGCATTTTTAGAAGATATTTTACATTTGTTTCCAGTTGGTGTTCTGCTCAGAAATAAAGGAGCTGAGGTTCCACTATGCAAATAGAATAAACACAGAGAATGAATGAGGCAAAGGATATAAACAACTGCAAGCTAGCAGAGGTTTCTCCTTTCTCCAAAATAGATATTACCCTGTCATATTTTTTTTTCTATCATCCATTTACTCTGTGGAGTTATTCATAATTTATTGCGTACCCATAAATTTATTGCCTACTGCTTCCTGACATGTATGGGATGCCATGTTATGTCTTTTGACATAACAGAAATCATGACTTCTGCAAGAGAAGAGATTTATCCATTCTTGTGTTGCTACAGGTGCCCTAATGCTCTTGCCATTACATACTGTGATTTAAAATAGCATCAAAAATTATTTATTGAATATGTCTTTCATTCCATTTAGCTAGGCTTTTTGGTTTTCTTTTCCCTAAGAATTCATATCAGATGTTATGTGGTTAAAAGAGAAGTGATAAATGTTTTATTCTCAGCAAACAGAACCTAACCATTAAAATAAAGATATGAATCAGCACATGAAATGGAATGACTTTTGTGCATTTGAAACATTTTCCAGGTTATCAGATGTGTTAAATTTCATTATTCTTTAGAAATGTATGTTTATATATTTACAGCTTTACAATGCAGGTTGAAAAGATCCCTTATCTCCAAGAAGCAGAATACTTCACAGTAATATAAGACATGATTATTACTAATATGTAATAAAACTTGATAAATAGATAGTACAAGATTTTAAGAATTTAGTTTTTATTTTAAAAAATAATATTATAAATAATTTGTTTACTTTAATATTATTTGGTTATTTACTTAGATAAGTAAAAATTTAGGTCAAATAAATGGCATTAAAAAAATCCTCCTTCTGTGACCTCAGTTCAACCTGTAGCAAAATGAACAATCAAAATTGCCAAAGCCACTAATCCTGTATTTAGAACTTGGCATGTTTCCAAAGGAATTGATACTTAGAATAATGATTAAATATTGATCTTCTTTGAAATTATAATGTTTATAATTAATTATATTCTAATAACTTATTTATTTTTTTAGGTGTATATATATTGATGTGACAGTGACCAATGGCATCATGGGAATGGACAAGTGGATCAATGGATCATATAGATCTATGAATGATTCCTCAAATATATCTACACAATAATGATTGAGTGGTGGAGTGTATTATAAATTTGCTTAACTATAAGAACAGTTTTAGTGGCAAAGTTTATTATAACCCATAGGTTATCCAGTGGAGGAGAAATAAGTATTACTGCTTCTTCCATAAGTGAGATTAATCAAACTTCAAAAGGTCTTGGCATGTGGGAGGCAGTGAGAATCTTCTTGTGTTTTGACACAGTGTGAGAGGATCATAAAACTCAGTATTTAAAAAGGGTTGGTTTTCATGCTGCTTTTTTAATAACTATATCCATATTAATTGCATATCATATGGAGAAAATTTGTCCAAAATATTTATCTGGATAAAACCCATCAAAGTTATAGAACTGTTTTAGAGTACTGACTAATTTCTAATGCAAGTTTATTGAAGTATATATTGAAAAAAATGATTAGGGTTGGTATGCATTTCTCTGTCTTATCAAAGTACTATGGTTTGATTGTAAATTAATTAATTTTAAAAGTACTCTTAAATTCGTGCCACATAGCATTGAAACTCTGATTAAGAGACTCTAGAGACAAATATAGCAGATAAGACACTTTTCAGGTTTATGCAAGTCGTCTTTAAACTTATCTTTGACATTTATTATTAATAAACACTACTGTCAGAATATCCAGGAAATCATAATGTGCTTACTCTTCCGTCTGTCAGTATATACCAAATATTTTCTACTGATTTAAACAGAAGACAAATTTTAAAATACTTTCCACTGATAACACAAGGATGTTAAAATACTTTTGCAGGTTTTCCCATAAGAATTTCCCTATCTGTTGGAGAAAGGGGATGAGTCCTTTATTGAACTACATTTTATTCCTCCTAATGGGTCTATATAAAGAATGTTTTTACATGTTATTTTGTATAAAATATTTTTTTCCTACTTCTGCTAATGCTTTTTAACACAAAATCTTTAACGTTTATGAATGATAGGAAGTTAATTTTTTCTGTTAGAATAAATATTATATTAATTACATAAATTCCTATCTAACAGTTTCTTCTTGTTCAGATCTTTTTTCCCTTTAATTTACTATGATAAATAGGTAAATGAAGGAAAGCAGAGTTCAGTAATATAGATTTTTATATTAATGTCAAAGAATGTATCCAAATTTTTCATTTCTAAGCAAGAATTTTTAGTCTTTTAGACTTCCACATATGGAACAAATGTTACAATAATCTTCATTTTTTGATGTATTTTTTTCCTTCCTAGTCTATTCTGAAACAATTACACATAATATTTCATTTTTTGATGTATCGTCAAATTAAATGGTACTATAATTTCAGGTTTTTTGTTTTTGCTTTTGCTTTTTTTAAGTTCTTGTAGACTAGCTGTCTCCAAGGAGCTAAAATCTAGTTTAGAAATTGTTTTGGTAGGCGTTTTCAGTAGGTTTAATATCCAAATTGATGAAATAATATCTATAATGCCAATATAATGCTTAAATTTATTTCTGGAGTTCTTACGGATCATTTAAAATTGGTGAATGTGTAGACTCTTTCAACTTTCCCTTTATATGTCTTTCTAAGTGCATGAAGATCATCTAAGTAATCTGATATAATCACTTTTGCTGATATCCTGTTCACTGATTTTCATTCTTTGGGAAGTCACTTAGGTTTGCAACATTTCAGACTCCAGAAAGAATCAAGTCTTTGTTTAGAGGCTGAATGGAGTAGGCTGATATTACTCATATTTTTTCAGTTAACTATACCTATAAAACTTGTTTATATATAACATGTTCTGTGGCAGAATTTTGGTTTTTTCCAGATGTTGCTCTTTATTTGAGCAATTTTTACGCGTTCTGGAACAACAGATGATAAATCAAACAAGAAATGAGAGGAAAAATATTATGAATACAGTAGCTTTTTGGTAGCCATACAAACCAGGAACCTCAAGTTATTAAGGCACAATATAACAGACAGCCAAGATAAGCTGAATTTTTTATAAGTAATGTAATATTAATTTTGGAGCCTGATTACACTAATGGTTTCCACATAGTTTCTTAAAATAAATTTTCATTTTAATTAGGTTGCTGTCATTGTGTTCATTGCTGTGATTTTGTCTTACAATAAAGATTTTTTTCACTCAACTTTAATGTTTTAATGTTTTTATATTGCCCTTTATATGATTTTATGTTTAGTGAATTCTGAATATTTAATGTCTCCATTCAATTTAGGAAAATATTACCATATTATGCTGAGCAAACAAACTATTTTTGAGACACTCTTGGTATTAGTCTTAGCTAAGAAGGTTCTGTGCAGTTAGAAAACGCTATGATTTTTTTGTTTTTAAACTACCAGCATTCTTGAGGTATAACATAAATCCATGTAACTTGAGTTTCAATTTCTTTTCAAGTAAAATACAGACCGGAAGAAGATATTGAAGCAGAAGATAATTTTCTTTTCCTTTCTCCATGATGCATGCTTTATTTCTCCTTTAATTTTTTGTTTTGTTTTAATACAGCAATGTTCCGTAAGACAGAGATGAAATTATGTGATCAATAGGTGCTGTCTGACTCATGCTTCTCTGAGCTCTATCATAAAAGTACTGTGGCTAGTATAGTGAAAATGTGTGCCTGAAACAGAAAACCCAGAAAAAACATGAAAAGTACTAAAAAAGAGCTTCAGCTTTTCATGGAGTCTTTCTCTCACATGAATTGCACTTTACTTGTAACCCCAAAGTGGTTATAAGTACAAAGGACATTTTATTAGCAATGCAATATAAAACTGTTGCCAGAGATATAACATCACCTACCAAGTCCACTTGAGAGGGCTCCCTGGAAGGAACTATTTAAGACATTTTGGTCCAGTGCACAACAATGAGATTAAAGGGTTTTTTTTTTTCCTGATTACAGACTGTACACTGCAACTTTGATAAGAACCAGTTTTTTCAGGGCATCTCACCATTTAACATGACTTATATTTCTTATATTTTAAGATTTATTTGAAGATTAAGTGACTTAAATCATATTTTTCAAGATACATTTCAAATTGTTGTTGAAAAAAGCCTTTTGGAATGAATGAGTTTGGACAAAATTAAAAATAGTGCACTTTCAGACATGTGAAACGTGAAATTACAGGTTGTACATACTCAGAATTGTTTAAAGTGAAATGTGCCTGTATATGGATACATACTTTAAGTTATGGAAGGATATTTGATTTGATGTGATAGATATCTAGCCTGGGACATATGTGATCATATATAGGTGTACTGTTGCTTTAAAATTGGTAGAAAGAAATGATCACTTCTATAACATAGGCCACCTTATTTAAAATTCTTGCCAGAATTCTACTTTTTCTTAGAATAATTGTTTATTTCCACTGACTGTAGAAGCACACACCTACACCATTGGTCACTGAAGAAAATAGGAAACAAATCACGAAAAAACATTTTCTAGCATGAACAGCTATTCTATAAACAGTAAAGTGTATACACACATACTAAAATTTGTCTTAGTATATAGCATGTGCATATAAAATTATATAATATTAAAAATACAACTGCATATGTAACATGAAATGTGTATAACAGGACATTTAGTTGTTGAAAAAAACACCTTGATTCCAAATCAACATTCTTGAAATCAGAAAAATTACTTGAAGACACAGAATTAGCTGCAAAATTGCCCGTTCAATTCACAAATTATCCCTTTAAAAGAGAATTATTTTTGTGAGATTTCATTCTATCAGCTTCAGAAACAAAGGTCTGAACAATTTATTTTTCTCTAGAAATTTTACTGGCAAAAAAGTACAGGATCAGAGAGGTAGAAAGAGTCTGTAAAAAATATGAAATTTGTAACTTACAAAAGTACTAACACAGACTTTCTAATAGTTGGAACTTCTGTGCCCACATCTGACAGTCCAGTTCAGTTTACAAAATCTCCTCTGAACTAAATTGTTTGTCAAGGAGAAAAAAACTTTTTCTTTTTTCTTTTTTTTTTCTTTTTTCTTTTTTCTTTTTTCTTTTTTCTTTCTTTTTTCTTTTTTCTTTTTTCTTTTTTCTTTTTTCTTTTTTCTTTTTTCTTTTTTTCTTTTTTTCTTTTTTTTATTTTCTCTGAATAACAGAGTTTCAAAACCATAAAGCTGGAGTGGCCATGGAGTCCTTAAAGGGAGAGTATTTTGAGAGTATTATTTCACATAAAAATAATCCTTATTCACAGGAAAAAAAATTAATTTCTCTGAGGCTGAATCTTAGATTTAGAAGTGTTTTATTTTTCTAGGAAAAAAAGCTGTCAAATAGTCCCTGATAAAATCAGATATATAGACACTTGTACATTTGGATGTACCCTTTCTACTACAAAATGCACTTTCTTTGCTGAGCCTCTTTGAGATATGACATAAATCGTGATGAAATTAAATTTTGGATTGATTACTGCAATTGCTTCCTTCAGTAGCAAGCAATTCTATATTACACAAAGTACAATGGAATGTGCTCAAATACAGAAATCAGGGTGCTGTTATTTCTTCCATTAGGTCAAGGGTGGGAATTTAGAAATTGTACTGCTAAGCAGGCATAATTGAGAAAAAAATATCCAAGCAATGGATTATTCTTATTCATCTTATTGTATTATCCAGTTAAATTGTAAGGTAAGTCTAAGTAATTGTAAAAGAAGAACTAAAATGAATTATTCAATTACTTAAGAACTAACAAGTTCCACAGACTGTTTAATCAATATTTACACTTGAGAAACACCTGTAAAAGGGATCACTATTCTCTTCAACAGTCTTCTGTAGCAGTTCTCATTTTCTCATGTGTAATTTTGACACTTTGTGTTTATTATTCTGTGGGATCATCCATTAGTTCTCTCATATCTCATACATTTCATTAATTCAAAATATATTATCTCTCTTCCACCTTTCCTTTCACTAGAAGACCCCATCTCAAGTAGTTCAGGTATAAAATTACTATATAAAATACCCCTAAGTTATACATACATACAAACATGTGTGTGCTCATAATCATAATTTTAAGAATACTTTTTAAATTCTACTTTGATGACAGCTTCTTCTTATTACTTTATTTCCTAATGCCTCCTTAAAAATTGATTCTTTACATCAGGAATGAGAACAAAGGGTTAAATTAGAGGAGAGAATAATTTGAAAACTGAACAATTTGACATAATGTTGATTCATGACTAACAAGACTCCTGGCCTGCAAGGCCAGGCTAGGATGCTTTTGCAGTCATAAATAATCTATACATAATTGGGTACTTACAGATGGAAATTCAATCCATCAGAAGGGGAGTATTTATTAGTTTCAGAAGTCTTAAAATTGCTTGTTTCAGTACTTGGTAAGCAGTCTTCTGTTTAAAGAAAATCTATGTTTTTCCAAACACAGCTAAAAATTGCCATTTTCTGAAATATTTTAATAGAAAACAGAGATAACAATACTGTAAATGAAGCTTAAGCAAAATTCCGTTATAAGATTGAATTCTGAATATTCATTTTATTTTCTGAGACTTAACAATTTGCTTAACTCTGATCTAAGTTATGTTCTAAGTACACAGTAGGAGACAGTATAAACAAAACTATATCTGACTCTTCTCAGTCAAATGTCTATTTAAAAAGTTAATCAAAACCTTTGTTATCAATACACAAGAAAAAGAAATTGTGTTTTTGTTTGCCGTATATAAAATTATATACATTAACTGCATACAACAAAACAGAAATATTGTCTTGTCCCCACAAGAACACTTCTGGGGATTAAAGATGTTTAGTAGCTCTGAAGTGTAAAGAATATTAATTTTAAAACTTACTGAAATTCTCACAGTACAAGTAATTTCACTTCTGGAAGTCCCTTACTTTTATTGGACCAACATTATTGCTATTAGAGTTTGCTGAAGCATGTTCAATTGAAGAAAGCTATCACTATGCTTTATTTAAAAGTAGATGCAAATTTTTGGAAATTTGATTATATTTATTTAAAAATATTTGTTTAAATATAAATATATCTATTTAGAATGGTCTAATATTATAAAATATTTACTTGCAATAGGCTTTGCTAAACTGGCAATGTGTTTGACTTGTTAGCAGACACAATAAAAGGACCTGAGGTAGAGCCTACTGTGTGGAAGAAGAAACCTTTGGAATCAACTACAACTCCCAGCAAAGGACTTTTGCTGTTGTGACCTCCCGTACAGATCCTTCTCAGAAAGAAATACAAACTGTAAGACCCACCACAAGGAAGGTAGAAGTGTAGGGATGAAAACAGAACAAGACATTGATAATAGGAATTATATAACATATATATATAAACACATGTTTATTAATTAGAAATAAAACTCATAGACATTTAAAACACATATATGTATCTATTTTACCTACATACAATTTCAACTGTGTTAGTGCCATTTTGACTGTAATAGTAACTTGTTGGTTAGACTTGTAAAGATCTTGATAAGACCAAAAATAGACAGGTAGGACTTCAAGCAACCTGTTCCATAACTCCAGAGAAATAAATTGGTTATATTATCCCCTGAACAAAAGTCTTTTCTAATATTACTAGGGTGTAAAAAAAAAAAAAAAGTGATATAGATTTTGAATACATGCCTGAAGGATGAGAAGAGTATGAAACCCCTGTTATTTTCATGTGGAACTGTCTGAAACAAGAAACAGGTGGGGAAAAGATTTCAACTATATTTTCAGAATTTTTAGAGCAAAAAGAAGGTGAAGGTAACAACCCTTCATTGCATTGAGGACTGAGTTGACTAGTGTTTTGAATGATTCCTACTTAAAAAATTCCTGAATATTGCAGACATGACAAAACTGTACTCCTTATGTATTATAAGTAGTAGAAATGCAAAAGTTCCCTTTGTTTTTCATAGCCTGACTAGGTGGGATGATGTGAGGATTTGTTTTGGTGGTTTTTTTTTTGTTTTATATACTTAGACATAGCAGGTAAAGTAACTGACTGATGCAGAAAGACTAAGCGCATGGATAGTGTGGCATTGGAAAGATTGTATGAAATATAAGTATTAATTTTTTCACGGTAATTAGAACACTACAGTTGCCAAATATGTCTTATCATCAGGTTCATAGGAATGAGACTAGGTCTTGTGTGGAGATGATAGATGATTAAAAAAAATAGGGTCCTGACAGTTATAAAAGGAAGAAAATAACATTCTCTATATACATTCTAATGTTTCATTACTGCATTACAGAATTGTAATGAATTTTACATTATGACATATTTATTTTATCTGAGAAGAAGACAATGGTGGGTTGAGAGAATATGGAGCGGTAGGGAAGTGTTGAAAATACAAAGAAAAGCAGGTGTATGAAAATGTGCAACTGAGGAAATCTATGAAAACTAAAGAAAAGCAGAGGTCTGTATCCAGTTTAAACATAGAGAAAAGTCAGGTTCAAGTCTTGAAATATTTTCATTAAAATATCTACTAACAGCCCTGAATGCAATAAATTGAGTATAGAGGAAGTAGAACCAGGATTGCTGATGAAATACACACCAAATAATCATGTGAGTTTTGACAGTTTCTATGGTATCAGGCTTCAGTGCTGTATGCATACTATTTAATTTTAATTAGGTATGTCAGGAGGGAATAAAATACTCCCTGCAGTACACCAATATTTCTGGGGCTTGACATAAAAGGAAAATTGACTGTGGTGGGCTGACCTTGGCTGGCTGCCAGACACCCACACAACTGCCCTCCCACTCCCTGTCTTTAGAAAAACAGGAGAAAAAGAGAGCCTGCTGCAGAGTGGGCTCATCATGGGCTCATCATGGGCTGCAATTTCCTCCAGGGTGTGTCCACCTTCTCCACAGCAGTCCTCCAGGGGCTGCAGGAAAATTCTTCTCCAGTGTCTGGACCACCTTCACCCACTCCCCTGAACCTAGAGGTCACAGGGCAGCATCTCAGTTGCTCTTCACTATTTGCACATCACTTTACCCTTTCTTAAGCCTGATCTCCCTGAAATGTCACAGGCATGGCTGAGGTGCTCAGTCATGCCCCATGGCAGGTCCAATTAAGCCGGCTGGAATTGGCTATGTCCAGACTGGGGCAGCCCTGGCTGCTCCTCACAGAGGCCTTCCTGTCACCACTGCCAACATCTGGACACCTGCACCCAGCTGTAGCAGGATACTCTCTCTGGAGTGGGGATAATACAGTTTGACAAATATCCTTTTTGCAAAGCTATCAGTGGTGAACGGAAAAGGAAGTGTCATGTTGCTTTTGCTGTTGAACAATGTTGGTAACAGCCATACTCATCAACCTCAGAATTCAAGACCCTGAAGAACAGTGTCTCCTCATAGAAACTGGCATCACTGAAGATGTGTCAGATCTGATAAAACACCTGAAAAAGGAATCAATGTGTAATTTTACTGATAACTGATCTAAAGCTGCTTAGCCGACACATGACTAAAATAAATCACTTCATACTTTATACTACAAAAGCCCAGCCCCACACTTTAATGCTAAGTTATCCTAATATATCCTTTCTTGGGGTATGAGTATGATGGTATGGGTGAATAACATAAATACCTATATAATAATTGTGGGGGTTTATTACCTCTGATATAATTGCTTCAGTATTACTTAAAAATAGTGCAATATAGTTATAGCCATCTATACAGTGCAATAAATAATTATGATTAAGATATTTTAGTCTAACAATTATCAAAATCAGTTTAAATAAATAATTTATTAAAATTAAAAACATGTTTGTTTTGCCATTTTTGATCCCGAAAGTCAAAGTTGTACAAAGGTTTAATTACACCTATGTAATCCTTCAGTCGTAAACCATCAACTAAGTCTGGCACTAAGACTGGATCCAGGCATACCCAGGTTCCTCTCTGAGAAGGTGGGCAGGAAGCAAGGAGATCCTTTCTGTGCCTTGTGATTCAAGGAAGGACTTCTCTAATGCACTCTGAAATAGACAGACTCTGAGGAGAGAAATGTGAAGAACAAGATACCACTCTACTTCTAGTCTAAAACAGAAATGAAGCATTGCATAATGTATTATTTCAGCTTCAGGATATTCCTTGTGTGTGATGAGTTCTTTTATTTACAATAATTTCACTTTAAAGGTTAAGAAATTGTGGCATATAAATCATATAATACTCAAAGCAATGTTTGTATCAACATCCATAAAATTATATTCCTATAGAGTAAGAGACAGTAATGAAGCAAATATATATCCTTAATACACTTGAATGAATCCAGCTGATGTAAGATTTTAAGCAAAAGCAGCATAACCCTAAGAACAAATCCTAATATAAACTTTGTCTGTTGATGTTTGTTATGGTTTGAGAGATTGGGGTTCTTTTTCTGATTACATATTAATAATAAAATCACTATTCTTCAGCCTCAGTTTTCTAATGCTGATTTTGGATGGTATTCTCATGACCAACATAAAATGCAGCAGTACTTCATTTGAAATGAAAATATTAAATGAAGCAAAGGATCCTTATGCCACACAGTCTGTTTTGTTTCACAAGTCAAATATGTTTTGTTTAGTTTAATTTCCCTTTGGAATTTCATTTTAAGGAAAGGGAATATTTACCTTAATCCTGAAGGCTAAATATCCATATGCTTCAAAAAGGTATTTCAACGCGAATTCTCAGTGTTAAGAAAACATGCAAGAAATTAGTGTTTCAAAATAAGCAGCTAAGAATTTACCCTGGAAATTACCCTGGAGAACCCGCAGAATGATGATGAAAGTCTATATGAAAGAATAGAGGCAAAATTTACTTTCCAGACCTTAATGCCAACATGGAAGACTATGGAGACTAATTGACTTATTTGTCAAATAATGAAGCAAAATAACCCCAAATGTCATGAAAGTAAGACAGATTTTAATATAACTCAATAATTAATTTGCTTCACCAAGGTAAAAGGGGACCTTTTTTAGATCTTATAAATGGATGTGGTGAATATAATAAGCATACCCTCTGAATGTTCTCTCACATGCGAATGGTGCTCAAAACAAGCAAAAAATACACTGAAGTACTGACAATAAAAAACAATAAATGTAAAACCCATAGAGAGATAAAAATGCAATATAGAATAGTGTAACACTACTCAGGAGTTAACTTGAGGAAAAAAAGAAATGTAATTTCTACTTTTCTCTGCAGCATATTGAGGGTAACAAAAAAATAATATTTTTCTTCCCTAATAAATAAGGAAAATCTTCTCCTAGGAGCTACTCTTAATCCTAGAAGTAATATAGTAGTACTTAGAATTTGGATATATTTAAGCCTTGGGTTTAAGTAAACCTCTGACAAAACATGCCAATCTGTTCATAACTGCAGTAAAAATGTTTCTTTACCAGCTCTGATCCTCAGGTAATCCATCTACATTCAAAGCAGAGCTGTCTACTTCCCAGAATGTATGTGCTTCATAAATTGGAAATAGTGCCACATAAAACAGCTACAAGAGAGCTATCTAAAAGAAAATAGATCACTGAAAGAAAGAAAAGAGCAAGCAACTAGACTGATATCATCTTAGCTGTGAAAAGCCCCAAATTTACAACTTCTAAAACAAATTCTGAATGCAAACGATGGAGATCTAGAGTGTTTGACAGTTAAAGAACTAGGTTTCATTTATAGAGTATGCATTCCAGTTTTTCAATTTACAGTGCTATCTCAGCTCTCCTATACATAATGACTGACTGAGGGGGGAAAGCACAAGAGCAGGGGAAGATTTCTGTCTCCAGCAGTTAGGGAAGCTGAGATGAAGAGATGGATTTTACTGCATTGGTTTTTTTTTTGTTTCAGTATCTACCTAATACAGTGATTTTGCAAGGGGTTGAACAGTAAGCCAAAATTGAATTTTCATCTGTCAGAGACTCTATAAACTGGGTACAGCTTGGATCATTTGTAACTGCTGTGCTCTCATACTGAAAATGCCATCAGCCATGATGTTCACCTTCTCTCTACCATTTCCTTTGCCTCCTCTGTCCACAACAACTTTTTCACTTATTTCCAATAATATATACTTAATTTATTCTACATTTAATAGCTGATCTTTTTTTTTCTCAAGTGTTTGTTAAGAGAAAAGATTAATCCATTTCTTATTTAAAATTAAAAACAATACAAAATGTAAAATTTTGCCTTTTATTAACCTTTTATTCATTAAATAAAAAAACTTCTAGAGTAAAGGAAAACAAGTGTAGCATATTTAAAAACAATTTACAATTTTGGCTAATATGTTTTAAGAAGATATTTCAATTTATAAAACAAAGAAATGAACAAACACCCCACAATATCTTCCATTTCAGTTTGTCTTCAGAGGAGAGGATTAACAAAAAAGTAAAGAAAAATGAGCTCTCTCTTTTTCTATGTCATGCTTCATAATACTGTGGGCTTTATTTATGAATTTTTACTCCACTAAGAAGCAAACTACTTACATATATATCTGCTTAAGAACAATAAAGAACTTATGTACAGTGCAAAAATTTTGAAATCAGGCAAGTATGGGACTACAAGGCAGTGGAGTTTTTCTACTTAATATTTGTGGCACATGAAAAGAAGTTGTAAGGAGTGGGATAAATATAGGTTTGAGGATAGTTTTCAGATCTGTGAAAGTAGAGAATAGTTTCCATGCAAGTAGAAAGTGGTTTTAAAAAAATCCCAAATGCAAAAGGAAACCATGGTTTAAACTACACATCCCTCCTTCTCCCCACCCTCTCTTTTAACAGGCAAAGAATTAATATTTGGGTTCTTTTTTTTTTTTTTCCCTGACATTAATGTACTTGTTTAATTTTGTGTTGCTTTGGTATTCTGCACAATCATATTATAAACTTGGCATTCACCCATTCAAAAGCTAGTTGTAATTAATTTAATCTCTAAAAGTCAGCTTGAGACTCCACACATTTAGATTCAAGTCTGCAAACAGGTGACTGAGTGTTAAGTACCACCATGTGAGTTGGTAAGGTCTCATTACAGAGCAAATGGATCCAGTCAGTATAATGAAATTCAGGCAGATATTCAGCTCACACTGAAGTAAACACATAAAGCAGGCAGGACATGATACATTTGACTAATTGTAGTAATTTAGTGTCAATAAAGATGCCCAAAAATCTCAATTTTGTACAGCACAGATACATCACCTGTACAAGTTTGGCAGGTGAAAAACAGGATTTTGGCAAACTCCAGGTGGAAGTCCAGCAAGAAAATTTTTGAATTACCTCTACAGTAACTGGAGAGAATTATGTGCTTCAGCCAATCAATTCATTCCATATGAAGACGAATGTCTAAGGGAATTATCATGAGTCATCTTCTAAAATGCCTACATAATTGAAAAGACTATTCAGGGAGGTATTGAAAAACTCCTGGAGGACAATGCAGCCATAAGTCACAGCCAAACATGATCTGCTATTGAACATGATCTCCTTTTATGGCAGCGTAATGCACTGAGCTGATCTAGGAAAGCTGGTAGATATAATCTTCTTGGATTTCAGCAAAACTTTTGATACTGTCTCTTAGTAGGCCTGCTAAATAACTGTGTTAATTGAGAGATGAGCAACTGGCTCAAAGTGAACATCAGGCTGGTATCCAGTCACTCATAGGGTTCACAGGGCTCCTCCATCCACAGCCCTGTGTTCTTCAATATCTTCATTAACAGCTTGAACACAGAATTTAAAGGAGTACTAAATAAGCTTGCCAGCAACAAATTTAGAAGGAGTTGTGGACTCCCTTGTGGACAGAGAGTCCCTGCAGAGAGACCTCAGCAAATTAGCAAGATGAGCAGTCATCAACTGCATGAAGTTTAACATGGGCAAGTGCTGGATTCTGCATCTGGGATGGGGCAAACCCATATAGACCAGGGAACAAGAGGTTGGAGAGTGTCACTGTGGAAAAGGACTTGGTTTGAAACCACCTGAGGAATCTGAATAGACATAAGTCAATAGGACACAATGGGATGCATCCCAGGATCCTGAGGGAATTGGCCAATGTACTTGCCAAGCTACTCTTATTATATTTGAAAAGTCATGGTAGTCAAGCCATGTCTCCAGTGACTGGAGAAAGGGAATATTGTACACATTTGAAAAAAAAGGGATGAAGGAGGATCCTGGAAACTACTGACAAATCAGCCTCACCTCAGTGCTTAAAAAATTCCTGGAACAGATCCTGTGGGAAGGCATGTAAAAATACGTGGAAGGAAAGGAGGTGATTTGAGACAGCAAACATGGCTTCCCCAAAGGCAAGTAATCCCTGACCATTCTGTATTTCTGTCTTTCTAGAGTGCAGGATCTGCATCAATGGACAAGGGAAGAGCTATAGATGTCACCTACGTGGACTTCACTAAGGCCTTTGATCCAGTCCCCATAACATTCTTAGCCCTAAAGTAGAGAAATATGAGTTTGATTGATGGATGCTTTGGCTGTGGCCAGAGAGTTACAGTCAATAGGTGAATATCCTGGTGGAAACTAGTAACAAGTGGTGTCCCTCAAGGCTCTGTAGCAGGACCAATACCATTTAGTATCTTAATCAGTGACAGATTAAGTACACACTCAGCAAGTTGGCAGATGAAAATAAACTGAGTGGTGCATTTGATGTACTTAAGGGAAGGAATGGCATCCAGACGGGACCTGACGGACTTGAGGGGTGGCCTATTAGAACCTTGTGAATTTCAGCAAGACCAAGTGCAAGGTGCTGCACCTGGGCCAGGGTAATCCAGTCCAGCCTGGGTGATGAACACACTGAGAGCAGCAATACCAAGAAGGATGTTATAGTACATGGTACATGTGTATGGTACATGAAAACCTGGAACCAGCAACATGCACTTGCAGCCCAGAAAGCAAACCATATCCTGGGCTGCACAAAAGAAAAAAAAAAAGTGTAGGCAGCAGACTGAAGGAGATGATTCTCACTCTCTACTCTTGCAAGAACCCATCAGTATGGCCTCCAGCCCTGGGACTCCAGCACCAGAAATACAGACCTGTTAGGGCGAGCCCAGAGGAGGGGCACAAAAATGATCAGAAGGCTGTAATGCATGTCCTGTAAAGAAAGACTGGGAGACAGCGCATTGTTCAGCCTGGAGAAGAGAAGATTCTCGTGAGATCTTACTGTGACCCTTCAATACTTAAAATGAGCTTGTAAGGCAGATAGAGTGAAAGGTTTTGCCAGTACTAACAAGACAAAAGGTAGTGATTTAAACTGCAAGTAGATTTAGAATTGATAGAGGGAATTTTTTTCCACTGTGGGTGGTGGTGAGACACTGGAATGGGTTTCCCAAAGAAGCTGTGGATACCTCACAGCTGGAAGTTTGGGAAGGTGCTTTGAGCAATGTCATCTAGTTGAAGATGACCGTGCCTGTGGAAGGGGTGTTAGACTGGATGATCTCTAAAGATTCTTTCCAACCCAAAACATTCTATGACTCTATAATCCTCAGATGTTTGCTAAAATAGGCAAAAATTTAGGAAAAGACGCAGGAGTGAGCACAATAATGAAACCCCAGTCAGAAAGCAGTTTTATACATACCATAGTCTCCTGTAATGAAGGCAGCAGGCAGGTCAGTAAGGATTGCAATCTAATGCTTATATCTCTAAGCAAAAAAGAGGTCATCAGCAATTCTGGCAATAGAATTTTCAGGCATTTCTTTCTTAATCTTTAATGAAATACATTACTTATTAATAGAACTCAAACAATTAAAAAACAAAAATTACAACTTATTTTATGAAGTGCAATTAATCTTTGAAGAATCTCATCCAGTGAAGAATTTCAGAGAGGATGTTAGTGCAGAGTTCTCCTATGTACCTCATTTGTGATATGCCTTTGAGAAATGAAAAGGCATAGTGAAGTAAACAAAGACCAATGCAAGAAAAAACCCAGATGAAGATCAGCACTCTTCCTGCACATATATCTCTATTTAAACTGTGTTACTAAACAATTTTCAAATAGAGAATAGTTATTAAATTACCATTTTAAAACACATATGTTAATATTTAGAATCACAAGTTGTCATTACTAAACATTGTTTTGCATAAGCCTATTTCAAAATAACCTCTAAACACACTCAGTATTTTATAACCAGATTTTTTACACAAACATTTCGCACTTACAAAATGTAATCAAAATATTACACAGTACAATATACTGAGTAAAAAATGAAAAAGATAGCAGTTTATCTCTACAAAAATATATTCAAAATTATTCTATGCAAAACAAAGTCCATGTTGCTTCCACATGCATAAAAAAATGAAAAATATTTAGTGTTGTTTTCCCATCTTGTTCAGACAGTAGGAGTTCTTTAATTGTACTAGTCTGAACATCTTTTCCAGTCCTTTCAATGCAGATGGTAAATCAGACATCCAACTTCACATATGCACACCAGATTTTCTTTCAACCATACAACCATATAAATCAAATATTATTAACTATTATTTGTAATTAGGAGATAAATCATATTTTTTTACATTTGACTGGTACTATAGAAATTATATTTATAGACTTTATAAGAGTTTACTCTATTCCAATATCACGTAGGTATGTATATACTGAAAATTCATTAAAGTATGTTCGTAAGAGAAAGATCTAAACAATGTACTTACTCTTACCTCATGTAGCATGGAATTTTTTTCGTGCACCTCTTTCAGAGAAGGGAAGGGAAAGGGAAAGGGAAAGGGAAAGGGAAAGGGAAAGGGAAAGGGAAAGGGAAAGGGAAAGGGAAAGGGAAAGGGAAAGGGAAAGGGAAAGGGAAAGGGAAAGGGAAAGGGAAAGGGAAAGGGAAAGGGAAAGGGAAAGGGAAAGGGAAAGGGAAAGGGAAAGGGAAAGGGAAAGGGAAAGGGAAAGGGAAAGGAAGGAGAAAAGAGAAATCCCACTGGATTTTGCTGGGACAAAACTTCTCAGACTCATTTATGGCATGAATTTTAACAAATAATGTATTATGTATTTTTGCTGATGAGTTAGGTCTTCTAAGGGGTTTCTCCAAAATATTGAACAGAAAGACCAAAAGACTGTCCATCTCTAAACATCACTCTGAAATATTTTTTTTAAATCTGAAAAAATATCTATTGTAATAAGGAGTATAATCATGATTCAGCTAATATAACTCAAAAGCACTTTGTGAGCCACTTCATGTAACAGAAACAAAATATTGTTCCAATTAAAACTCAGTATACCAGTTTATCTAAAACACAGTGATTTATAATTCTTCTCAAAACCAAAAATCTGTTAATATAGATTTATTTTATTTTTTGATTTAGAGTCATACATAGCTGGAGATCATCTAGTTGAGCAATTCACACAAACCAGGGCAAACATAAAAATAACATCAGGATTCTCAGCACTTTTTCCACTCTACTTCAGTGTCTTGAAGGCTACACCTTCCACAGCTTCTCGGGGCTACCAGTTCCAGTATACATTCAACTTACTTTTCAATAGTTCTTTATTTACATGTGTTTTAAATTTCTTTCAGAACATTTTTTTACCTAGTGCTTCTCATCTTTTCAAGTGCATCTCAGAGAGGATTTTAGCTCCATCTTCTCTGTAGGTATCTGCCAGTTAGCTGAAGACTATGATTAGGGCCCCCTTAATATTTTTTTAAGGCTGAGTTAATCCATTTATCAGAGCCACTCTTTGAATATCACATGCTCCAGCCTTTGAAGGGTTACAGTAGCCCTCCACTGAATTTATTAAAATTTATCAATGTTTTTATTGTATTAAAAATCACCAAATAGCACACAATACTTCAAACAGTCCAGAACTATTGTGTGCAGGGGGAAAAAAACCCCTTTCCTCTTTCTTTTGGACAGTTCTTTCTGATACAGCTAAAACCACTGCAATAGCAGGCATTTAGTCATTATCATCTCAAAAACACACTTCCGATTCATCCTCAACTTGCTGCCTGCCAGGACATTTTCTGCAAAGCTGCTCTCCATACATTTGCCATCCACCCTGGAATGTGCATGTGGTTACTCTGTCCCTGGTACAGGATTTTCCATTTGCTTTTATCGAACCTCATGAGGTTTCTGCTAGGCTATTTCTCCAGATTTTCCATGCCAGCAACAAAAGAAAGGGGTGAGGGAAAAAAAAGGAAAGGGATAGAAGACACAGCAATGACTGAGGTGCTTCAAGTTTTCTTTTCTTCTATTTTTACTGATAATATTTCTTCTTATGTCTCCCAAGTCCCAGTATCTAGTGACAAAATATGAGAAATTCAAACACTAATAAGTTAGCATGAAAACACTAAGTTAGCAGAACAGTTGATACTGTCCACACTCCCAGGTATCAGCTGTTCTTCTAACTTTTGTTGCTTCCTATTCACTTGCAGCATTGCACCTGATTTTCTCACTTAACTGAAGAGAACTAGCCATCTACAGCAGGTATAGGTTGGTCTCTGAAGATCATTGAGAGCAAATGTCCAGCCAATATCTAGTTTTGACTGCTATTAAATGATAACAATTGAGCTTTCCAGATAGATCAGGAATTTCATCTGCCTAAAGCTATCTGACTAAGTCCAAAACATGTAAAAGATTCATTAAAAGCCATAACATACTTACAAAATAAAATTGTGTAGGATACTGCATTTGTAACAAGAAACATGCAAAGTACAAGGATGGTAGAGATACTTTTGTGTACAAATTAGACTTTTCTCATCTACTATAGCACACAGGATTATTTTTTAGAAAGAGGACCTTGAAGTTCTTTCATATAGTTAATACTGGTAATTAGCACTGATGGTTATGGGTTTTGATATTTCTTAGTCAAAGAGGTCAAGGTTATCAGGTTTGTGAGTTTTAATTTTCTAAGTTATCTATACTGCAGAAAAAAAAAATCATAAAAAAAAAAATAAATGAACAAACAAAGAAGCAAAACTAAACAAAACTTTTGTTCTTGGACCAAAGCCTGGATATTTCTTTCATCTATAGTAGAGTTACAGGCAATTATTTCAGAAGTAAAGGTCTGTCTTACTCTTTCCTCTTCTTACTCATATTAATCTTGTTCCCTATTATCCCAGTTTTTACCAAGATGTTTAGAAGGAAATCAATTCAAACAGCCTGACATTTTGCAGAGGAATTTTTGTTTGTCTTTTAATGGTACTAGTATTTATAGGCTGTCTTGAAAAAAAATTATGTTTTTGTATCAAAATAAGATTTAATGTTCTTATTCTGGAAAGAATGCAGCTCCAAACCATTAATCACACAGCTTTCATAAAAATATTCAATTTTCCCAAATACCGATGTTAACAATTGTATGAATTATTACTGTTATTAAAAGTTAGTCAAATAATAAATGTTTATTTAAAATTCAAAAAAAGATTCACTTCAAGTTTATAATCTGCATCATTGTACCTAATAGAAAATTTGCTATTGACTTCACTAAACTTTGTCTCAAGCCTCATTAAACACAATGGGTAATGCTATGGTGGTTAATAAGAATGCTTTAAATTAACAATGATAAGTAACCAATCTTCGTTAAGCATGAACAGCTGCTTTGTACAGAACTCAAATTGAGGTATAATAACAACAAAAATTATAATTAAAATGGAGTGGAAAGGCCCTGAGGAGAAAATTAAAGCAGAAAATATGATAGTACCTTGTTCCCTTCTGAGATGCTTCCACGTTGATTATAGACAGTGTGCAGCCATAAGAAATAGAGTTTCTGGGATAATCCAGACTGTAGAAATAGCCCAGTGAAGACTACAACTCACATCACAGGGAAATACTCATCCAGGCAGTAAACAGACGAGTTGAAGAGAAATTATACAGAATTTTGCAATGGAAAACACAGTAATATGCTTATCCAAATGTCCTTAGAAAAAGCAAAACAGCAGTGATCATCATGAAGATGGGAAAACAGCTAGATACAATTCTGACAAGAATGAAAAAAAATCATCGGTAAAGAGAGAGTAATTTTGAGAAAATTAATTTATGAGTTTCAGACCAATGGACTTAGTAAAAGTCAAAGTAAAGTCTACACATGGTAATGGCTGGAAATTTGGTAAAATCAAAAAGCTTATGCAGGTGTATATAGCAAACAAAATCTGAAAACTGTTGCATTCAAATTAAAAAGACATATCTGCTTGTGTTTTACAGATTTTTGCTTTTGTACCAGGGAGATGGATGTCTTCTTTTGGGGTTTTACTATATAACAGTACAGAAATTTCTAGCAATTTTTATGTTTAAAGTCATTTGTAAAGAATATTCAAATGTACATAGAAGTATAAAAGAATAAAAAAAAGTTTAGATAAGCACCATAAATTAGTGTTGAACAATGGAAAATTTCCTAGCAACAGATTGTATTCAATCAGAAGTATTCATGAAGAAATCCAAAGGCACATTCTAACAATCTTATTCAGCATGTCTAAAATACCTGTTACTACCATGAGTGGTAAGGAAGATTCAGATTTTGACATAGGTCAAAACCTGGAAATTTACTTTATAATATCATTGAAATATAGCATACCTTTCAACCTCTAAAATAAAGGGAGACTATTCTAAATCATCATTTTCCTGTATTTTGTTTTTTATATGACTATTTATTTTAAAACACTTAAGGACATTGCAACTAATCCTGAATAATTAATGGGAAATTGAGTGACTCAGATTCTGACAGGACAGTAAATTCCAAGTATTATTATAAATTCCTTAAGCCTTAGTTCATTGAGGAACCTCAGAAATTACTTAGCTGAAAACATTAGTAGTCTGACTTAAATCAGCCAGGCTAATCCTACAGATCTACTTTTGAAAAGGGACATATTTCAAATAACATAAAAAGTGTAACTGCTTTATCTTCAGAGTACTTCATACTTTCTGCATTATGAATGAACCTATGAAATTCGGGAATTGAAATAGTATCTTCTTAAAGTAAAAAGCAAGTATTCTGCCTAAATTTCATTTTACTTAATTTCAGTATCTACAAAACATCTAAGGAAAAGTAACTTCAGCTTCTTCTTACATTCAGTACACAGAGGTAGCTAGAAAGGGAAGGAGTAGTTACATGACTACTACTACAAGTGAAAATAAGATAAAGAATTAATAGCTCTCCCAGCTATTACTAAGTTACTGCATTATCTGATGATTTTATGACAGAGTAAAACACCTCACCAACCAGTCAGGACTGATAAACACATCATGCAATGGGTGAGCAACTGGCTCACGGGGCAGGCTTAAAGGGTTACCATTAATGGAGTGACATCAGACTGGTGACCTGTCACCAGTGGGGCTCCACAGGGCTCCATCCTCAGCCCTCTGCTCTTCAACACCTTCATAAATGACTTGGATGCAGGACTTGAAGGAATGTTAAGCATGGTCACAAATTATACAAAGCTGTGAAGAATTGTTGACTCCCTCACAGGCAGGGAGGACCTGCAGAGAGTCCTTGATGGATTAGAAAACTGGACAATCTGTGGCAAGAAGCTTACAAAGGGAAAGTGCTGGATTCTGCACCTGGGATTGGGCATGAGAAGCTAGAAAGCAGTGCCGTGGAAAGGGAGGTGGGGATTCTGGTTGATGGGAAGTTCACGATGAGTCAGCAGTGCCCTGGTAGCCAAGGAGGGGCAACCAGGTCCAGAGGTGCATCAGACACAGCACTGCCAGCGAAAAAAGGGAGAAGTTTTTTGCACTCTGCTGTGCACTGGGGCAGCCTCACCTCGAGTTCTGGAGGAAGTTTTGGGCACTGCAAAATAATAAAGATGTTAAATTATTATAGCGTGTCCAAAGGAGGGCAACAAAAGTAGTGAAAGGCCCAGAGAAGAAGCTGTATAAGGAGCAGCTGTGGTCACTTTGTCTCTTCAGCATGAAGACTCTTCAGACTGAGGCGGGGACCTCATGACAATCTAAAGCTTCTTCATGAGGGAAAGAGGAATGGCAGACACTCCGTTGTGACCAGTGACAGGACTGGATAAAGCGGCCTGGAGTTGTGTCAGGGAAGATTTAAGCTAAATGTTATAAAAAGGCTCTATAGTTGGAGGGTGATTGGACATTGGAATGGGCTCCCCAGGGAAGAGGTCACAGCACCAAGCACATGGAAGTCAAGAAGCATTTGGACAGTACTCTAGGGTACATGGTGTGACTTTTGGGGCTGGTGCTGTGCAAGACCTGGAGTTAAACTTGATGATCCTTGTCCCTTCCAAATCAGCATTCTGTGATCCTATGATGCTGTGATTCTGTGAAATAAGCAACTATGTATATGTGTGTGTACAGAATTAGAAAATTATGGATTGCTCTGATGGGAGGGTTTAGAAGACTGACAAATTAAGCATGTCTAAAATTTAAAAAAACAAACAATTGCTCAATGAATCTACATGTGGCAGACTTCATGCAAGTGGTCAGCTCTTACTGATTATTCTTCATCAGTATTACATGCAAAAAACTAACAAGTCTAGCTATAATGTATAATATATAATAGCATAATTGAGCAGCAAGTATATAGAACCACACCATAAAATCAACACTGAGAGCTACTGTCTGCAACAGTCCTCAGCTGCAGTTTGTGATGATCAAATTTGAGACTCCTTTGTTAAAACAAGTCTCAAATATGTGAGTTTATCTTGTTTCTTCTCCACCTTTGCTCAGCTATTTGTTTGTCTCTAGACTATTTCCCAGAGATGATATCTAATTTTCTTCCAGTGATGCTTTTCTTGGTATTAGTTTTTGAGGCTTGCTTCTTCTGAGCTCAGTAGGAATTCCACATATTCCAAATCCTAATCCCAATTCCAAAGCAGGCCTTATGCTTTCCCTATTCTTTGCTCTTCTTGCAATTTTTCCTTCTTATAAACCAGCACACTTGTTAACATGCTTGTTTATTTTTATTGTAAGCAATATATATTGTTTATATATATTCCCAGGCTTCATAAATGAAACTACATGTTTTTACTTGCCTTTTTGTAAGTAACATTGCTCACATATTTATGTAAAATGCTTTTCTTTGTTTTTGGCTACACCATCACAATATTAAAAAATATTTAAATACTCTTTTTTTCAACACCATTTTAACAAGCTTGCATTTGATTTCAAAGTAAACTAATTTCAATTACATGTTAACTAATGGATGTTAAATTTATAAGGCCTGGATTTTGTCACATACTGAGTGCTTCCAATTTTCATCTCATTAGAACTAGGCTATCTTAATGACTTATAGTCTTATAAGCATGCACTTCTTTCATAGTTTCCTAATTCTTTCCTAATATTTCTGCAATTTAGTAATTTTGCAGCCTTTGTTGACCACTTATGTTTCTATGATATAAAATAAATTAAAATATCATCCTTATACTGTAAATTAAAACTTGACATATTTAAAGGTGACATTACAGGTCACTGCAACTTCTCATACGTTTTCCTATCCTTTGTGGTTTTGTGTCTTCTAACAGAGTGCATGTACATGAAATACAGGTTTATCAAGGCTGCAAATCTCATAGCAGCCAAATTCTCTAAGCTTGCAATTCAACACTATCTCCCTAGTCATTCTTGTTAATTTCAGGCAGGAAGACCAAGAATAACATTCTAAGATTTTACAATTCTATGATTCTAATTGCAGATTCTCTTTTCTCTGTCTTCTGTCACAGGGTTGAATCATAGAATCTAATTAGATTTTCTAATCTATACTTTTCTATTCCTCTTATTCCTTTGCCATGCTCATAGGCATGTCTATACTTGCAGCTCATAACTCTCCAGTTCTGGTGTGTATTATTCAAATTCCGCTCTCTTAAACATTGTCATCTAGAAAAACCTCTTTACACCTGTTGTGATTTCTGTCATGACAACTTATCACAATATATCTGCTCTATCTGCCCGTATCAACACTTTCATAACTATCCTCTGATAGGTTAAATGTATAAATATAAGCCTAAATGTGCATAAAATATAAAATATGAAGCTGTTTTCTTGTATATGTAACAGCAAATACAGAATTTAAAGCATACCAAACAAAGAGCAGAGGAACAAGATGGAATATTTTGGAATGTGTTACTTCTCCCATAGTCATCATCAGCTACCTCCTGTGATTCGAGCACAGGAGGGTGGTAGTTGCCACCCTCACAAAAAACCAGCAAAACCAAAAAACATGCCACAAAGGATTCTAGCCTATGGCCGTAATCTGTCTGGATGCTGCTGTCAGTGTCAGTAATGTCAGCCCCCAGGGAGGGGGGGAAAATCTGCTCCAACCAAGCCTAACCAGTCAAGGTTGCCCTGCCCTCCCTTCCAAGGGAAACCTGACCTGCCCTGCCCCATCCTTGAGTGGATGAGGGTACATGGTCCTTTTAAGAATTCTCCAAAAGCAGGATATTTAAAATTCTGCTGGTCATGTTTTGTCCTTTGCCATTTTCTTAAACTTCCCTTTTCAATTGTCTGGAGATCTTAATACTTTTGCTAAGCACTTCACCTTCAAAAATAAAAGAAAATAAAAAAGGAGATGGGAAGATTATGAAAGTTATTTCTCAATATAGATTATCTTAAAAAAAATCAGTGAATTTTCAGTAAGTTTTGGTATACACAAAATAAAACCAGAACTTCAAATGTGTAAGGGGGTTTTGCAATTAAAACACCAAAACATTTAATGAATCTTCTGCCTCTGAAATTCATATTCTCTGTAGGTCTTCTGACTTTGTGAAGCATTTATTGCTGAAGGAAGTGAACATTTTATTCTCTGAAGTCTCACAAGATGAATTAGAGGTCTCATAGCTGAAGTAAAACATCTTGGAGAATCACAAAGACCAAATAACTAGTATCGGTCCAAACATGAATTTTGCTTCTTCTGGAGATTCTTTTAATAATTATGCAATTTCAATGCCTAGAAGAGCCAAGAGAGTTTCTATGCATTTGTTCTCATCATAAAATCCCCTTTCTAAACCATGTCATTGGAGTCCTCATGAATATGCATAAGAAGTTAATGAGCAACCATACTGATTAAGAAATTTTAGTTTTAGACTTCGTTAAAGCTCCTTTATTTTCAAGTGTATATGATCAGTTATTAGAAAATTCATTCACTGAATGCATTTTCCATCTAGGATCTTTTTTTTAAGGATGCAAAAAAAAGCCTTTCAAATTTGTTTCTTGAAATATATGAAAAGGTCTGCCAGTGTTTATGTTATAAGACAGATCTTACAAAACAGGTCTTAAGAAGATAAACTTTTCCTCTCCGAAACTCAGAGCATCATTTTACTGCTATGTTAAAATACTGTGTTGGTATTTTTGTTGCAAACTTCATATCAATTTTGAAAACATCCTGAAGAAATATTATGTTTAATTACTGTGGTAGTTGGTAGTTTATAAATAGACATTGTGGGATTTTAAAGACTTAAACTGATAAGAATTTAATGAAAGCTATTAATCTCTGCCTGAAGTAACACAGAATTTAATCACAGAATCACAGAATGGCTGAGGTTAGAATGAATTTCCAAGTACAGAGACTCCACAACATCCCTGGGCAAATTGTTCTGGTTTTCAGTCACCTGCATAGTATAAAAAAAGTGTTTCCTAATGCTCCAAGGGAACCTCCTCTACTACAGTTTGTGCACACTTTCTGATCCTGCCACTGCATAGTACAGAAAAAGATATGGCTCCCTCTTCTTCTCTGCTGCTTACTCACCCTCACCCCCTGCTTAAGTATTTTAATTGAGAGATGTTTAGGTCTGTTAACAAATTATAAGTAATGTTTGATCTTTTTGGTATGATTGAGAGATTTATTTTTCTAATTGTTTTTATTAACCATGACTCTCACTAGTTACAAACACATATGCATTGACACTATCTTTTTTCTCTATTAGTTGCACAAGATTGCATGAAGCAGTTTGATTTTTCCAATTTTTTCCAGAGCTTCAGAGGTAAGCACCCTGTTAGGTGGAACATTTCTGGAAGTTTTCAGGGGACCCTGAAGCTTCTATTAGTTGTTTTTTAATTGGCAAGTTAATGATTGTAAATGGATAGATTTGCTCCTGATGAAATATGGACTCACCCCACTCCACTCCTTGATGGATTGGATCAAATGAGTAGTAGATATCCTTCAACATCAAGCATTCAGTGGTCCTGACATACCCTTATCCTGACTATGGGATTCAGAGTGGGTGTTGGCTTGAGACTGGAGATCAGAATGGTGTCACTTATAGGAGTCATACACTGTTCAGGACACTGAGTCATCAGGCTCTGGTTAAAATAAGCATTTTCTGTGGTATTGTGAGCATAAACAGGAGATCAGCAAAGGTGAGAGCAGGAGTCACAAGGACGGTAGCTGTCATCAGACCCATTCACACCTGTTGCTCAGTAGCTGGTTGTCTGAGCAAAAATTCAGTAGGACTCTATATCCAGAGAGCTACGGCCTGTCCAAACTACTGGCCTAGGACCCCGACTCACTCTGGTGTCTGACACCACAGGCAGCAAACCCTCACACCAGCACCCCGCTGTTGGCACTTGCAGAACACACACACAGGGTTAGAGAGTGAGATCACAGAGAGAGTTAAAAGTTTTAATAAGATATAAGAAGACAGGACAGACTGCAGTGATGAAGAACAGGGCTCTGCCAGAGAAGTGTACTGATTTGTTACATGAAGCCAGTCCCTTTATTCCTTCTTCTGTCTGCTTTCTACTCTCTTTGTTCTTTCCTGCTTCCCTTTCCTCTGCATTTCTCCTCGGGGATTTGTACAACTCTATCAATCTTAAACTCCTTCCATTGTGGGGTAATCCTGGTTTAACTGTCTTATGAGTTAAAACTGTGCAACCACTGTGGTCATCAATAAAACTGTTTTTGAAACCAAATATATTTCAACCTTTTCCGTGAGCTGTTGTTTTCTACTTAAGATTTCCACAATTTCAGGACCAGATGTGAGTTTGGGGGAATAATAGACTGAAATATATGATATTGTCTCCTACTTTGGAAACTATACATGGAATAGCACATATAAAAGCAATCTCCTGTTTGCATGTCTGGTTTTCAATAACAATGTCAGGATATAGACATCTTACCTTGTTGCAGGTAATAAAGATAACCTTATTTTCAGTAACTTATTCATTATACACAGGATGATAAGATGCATAAGCTCTCTTGTTAAAAGAAAAAAAGTGAATCTGTGTAGGTGGACGAATGTGTGCGATCAATGAGAATGCAGTCATCTCTCTTATTTAAATAATATTTATTATTATTTAAATAAATTTCTATAGCAAAAAATGTTTGTGTTTTCTTTCTTCAGACATCAAGAATTATGTGTCTTAAAAAGCAGCAAGAGTTTATTTTCTTTGAAGTAGTGAAGGTGGAGGGTTTTCATTGTGGAGTTTCGGTATTTTTTCCTGCTAACTCTAATAGATCAAAGATACATACTTACTTCATTCAACTAAACATCATTGTCCAGAGATATATAAAATGCTCTGATGTATTCTGCCAGGCACCTATATGCCTTTCCAAAATACTGCAGGTCCTTTTTATCTACAAACTTCTTCACAAGGCCTTGGGCAGAGTAAGGACTGGTAAAAAGGTGCTTGTGTTCAGGTTACTCAACAGGGACATGATTTGTCTTGCAGTGGGGTGACTAGCTCCTCCGTTTTGACAGAGCTGAAGATAAGGACTGTGCATGTACATTTTGACTGTTATAGGAGTTCTGGCACCTGGATCACTTATAAACACCTAAATCTGTCTGTTTGAATCAAATCTAAATCAAACCCTTAATACCGGAAACAAACGGACAGAAAAATACAAAAAAAATATGGAAAAAAAACCAGACTACGACAAAATGAGACGACTTGATACATCATCTTCCCTAATTCCACTGAGAGAACTTCTATGTAAGACTCAGTGTATCCTGCAGAAAAAATCAAAGGTGGAACTGCCTGAGGGTGAGCTTTTGTCATGTTCTTTAACTTAGTTGTTCTGTTTTTGGCAATGTAAATAAGTTTTCTTGTTTATAGAGTTCCTTCTGAACATGCAATTTTCAAGCAAACATAGTTTTGAAGTACTAAAGAAGCTGGTCACTAATTCAACCTATAATGAAAATGTGCTCTTTTTACTCTTCCAATTTGAGTGTTTCCCATGTCTTTTGAACTTACAAAATTTTTTTGGTGTCCAAAAGAACAAAAAAATCAGTTAATCTATTTTCAAGTTTTAAGAGGTAAATTTGGACTCTGTTCGATATATGTTATGAAACAAAGATAATATTTTGCTATTTGAGATAGTCAGAGAAAAATAAAGTGCACTGGATTATTTCTTTGACCCATATTGAATATCTCTCTTGAAATCAATTAATCCCTTAGATGATGAAAAGAATTATAGCATGTCTAATTCAGGCTTTATTTAACCCAGTACAGGTATATCCCTTATTATGCCATACTTTTATCTTATAATATACAATATATAAGCATTAATCTAATTTTATTTAGATGGAATAAACCCTTGGTCATATTGGTACAATATTTCATTTTTCCATCCTAAAAATGTTTTGAATATGTGTAGCTAAAATATGTGACATGCGGGTAGTAATCAATTCAAATATCTGGTTATCTGTTGGAAGGTAAATATAATCTGAACACACAGTGTGAATGCTCCTTGAAAAATGCCTGGATTTATAAAATGGAAAAAAGTTTTATGGAAAAGCTATCTTAATTTTTTTTGTTTATTGTTTGTGAGTTTCTTTGGGGTTTTTTGTGGTTTTTTGTTTGTTTGTTGATGTTTTGTTTTTGTTTTTGTTTGTTTTTTGGGGAGTTTGTTTTTTGGGGAGTTTTTTTTTTTGTTTGTTTGTTTGTTTGTTTGTGTGGGGGGTTTTTGATCATCAGAGGCAAATTATTGAATTTCTCAAGCTGGAAGTTAATATGGAAAAAGGTAATTATAAAAAAAGGCAAATAACTTTTACTGCGCAGGAAAAAGAAGGTGAGAGAACAAAATAAGACAAAAGAATTGCTAGCAAAATATCCTACTGCTGAGGAAAGCTATGAGGCATAGTGAAGTAACATAATGGCTTTATAATAAGCTCTGAAATGACTTTAAAATGTTTTAAAAAGGAATCATACAACACTGAAAGTAAAGACATGACTGAATATTACTATAAAGGAATAGATCAAGCATGTAAGGATTTTATCAGAAAGATATAACCATGAAATCAGTTCCAGCTATGCAGAGACATTAAAAAAAAAAAAAAAAAAAGAAAAAAAAAAGTTTTATAAGTGTTTTTCAGAATAAATAGAAGACACTGAAAAGAAGATTTCAGTTCATAGAAAGACTGGAGGGGTGGAAGAGAAGGACAGATTGTGTACTGTGTAAGAGATCACTTTGAGCAAATGGGGGTTATCTGTGAGATTTCTGGACTGTATCAAAAGTATATTCTTGATAGTGTCAAGTATGGCAATAAGGATTGCTGCCTTTTTGGAGTCACTGCTTGCAAATAGCCAAGAACTCTTTGGAGATGAGTCTGTAAGCAAAAACTTTGGCTGCAGTAGCCCTACATTTTTCGAGATAAGAGCCTGAAGGGCATGAGAAAGACAAGTAAAGTAATAAAGGTCTCCGACTTCAGAAGAGCAGACTTCAGCTTCAGGTTCTTCGAAGAACCATTAGGAATAGTCTAAATAGAGCTTGTTTTCAGGCACAAAAAGAACCTCAGAAGTGCTGTGAGATTTTCAGGACATCATTCTGAAAGCACAGGTGTGATATACCCCAATGGCATGCCAAGAAACCAGATGCATTGGGTTTGTGTGGAAGGGTTTGGTAGTGGGGGGACGACAGGTGTGCCTTCTGTGAGAAGCTGATAGAAGCTTTCCCCATGTCTGATGTGGATGTTCCACTGCTGAAGTAGGTTGTCACACTTTGGGAAGCCCATTCTAGAGCAGGCTGCTGACAGGACATCACATTGCAGAAGGGATCCATGCTGGAACAGTCTTCCTCTGACGGACAGCAACCCATGGAAAGTTCCCATGCCGAAGAAGCATGTGAAGAAATGTAGCCTGTGGGAAGGACTCACTGTGAAGAAGCCACGGAGGACGCTCTACTGTGGAAAAGATTCCACATTGAAGCAGGGGACAGAATGTGAGGAGGAAGGAATTGGAGAAACATGTGATGAAATGACTAGAATTCATCTTCCCACTATGCTGCTTGGGGAGAGATATAGGTATAGAAATCAGGAATGAAATTGAGCCTGGGAAGGAGGGTTGAGCTAGGTGAAAATATTTTAAGATTTTTATTTTTTTTTATTACCCTACTCTGACTTGACTGGAAAAAATTCAAATTAATTTCCCTGAGGTGAGTCTGGTTTGAGTTGTGATTGATCTCTCTCTGTCCTTCTTTTAATACAAAACCCACAATCCAAAAGTCTTCATTATACTTTACCTCATGTGCCCAGCTGAAGAGATGTAGTGATAGAGCAGCTTGGTGGGCACCTGGCATTCAGCCAAGCTCAAATTACCACACCAGCCTTTTTAAACAGCAAGCTATTAGCAGATTACAACTGGAACAAATATGTATGTGAGACAAGGAAAGATAGAAAGATATTCAAAGAGGGATTCAAAATTACTACCTTAGCATGCAGAGATGCAGTTGGGAAAAGCTCAGCTGGAGTTCAAACTCCAACAAGAGATACTTCTGTCCTTATGTTAGTAACAGGTAGAAGCACACGGGAAACATAAGACTGCTGCTGAATGGGGCTGGCAAGTTAGTTACAAGTGACTCAGAAGGCTGGGGTACTTAGCGCTGTCTTTATCTAGGTCTTTACAGGTAAACTCCTGAGTTTTTACATCAAGAAAAAGGACAGATCCAAAGAGTGGACCATCAACAACAGAGGAGGGTCAAGCTCAAGCTCAGAACCACCTGTCCACACTGGACATATACATGTTAATGGACTTGACAGGATGCATCTGAGGATCTCTGGAATTCAACATTGTGAAGCTGTTCTCTTTTATTTTTTTAAATATCATAGACATTAGAGAAGGTCCAAGGTGACTGAAGCAGCAAAAAGATTTCATCCATCTACAGCAAAAAAAAAAAGAAAAACTCAGAAAACTAGTGATCAGAAAGCCTCATGTCAGTACCTGGGATAATTGTGGAACTAGTCCAGATGGAAGATACTTCCACACACGTGAAAGAAGTGAAGGAGATCTTGAAAGGGCTGGAGTTACCAAATTAAGTTGTACTTAATCAGCTTGTTGCTTTCTTTCATATAATAGTTTTCTCAGTGAAGGGAGGAGAGCAATGGACATATATCTACAGCAAATTTTACAGGTTTACATGATTGACATGATCTCTCAACACACTGGTTGAAGGTGGTAAAACATGGACTGGAAAAATGGACTACATGATGAACGAAAACTGAGTAAACTGTCCTGGAGGTCATAAATACTTTAGATCTTTACTGTCAGATGATTTTGATAGAGGTACCCCAAAGTTTATATTAGATCCAAAGCTATTCATTCTTTTAAAATTATCTGAATGTTGGCATCAAATGCACCTCACCACAGATGATTCCAACCATTAAGGAGAAGTAGATACACTGAAAAGAAGGAACACAGACATAGCTCAACAGGCTGCAAGATTTACCAAGAAGGCTTGGATTAAATTTCTGAAAGATAGATGTGAAATTCTGAGTTGGATTAATCCCAACCTGCAGTACAGACTGGGATGTGATTAGCTCGGAGTGCAGTTGATCTGAGCATGACCTCTTCCAGCAATGAAAGCAAACCATGTCCTGGAATGCAGGGACAACCATGTGGTGAACAGAACAAGGGGGGAATGTGATTATTCCATTGTTGTGGTTTTAAACTAGTAACAAAAATCACTTATTTTCTGTTGTGAGATATGGATTAAAATAAGAGCAAAACAGGCTTAAAACTTAAAAGGAATAAAGACAGTTTATTAACAAACTACTAGAATAAGAATACCAAAATAAACTTTCAGAGAACCCTTTTACTTTTCACTACTTGATCATTTCTTTGTACACATAATAACATAGAGACAAAAAAATTTAGAATCTTGGTGGTCAAAAACAGTCTCAATTTTTAGAGTCTTTTCATCAGTCTCCGCAGAGAAACGGAAGTCTCTTTCTGCTAATCCATGGAGTTTCTAGAGTTTACTCCTCCCAGTGTACACTCTTCCGAGGTGTGCAGGGGTCATTTTAAGTCCTGGGATGCCATTTTTAAGGATAAGTAATTCAAAGGTAGAAATCCTCTTCATTTCTCTCTGTGAGCCCTCCTGGAAAACAGCCATCTCTCTGGCTCTTTTAAAGCTTCAAAATCTTCACTTCACTCCTAAGTTCCAGCAACTCACAGTTATCACAACCACTTTTCTCTAAAGTTCACACTTTGAATACTCTATTCCTCCCATACTCTAGTCATGAATTAAAGGAGTCTTTAAACTACTGTCCATCTCCATAGCTGTAACAGAAAGACTTTTCAGCAACAAGCATCTCCTTTTCTCTCTTTCTTATTTAAACTTAACTCTTTTCTTCACTGTTTTTGGTGGTTTTATGATGTCTTACATGTTAATTGTCTCTCTCTGTCTTTTCTAAGAAAAAGGAGTCATCTGTTTGTTTATTCAGGTAGTAAAAGAATTATAAGTTTTAAGAAAGCTGCAAAAGTTCATAGTGTCAAGTTTCAGTCCAACAGCAGACCTTGAAAACTAAACAAAAGTGTTAAGCTCGGCTTTTCTCTCCTCCTCCCCCCCCATCCCTGCGGCCTTGAACCGGGCCTGGGAGGGGGGGGGGGAATCAACACAGAGCTTGTTACCTCTCAAACGCCGGAAACCAGAAAGAGAACAAGAAAGCTCCGAGTATACTTCTTAAGGGGGTGTTTACAAGTTGAATTCACTTTTTAATGGTCAGATTTGCTGTCAATTCTTGGAAATGGCTGATAATTGGTCAGGAAGAAAAACTCCCATCAGTCACCAGTAGCTCCAACTTCCTCTTTTTTTCCACTCGGTCTTAAAGGTGAAGCTAACCCATGACATCCATTCTGTTGAATGCATGTTAAGGTTTAACACTAGGCAACAATTAAGCACAACACAGCCACTCACTTGCTTCTCCCTCCAACAGAACTGGTGAAACAGTTGAAAGGGTAAAAGTGAGAAAACTCATGGGTTGAGATAAAGACAGTTAAACAGGTTAAGCAAAAGCAATGCATGCAAGCAGAGCAGAGAAAAACAAGGAATGCATTCACCACTGCTCATGGGCAGGCAAGTGTTCAGAGATATCCAGGAAAGCAGGGTTTCATCATAGGTAACGGTGACTTGGGAAGATAAAATACCTTAACTTCAAATTTCTCCCTTCCTCTTTACGCCCCCCCCCTCCCCCCCCAGATTTATATGCTAAGTATGATGTCACACAGTATGAAACATCACTTGGGTCAGGTGGCTAGCTGTTCTGGCTGCATCCCCTCCCACCTTCTTGTGTACTCCCAGCCTGTTCTCTGGTGAAATTGTGTGAGAAGCAGAAAAGGCCTTGACTCTGTGTAAGTACTGCTCAGCAATAACCAAACCATCCCTATATCGTGAACATGGTTTCCAGCACAAATCCAAAACTTGACCCCATACCAGCTACTGTGAAGAAAATTAACTATATCCCAGACAATTCTGCACTAAGAGGCAGCTCTTGTGTCATACCCAAAAGTGCTGCAAAAGTTAGCAGTTGCATCTGTGTGACAATTCAGTCAAGCTTTCAACATTCTCCATAGTCTCCATAAATAAAAAGAAGAGCAAGATCCCAGTAATTGGTCCATGAGATCTTCAGATTGAACTGACAGTTACTGCTTTCCTCCCTCTACACTCAATCCAGCTCTCCACCATACTACATAACACACATTTATATGGATAAAATAAATCCCATATTTGAACATTGTTAATTTTAATATTTATTAGAGTATTGCTGTCTAAAATGCTCTCTCACGGTGAGAGACTTCTCCAGGGTCAAGCTGTTCAAGTATAAGCAATTTATTGTAAGGGTAAAGAGAGGAGGAGACCAGTGTCCACCACCAGCCTTGGCATCCATGTGGTCAGGGGGAGGGGAGAGAGCAGGCAGAGCAGGGGAGGAGAGATTGGAAAAGGGGAGGGAGGGAGTAAGAGCAACAGAGGGAAAGAGGGAAAAACCAGAGGGAGAGAGCAGGGGAAACTAGAGAGGGGTAGGAGCAGGGAGAGAGGTAAGAAGTAAGAGAGGGGGGAAAGGCTAAGAGGTGGGGAAAGGGGTAAGGGCTAAGAGGGGGGTAAAGGGGTAAGAAGTAAGAGCTCAGAGGTGAGAGCTAAGAACTAAGAAAGGAGTAAAAGAGTTAAGAGAGAAGAGAGCGAAGTTCTTGTTACAATCCAATATATCTTTTTCTATAGTGAATATTCTAATTCCCAGTAACCAATCACTACAAGATACACCCACTAAAGATTTTACATACAGTCTTTGAGCATCTCCATATTAACATACAGTGTTGCATCTTAAACTCTACAAACTTTACAAATTCTTTCCTTGCTTCTTGACCTTTGGACTTTCTATCAGCAGAAGGACATTGTTTTATCAGCAGGGATTCTCCTTTAGCTGGCTAGGCTATTGTTCTTTGGTTATATAGTAACTAGCACTCAGTATCCTATGACTCAAAGCAGGCTTTCATTTCTACTTCGATTCTAGCCTTCATATTTTCAGAATCTTCTGCCAAACAATCACATTCATAAGGTTTCCCTGTTTCACCCTCCCCAACATTAGAGTAAATAGATTAGGATTGAAGACTAGTTACTGGAATTAGATGGAAGGACACTATGCAGAAGTTGAGGGAACGTGGCTCTGTTTGCTCAATTAACAGAAGTCCCTGAATCTTGAGTGGTTATCAAGGAGGAAGGTTACAAAGGAAAAACAAAGAAGTGAATGACAATAGGGTTTGAGTATTTTTTGAGAAAAATGAAGAGTTAGAAATGACCAATAAAATAGTCCAAAAAAAGCTCTGTTAAGTTAATGCCATTTATTTCTGTGATAGGATACCTAGTAGATAAAGAGAAAATTGCAAATTACATACTTGGAGTCTTTTTTGCTGACATGATGATTTCTGCATCATATTTGGATTGCTACCTTTGCATTAAATGAATAACACCTATTCAGTTATTATATGATGAGCTATAGTTAAGCTATCATTCCTAAGCCATCTTGACAAATTTTTCCTTTACTGTCAGTTTAGTAGAATTAGTTCACAGCATCAGGCTTTTAGTCTTCCACAACTGTAATTTGTTGTAAGAAAAATCATCAGTCAAAAACCTCCCATTAAATGAAACACGGCATCCACTTCACATTAAGAAGACTGAACCAGCCTAATCGGTAGGATTTGAATGCGAGATCTATGTTAATTCCATTATAAAAAGGTTAAAGACCTTTCCCCTCTCCCCCAAAAAAACAAACCCCCACAAAAAATACCAATAAAAAAAAACACAACAAAAAAAAGAAAAATACCACAAAAACCAAAGAAGTCCCCCCTAAGAACTAGTAGTAGTATATGAAAACAAAAGAGCATGATGTATGTCATGTATAACTAGTCAAAACTATATCATTTGGAAGTCTGATTTCTTGAAAACTATTGGGAACAAAAAAAGAAAATTAGTCAGGGGTGTGGGAAATGGAAAAATAGAAACTTCCACAGATGCTGAAGGGTTTAATCTACAGCCTTGGAAGGAAGGAGCTTGGGTAATCCAATGATAAAGGTACACAGATATTAAGTAGAGAAATTATAAACTTATGTTCCTATAGTTGCAAATAAGAATATGCCTTAATAAGAAATTATATTAATTAAGATGGTGAAGGGTTTTAAGCTGCAGTAGTGTGATTTATAGAGTAAGTTAATCTAGAGGTTATAATGAGAAGCATATGTGTAGGTGAGCTAACAGTCTGTTGGATAAAAGGCAGACACAGTGTGGGAGAACTTAGGTAAAATCATCACAAGGTGATAGATAATTAAGTAAAAACAAACTCCATGTCAACTCTCTGTTGGACCAAAATGTTATATATTGCTGTATAATCAAGAAACTCATGACTACCTTTGAGCTATGGCAACTTGTTGCTCCTCAGAATCTCAGGCCTTTGAGACTGATGCCTTATCTGATATATTTGAATATTTGAACAATAAATCAAATTAATAGCACCAGCAATCCGATCCCTCATTATCTGCAGCCCAACACAGGGCTTTAAACTTTAAAGAAGGACAAGTCCTGTGCCAACCATTGAATGAAGAGAACCTTACCAAGTCTTTCTCTTTAGAAATGCTTGACAAGTAATGATTCTACAATAACTCTGAAATCTTCAAGTATAACCACCTAAGTCCACAGTTGCTATCAAACATGCGATCACTCTAGTCACGCATTTATCATTTCTTCAAGAAGCCCCTTCTACTTTTACAAAGCAGAGCCGTTTGCAAAGTACTCTATTTTGTTTCCTTTACCACTACCATAGGACATTAAAAAAATTAAAAATTAAAAGGAATTTACACAGTATATTTTTGATCCTACTATTTGTGTTACATTGTTTAGCGTTACTGTTCATCATTTCTTTGGCATTCTTTATATTTCTAGATAAGAAATAGATAGGAAATAACATAAATGAGAAATTACAAGATAAGAATCTTATTCATGACTTCTTAATAATTGGCAGAAACTAGCTTATTTTATCAGTTTTCTCTGGAAGTGTCTGTCTAACCTGTCAATCTGGCACTGTAGAAAAGTATGGGGTTATTTCACATATTCTATGGCATATTAGAGAACACTAGAAATATACATAAAGGCTACTGAACTGAGTCTTTAATTTTCACATCTTAAAGCAGACGCTGCATCTGGTCCACTGAAAACATCTCTAGACTCTATTAAATGTCCTGTAAATACATTTGAAATAACCATTTAGATTTCCTTTGTGATGAGATATTGGTATTTTAAAGCTATTTAATTGAATCTGAAGACACATATCTCAATTGAGTCAAGTGACTTTTACTCCAGAAATTATTGTTGCAAGCATTTAGGACAGGCTACAGTTGCTTAAACATGGGCATCTATTCTCACTTCATGTGCTCTAAGGCACTTTATAGTTACAATACTGGACCAAGGGGACACTCACATGCTTCTTGAGCAGCAGTTGGAGACCATGCAGAACAATGGAGATTATGCTCAAATTGCACAACTTGGCTGTGTTTTGGAAACCAGAATTCATGAATAAAGATAAATGAATTTCAGCCAAACTGCTTTTATATAAAAGCCCAAATTTAATGAATCCATATTTAATGTTCCCCCAGGTTGTATACTAAATAACAAGCCAATTTTTGTTAATATTTGATATGTTTGAAGACTGAACAATAAGACTGTGTTACTCGTGAATTTGAAAAGTGGTAGTTAATGAACCACTGGGGGCTGTGAGTGGTGTATATTCTTCAGTACCTTTATGGAGGTGGCTATGAAGGTGATGATTTAAGCTCCTTTGACTTTAACCTGAAAGAGAGGATATGCAATTGGTTTCTTGCCATCTAGCCTTTCCTGCAAAGGTCCAGCGTTAGGGATGACATCTTCCCAAAGCACCTATCAGGTGTAACTGGCTTTTTAAACTGCTGTGGTAAATAGGGGATCAGGAAAGTGACCTTAATTTCTGAAGCAGCAAGGAGAGATACCACAACATCCTCTGATGCAGAAAAGAAAGTTGTCTCAGGGATGTATCCAGCTGTGAATAACAAATTAATTTACTCTTAAATAAAGTGTGAGTTACAGTGACATGGAGACAGAAGGGTGAATGGAAAGATATTTCAGAGGTGTATGCATCCTCTGTACATAGAACAAGAGAAGGCAAATTAAATCATAACTCAGTAATGCAGAAAGTACACTTCATTTTCACAGTAAATATGTCTCCTTTTGTTCCAAGTTTAGGAAGTATATAAAACCCGGAGGAACTTGTGCTGTTGAAAGGTGATCCTGGACTTCATGGTTGTTTTTCCTTCAAAAATATGCTAGTCAATATCTGTGATCAGTTTTGATACACCAAAATGAAATCACAATAAATTCTGCATTCATTTCTTACTAAGAAAGCAAGAGTTCTGAGACATTACTGCTGCTGAACTTTATTAAAGAAAACTTTTTAAAATTATCCTCAGCTTTTTAGGGTTCTTTTTATTTTATAGCTCTTATGTTAAAAATAAATAAGATGTATTGACAGACAGTCATGTTAATAATTTACTTATAGTGAGTTTTTTGTAGAGTACTTCTTGAGCTGTACATCCCGCAGTGTGATCAAGAATTTTCATTATTAATTATGCCTTGTAAATCTGAGATAATATTACACATGTATATATATATATGTGTAGCTTTTTTAATATATACACTTTCTTTAAGAGTGCTTATATTTTATAGTGAAAATATGACTGTATTCTGCTTACTCTAAAGTATTCAGGAGCCAAAAATTCTGACACTTGTTATATTTTCTAATCCTTCTATTACAGCTATTATTTTGTAATAGTATTTTAATATTAAATAATTTTCAAAAGCATCTGTTTAGATTTTGAAAGAAATTCAAATAGCAGATTTTGTTTGATTTTTTTTTCCTTAGGTTTTTAAATACCCACAGAAAAATATTGGTCTTTCTGTTGCCAGTAGGAATTAATATTGTGATTGTTAGCCATTAAGAGGGGTATTCTGTATGAGCCCTTTTTTAGTAAAGAAAACCAGCAAGATTGTACTTTTTCCTTTTTTTTAATCATGTAAGAAAATTCCAGAAAAATAAAGCAAATTCTAAATTTAGTAACTGCTCAGTTTTACAAACGGGGTCTGCTTAGGATGTAAGACAGAGGGCCTACTGCAATCCTGAACTATGTACATGACAAAAAAATCCCTGTTGGTTTGTTTGGGGTTTTTTTTAAATAATCGTATGTATTACATGCAGATGTGTCATGTATACAAAATAACTTTTTTCTGCCTTCTAGACACCACACCTATTACCTCTTTAGGCAGTGCAAACTAACAACAACAAAAAATTCATAAAAGAACCTATCATAGCAAGAAAAAACATGGCCAATGCTCTTGGACTTCATCTACGAAGCTTTGTTCCCTGCATGGATTTGTCCAGGTTTGAATTTTAAACCTCTTTCACCTTGATGTAACTGATAGGCAACTGTAAAAAATTAAAAGCTTTAAATTACAGTCTCAGCATTATCCAAATATTTGTTCTAGTCTATTTTCTGGACTTTTTTTCACAGGGTTGAAAAAAATGCTCACTTTGGCAATAAATAAAGTTTTAAAAGTGGGACTGAAGCTACTGCTTCAGCTATTCAATATTTTGCATCTGTGAGCTTCCTGCTAAGTAAAACACTAAAATTGTTGTGACAGAAAGTTGTTTTGCTGATTTTGGAAATTAGTGTATTTTGTAAAGATTATTTTAACACTAAGCAACATAGTTTTGCATATTCTGCAAGCTGGGTAAACTCAATTTCTCTTCCAAGTACACTGTCACACCAGTGGTTATTACAACACAGCTGGCATGGGTTGATCTCAGTGGTATTCCACTTAGTATGTCTTTCAAAACTGCATTATTTTATTCAAGAGGAATATTCTTGGTAACAAGATACATGCATATGTTGTTTGCACTTTTACCAGTGCATGGTATGCAAATTTTGAAGATATGAATTTACATCACTAACTGGGCTAAGAAATATTTTATCAGAGTAAATATGAATGCATCAGCATTTCACAGAATCATAGAGTGACTTGGGGTGGAAGCCATCTTAAAAATCTTCTAGTTCCAAGCCCACTTCCATAAACAGGGATGCCACCCACTAGACCAGGTTGCCCAGAGCCCCACCCATACTGCCCCCGAATACTTCTAGAGAGAGAGCATCCACAACCTCTCTGAGAAACCTGTTCCAGTGCCTCACTATCCTGTGAATAAGGAATTTCTTCCAAACTTTTCATCTAAATCTCTCTTTTTTTAGTTTAAAACTGAGATGATGTAATTTTTTAAATATACTCTGAAAGGTAAAGTTCTCTGTAGTTCTCTTAGCTTGGTAGCAATACAAAAGCTTATGTCCACCAGAGTTTTGGTTTTAACTTTTGAAAAAAAGCCAAATAAAAAGGAAAACTGCTTGCCTTTTTTTTCTCTGTTGGACTTCATGAGCAAAGTAGAAAAATGCAGATGATATTATATATTCTAAATAGCTCTAGGCCAGTCAAACCAAATTGTTACATCAGATTATCCACTTATCATGTGAAAAACAGAACAAAATGCAGCTTTTCCTTTAATATAAATCTAAAGAAGTACAAAGATGTTGTTAAAGAGCAACATCTAAATGATTTTCTATTTTCTGAAAAATGTGTCACAGCACTTCTTGACTGTGTTATTTTCAAAGTAGCACATAGACAGAGAAGTTAATATTTTCAATATCTTATGCAATGACTTTGAGTACTTTTAGTTGAAATTAAATTATGCCTCTATATATTAATAACATTTTTGCAAAATTCTAACAGGACTCAATCAGTGCATCATGTATGGATGAATAATTGCAAACACTTTTGCTATGTGTTTTTAAAATGCTGCTTTGAAAAACCCCCTTTCTAAAATGTGACATTTCTCCTCCATGGAAGCAAGCTGGCATGAGTATGATGACCTTGAGAGGTATTCTAAGGTATCTGCTTTAAATAATTATTAAGCAATATTTTTTATACTGTTCATTGATTTTATGGCTGTTCCTTTAGATAATCAAGATATTAGATATACACTAATATTAATATGAATAGAATAGAATAGAATAGAATAGAATAGAATAGAATAGAATAGAATAGAATAGAATAGAATAGAATAGAATAGAATAGAATAGAATAGAATAGAATAGAATAGAATAGTAGAATAAAATAAAATAGAATAGAATAGGAGTTGAATTTCAGTTGGAAGGGACCTAAAATAGGCCAATTCTCTGACCACATTAGGGCTGAATATAGCTTAAAGCATGTTGTTAAAGGCTTTGTCTTAAACAGTGATAAGTTTGGGACATCAATCACCTCTCTATGAAGCCTGTTCAGTCATATCTGAATATCTGAATGTCCCCTGGTGCATCTGTGAACCATTCCCAAGTGGCTTTTCACTAGATACGAGGGAGAAGAGATCAGCACATCCCCATCCACTTCCCCTCCTCTGGAAGCTGTAGAAAGCAATATGACCCTTCAGCATTCTTTTCTCCAAACTAGACAAACCCATAGTCCCCAGCTGCTCCTCATGGCACATTACTTCTAGCTCTTTCACCAGCTTTGTTGCCCTACTCTGGATTCATTCAAGGACCTTAACATCCTTCCTAAATTGTGGGAGTTCACCATTGCTGAGTGCAACAGGATAAGTGTTGTAATAGAAAATTTTATGTCTTTCAGACATTCAAAAATAAAACAAACTCTCTAGGGCTTACCACAATTATAGTTGATGGGTATTTAATCTTCTATACAAATTTCATCTATGTTCTCTGTTGTCTGCAGTTAAAATCCATTTTCCTTCATTTTCCCTATTCTTTTAATAACATGGGACAAACTGTGGTGACTATTATAAATAAATAGAGCCTGTATTGCTCCTGCTAGCCTCAAAAGCTCACACAGGTTTCTTGCACCTGAGCACAATATGGAAAGAAAAACATGACATTTGGAAAATTGACAATTTTAGTAAAATATTAAAATGGTTTAATTTGAAATAATGTAGTCTGCTGTTCTTGATGCACATTTAAAGCAAATTATATTCCATAGAGCATATTTTGCTTGTTATTTGGGCATCACATTGGAATTTTTCGCTTTTAGTAGATGACAGATTTCAACAGGAAACCTTTTCAGTAAGAATACTTTAAAAAAAGAAGAAAACTGTGTCTGCAGAAAATTCAACTAAAAAAAGACATTTAATGCATAACACCGGGGTTTTTAATGGTAGCACAGTCTGTAATGCATGTACACTACACCAAATGAAAACCCGCCACGCTATAACTCCATTTGGCAAAAAAACCCTTGCCCTGCTACTTGCTCACTCCTTCCCAGTGGGATGGGGGGAGAGAATCTGAAGGGTAAAAGTGTAAAAAACTTCACAAGTTGAGATAAAGACAGTTCTATAGGAAAAGCAAAAGCCATGTAGGCAAGCAAAACAAAACAAAACATGGAATTAATTTGCCACTGCAAACCATCAGGCATTTGTTCAGCCCTCCCCAGGAGAGCTGGGCTCCTTCACACATTAACAGTGACTTGGGAAGACAAAACTACTCAACTCCAAATGTCCTGCTTGAAGAGGCTTTATATATGGTTATATGAAGCACAGGTTCTTGGGACTACACAGGCAAGAAAACAAACTTCCCCTGATTTACACTAAGGATACCTGGGGGGCAGGGGAGATGATATGTAAATATTTCACACTGTACCTTTCTTTGCAGTATTGGAGATATTAATTAGCAAGTTCTTTTCATATTGACATACATCTCTGTGAAAAACTGGGACCATTCTCATTCAGTCAAACTTTCTGTTTTTTCTTTGCATCCAGTTTTATCTGCCTATGTAGAATAAAATGTGGGCTAATTTTAGCTCCCAAATATCTAGTACATGAAATAGAGGCATTTTTAGTCTGTAGTTTTCCTTCCTCATGTTCTTTTCTCGTGACTCATATGCCCTCTAATGTTTGAAGTACCACAATAAACAAATATTACGCAGTTACTCTTTTCTCTATCAAAGCCACAGTTGGTGTAGTTCTCATTCCTCAAAGAACACACAAAAAGAAGTGGATCCCCAGCATTTTCCACAGAGCCTGTTGGTAACTGCACATACAAGAAAACAGCTATTTTTTCTCTCTCTGTGAAGGTAGTCAAACACTGGAACAGATTTCATAGAAAGACTTCAGTCTCTGTCTTTAGATATATACAAAATTCTTTTGGTTATAGCTCTATATGATCCTCCTTAAGCAGGAATTTTGAACTGTGTGATCACTTCCAACTTCAGACACTCTATCTTTCTGGGATTCTGTAAACGTAGATGTCCTGTTTATGTCCCTAGGATATATCAGATGTGTGTCTGTTTAATTGTCTACTGTGCTCTGCTCTGCATGTGCACGGATGGGTTTTTTTGTTTTGTTTTTTCTTTTTTTTTATATTTTCACCACAAGATCAGTCTAAAATTTTCACAGATTTCTGCCTCTGGTTCTCTTACACAGTGAAAGGTATCATCTCTGTATTCATATTGACTACTATGAAAATGTCAGCTGTAACTTCATATACGCTCAGATTAAGACTTCCTAATGAAACTTTTTTATAATAGCCAGACATGTCTTTTTTTTAAGAATTACTGGTTGGGTTTTTTTGGGTTTTTTTTCCTCTCTTTTTTTCAATTCATTCTCTAAAATAATACCCAGAGGTGGTGATTTTGTGGTTTTTACTTTAGAAAATGAAATTTACAAAGAAGGTTTGTAACATTGCTTCTACTTTATTTCCTTCATTGTCCTACAGATAAGGATTTAAGTTCATTTTAGGCAGTGGTTTTATTCCTTTTTCATGCAAACCTGTGTTTGAGGCCATTATCCTTCATTGTTTCACATGTTGTGAATCTGAAGTTTTGATATAGAAATTTCTTGTTCATACTGTTGAGTAACTGTAATTATGTAGAACAGATTTTTCCTTCACTTGCAGGCTCATTAAAAATTTAGGGTTTAGAGAGTTTTATTTTATAAGTATTAGTGCAGATGCCTGTGTTTATACACACACACACACACTTCTCTCTGAAACCCATCAGCATTGTAACACAATATGTAATTTTGTGTGAAAACAGATTTGATAACAATCAACCCTGCTATGTACAGAAGCAAGAAAGCAGACAGCATGAAGCCACAGTCATACACATCAGTGTCTTATACTGTGTGCTATGTGGTAAGGCTCTAAAAAGGCCTGTGACACATAACCAGAGTACCAGCTATAGGTGTGAAAGAGTTATAAATGGCACTAGACACCTCTGTGGGGAAAACTGATTTCAGTTCACATTTTCTGAATGAAAAAAAAACAATAAAAATGTTGGTCCACTTCGTGCTTGTTATTTAATTAAAAATATCTCATGTTCAATAAGCTGTTATCTCCTAGGCAAGATTCCAAAGAAGTACTTGGAGCCACAGACGAGCTTTCTTACTGGAGACACTCTTCAGGTGGTCTTAAGACATCTAATACAATTCAGTGGCTTAGACAGAATTTTCTGCTGTCATTTGAAAGGTCCTGAGTTATCCAGCATGGGACTAGCTCATTATAAAATAGTTCCAAATTGTCCCAGATCTGTCTGGAATAGCATTTGGAGACCAAGTGAAATACCCTTGGGTGTTTTTTGATGATACTGCAAACCTATGCTTAAGGAAGCTCAGTTTTGTCCTCTGTCCCCAAGCGGCAATTATAACAAGTACCCATAGAGCGGGATTGAGTTCACCCAAAGAAATTAGTTAACTGTTTGAAATAAATAAGATTAATGTCATCATTAATACATTTCCCATGGAAATATATATGCTCCCAAGAAGAGTACAATATCATTTCCTACAGTATTGTTTGCCTAAAAATAGAAGGTATATGGAGAATTGAAGGTATGTATCATAGAAAGATTCAGAAAAATATGTATTTGCAACATAGGTATAATCTGTCACGTACAATGATATACTGACTCTTTCATTTTCCCTTCTTTTACCACACAAAATATTTCAGTTTTGGCCTTCTTTTCAATGGAACTCATCACAGCTATGAAGGGCTTAGTTCAGTTACCTAATACCTGTGAGATTTCTAAGGGCACCAAGGCGTCCATAAAAGACTCATCTATATTACAGAAGATCTGCAAGCAACCTATGCTCTTCTGAACCAAGAAATCCATAATGCAGTAGATGTTTATATGCTGAGAACTGAGTCATTCCTAATTTTCTTATTTTGATCTTTATATTAATAAATTTATTAATTTATTAATAAATATTATTTTAAAAATGTTTGGGTTTTTCAGTGTTTAAGAAAAAGGACCTTCTGGTGTTCTTAATTAGCAGTTTATTTCATGAAACAGTTCCAAGGTAAAAAAGAACTGAAAAATGCAATGTTTTTTGTTGTTCCAAGCAGAATTCCATTGTAGTCACAGCTTCTACAAACTATTTTATTTTAATATCTATAGGGGAAAGCAGCATAGTGGTTTCCTGGAAAACAGTTTTCACCTATAAAGTTGAAAGTTTCATAGCTTCCAGTGGTTTAAAGTAAGCATAATCCTTCCAGAGAAGAAGTACACAGTATTTGAAACAATGAGCATGACAGTATTCCCTAAAAATAGACAACATTGGAATGGATGGATTTATTAAAGACTTATCTGTGTGTTTAGGAAAATAACTTGCTGTTGCTGCATGTAAAACATTGTAAATGTACACTTTATCCATTTAAAAAGTTATTTAATCACTTAATACTAATGATAGAATTTCCAAAGGTAGTCAAGGAAATAGAGAATATTCTACATATGTGGCTATAATAGCATGGTAAAACTAGTCAGGATGCACCAAATTTTGACATTGACATTAGGCAAGGTCATTTCCAACCATTAATATTCCAGAGGTTTTTTTTCTGTTTAATTTTCAGTGACTGTGTTTTAAACAAATATATTTCCAGAGATCTATATTGCAATCAAGCTACCTAAATCCCTCAAAAATCTATCAGTTAACTTCCTCTGGTGACCTACTATTAAAGTAGAATGAAGATTGATGGTTTACAGAAAAAAATTCATCAAACTTACTCTATTACAATTTTGGACACAGAGATGGAGCCACAAATAAAATTTAAAGCTAAAGCTAAAATGAATCAAGGAATTGTGATGCTTGGTAATGTATTTATTGACTAGAAGTTAGAAAATTCATTGCAAGAATGGAATTCACAGTACTGAATTAGGCTTTTAAAATTTTGCATAGATTACATGTGAGAATTGAAAATAAGCTTTGTAAGCCAATGGGAAATGTTGGAAGAAAATATATCTGAAAGTATATCACTCTTTGGTTTAGGCACCTCGCTTGTGGTTGCACTTAGTGGCCTGTCCAAATCATGTATTTTCTGTAGGAAACAAGTCCCAAACACAGTGCCAATCACAGTCTGGGAGGTAATAAAAATCGTTTCTAATGGACTGCTCCAGCTTGGGTCTCCCATAGGGTCACAGGTCCTGCCAGAGAGCCATGGGGTCCTCCATGATCTGCAGGCAGATGTTTGCTTCACTGTGATCCTCCATGGACTACAGAGAGACAAACTGCACCAGCCAGAATGGTCATCTCCATGGGCTGAAAAGGAATCTATTCCAGTATCTGAAACACCTCCTCTCCCTTCTTCTTCACTAACTCTGGTGTCTTCAGAATTGTATCTCACATTTTGTTTCTCCTGTCTCTTCCAGCTACTGCACAGCCTTTTTTTTGCCTTTTCTTAAATTTATTATTTAAGAGGTACCACCAACATCACTGAGGGGCTCAGCTTTGGTCAGCCCCAAGTTCAACTTGGAGATGGTTGAAGCTGACTCTGTCCTACATACGAACAGCTTCTGGTGTCTTCCAGCTTCCATCCACTCCTGCGGGAAAAAATATCAGGTGAGAGAAAAATCTATCTTTGTGGCCTGATACTAAACATGGCTACCTGTAATGTGAACAAACTCCTTCATTCCATTTCAAGACCCCTTCAAAGTGAAGGGGTGCTGTTGTTTGGTTTGGTATTTGTTTATCCTACGGTATCTGTAATGTAAAGCAAAGATAAGAGAATTCAGGAGTCCATCAGATTAGATTCCTTCAGATATGGGATCCAAAATATATGTGTGTGTACATATGTATATTCTATTTTTGAATTGGTGTTTATTCTTAAAGGCATTTTAGTCCTGTTTCCGTCATTATTGCTATTTTCATTAGGGGTATTTATTCTTATAATTAAGAAAAATCAATTAAATTATAGCATGTCTGGATGTAAAGCAGAAAACTACGCAATCATATAAGACGGGGTCTCATGGCTTATCAGGAATATCAAATTTAGTGAGACTAATAATTCAGTATTAAATTTACATATAAATTACACTTGTAAACAACCATAATAGCTATAATTAATTGCATCAATCATAAAAGATGTTATTATATGTTTAAATAAAAAAAGACTACACCTTTAAGACACACCTGGATCATTTTACATGAAAGAAAAAACAAGACAAATTACTTTCAAAAATCTGGCAATTAAGAGAATGTGTATCTATCTCATATAAAACTAAATATTCCTCCTAATGTCATAAACCTGTTTGTAAAATATCAACAAAATAGATTGACTGTTCAAGTTTTGATCTACTATTTGCATATATATTACTATACTGTCACATCTAAGACTTTAACCATTTGTTTATGCACACTTGATTTTGAAAATAAATTTTCTTAGGAGAGTGATTTTTAGTGTTTCTTAAAAAAAACAGGATGGTATTCTTCACAAATGTTTTTTTTCCATTAAAAAAATACAGCAAAGATGTTAATAAATATTCATAAATATTTTATATGCATATATCATTTGCATAAAATTATGAATTACAAATATGAAAATATTCTAAAGTGGAATATTAGCTAAAGTGGAATATTTTCTGAATATTAGCTGAAGTAGAATATTTTCTGAAGTAGTGTAACACTAACTGCTATGACAATCTCATTCTAATATACATTTGATATATATAATGGATTAGGTCTAATTACTTCTTACAAGAAACTACGCATGACACCTGTCCTGCAGGCCAGAGATTGCTCCCTAGCCTTTTATTATTTAGCCACAGGGATGAGCCTGGAGATGATGAAGATCATTTAGCACGTGTCTGATCAGTTTCAAATTTCCACTTTAAGGCTGCATCCTACCTGCCAATCAGGTTGGAATCTCAGAAATTGAAATATTCATTCCTTTTTTCTTCTGGAAGGACAGATTAGTGTATGGCCAATGAGGGAATTACGATGTATTTGAAGAAATCTCAGCAAACAATCGAAGAACTTGGCAGCCAGGGCATAATGGCTGCACCTGCCTCAAGTTAAAATGCAACTTGCAATTCCAATCATGCTTTCTGTAGTCAGTCACATTGCATGCTGTACAGGCATTACTGCAGAAACAAAACAAGGACAATACAAGAGCACTGACAGATAAAACTTCCATCTTGAATGTATGAGCAAAATCTTGACTATATGAGCAAAACATAGTCACATAAGAATTTCATTTCACTTAAGCTTACAACTTCTGAAGAAACTCAAATATTAGAATTTGTATACAAAAAGAATAAAATAAGCTTCCCCTTTACTGTTTGAAGAGCATCTGAATGATGAATTTAGTCATATGCTTTAGTTTCTGTAAGGAGCAGAGAGCTGGCCTCACTGACCCTTATAGGTCATTTCCAACTTAAGATATTCCATAAATTGATGGTTCTATTTCTTGACATTATTTAATGGACTCAGAGCTCTTAGAACTGACTTGCAAAAGTATTCTGAGGCTCAGGTCTGAAGTGATAGAATGCTCCTTCACAGAACAAACACTTGAACAATAATAGAGCATAACAAGAGAGGTTACACTGCCACAAACAATGAAAAAAAAAAAAAATTCTTTACTGGTATATACCTTTGAGTTTTGATGTTTGGGGTTTTATTTTTATGTTTAAATGATAGTGATTTCAGTTACTTTTGCTGCATAGGGATAGTTGTTTTACTTTCAAGTAGGTCCTTATCTAGGTTCACAGATATTTATTTAATTTATTTAAACAAATATTATTTATAATTATTTAATTGTTATAATTATTTATATCATCATAATTAATTTAATCTACATTTAATGCTCTTAGTGCAGCTGCCAAAGTTCCAGTTATTTTCAGTGGAGTTGGGGGACTTCACTGTTGGTGTGAACAGCCATGAAGATGGCCTGGTTAGAAGAGTAAATTTACTGAACAGAATAAAATGCCTCCTGAACAGTACTGATGGGAATTACCTGCCAACCTGGGAGCTTTAGGCCTGGGAACTGGGGTTGGGAACCAGAAACATCTTTGAAAATCTTAGCTAGCATCTCTGAAATACAGCTGGGTACATAGAAATCTTGGTAAGAGCAAAAGCAAAGAAACTGCAATGGTAACTTATGATCTGAAAAAGTGGAGACTGTGGTAAAATAAAATTGGTGAAATTCTGTAAAATAAGTCATACAAGTATACAGATGCTTAGGAGAATTTAGGAGAAAAAAATAGAAAGGTAGAAGAACATGGAAAAAGTGCAAGAATTCCTGCAAGCAGAATTTCAGGAGTGGCAGGAAAGTACTAAACTCGCAGAGACACATGCAACTTCAAACACTTTGCCGAGAGCTGTCACACAGAAAGCTGAAGGGGTTTTACAGTGGCTTAGAGCAGTTAGGGCAACTGTCCCTTGAAACTCACAGTCCTGATAAAAGTCAGATGTTTCAGGGTTTAGAAACTAGTCTCAGACTAGGCTTAAACACAGCTAGAGCAAGAGCATACATTCTCAGTCTCAGCAAGGGAGAGCATTGAGAAGATACATATAATGGAAGGAGGATGATTCCAGGCTTTCTGTCCCTGACTCATGAATCTGGTTCTGGCAACAGGTTTCCTATCCCTGTTTTGTTACATGAACATAATGCAGATAGAACAGTGTCTTTGAACACTTTGTGTTATTCTACTTCTTTCTATTGTTCAGACTTCTACCACACAGCTCCTGGCTCCTGCCAGAAGCAAAAGCTCTTCCCTGCTACTCCAGGCCACAATGACTGCTACAGTCTACATTGCACAGCAGCTAGCGGAGAAATAAAACATGGCAAAAAGACCAGTGGCAAGGTGTTACCAAATGGCAGCTGGAACTGTTTCTCTTGATCAGAATGAGATAGAGAAAGAAAGAAAGAAATATTTCTCTGTGTGTCCTGCAATACTGGGGCCCCCTTCAGGAGTCACAGAAAAAGGTTATTGGTGGGGATGGTGTCAACAAGTGAAGCCAAATTAAATCATATTTGCTTTGAATTAAAGGGGTGGCAAGGTTTCCAAGCATGATTTGTGCCTTGGGAAAACTCATTACTGGCTGTTTATACAGTCCTGTTAGATAGAATAACCTTCACATTAGATGCAGCTTTACTAATAGTCCCTGTTTTTGTAGGAACTAGAGAACTTATTCCTTTTCTACAGGGAACTGTCCTCCCCAGACATTCACATTGGTCTGTCTGACCTACACAAATGAAAAGACCTAAAAGAAACTGATACATTTCTGGAGCAAGAGCTGGGAGCTACAAGAGATATCCTGAAGTATCAAGGAAAGCATTGAATTTAAGCAACTCAGCCCCATCCTTTATTTTTCAAGAATTTGTATTTTAAAAGGGAATGCTGGCTTTACCAAATGACAAGTAGTTTTTTACATGTGTGAAAATGCTCAGAGGCATGGAGCTCACCTTGAATACTCTCTTGAAATTTAAAGTTCTTTGAGGGTTTGGGGGCTTTGGCTCAGACTGACTGAAAAATATTCAGAGCATAAGTAATATTTTAAAAACTGAACCATAAGTGTTTCCATCTCTGTTACCAAATCCTAAAAATTAGTTTTACCTGAAGTGATATATTGAATATTTTAGTGTACAGTTGGTTTCAGAACAAAGCAGTTAATTTTTAAAAAAATTGTTCCTCTAAGAGGCTATTCTTATTAAAACTAATCATAACTAAATTCACTTTTTTGAATAAATGTAATTATATATTTCTCCCCCAAAGAGAAGGTAATTATAAAGAAAAAGTATTTTTGTTCACTAAGAGACTGATTAGAAGAAACTTCATTGTATCCAAATATTAATTTATTTATTTCTGAAACATATAACTGTTTAGGAGTTGATACATTTCTTTAGTTTCCACCTGGCCCTTATTAATTATTTGCAAAGATATATATGACGTGTACTACAAAACCTGTTAACTTGCTTCTGAAAACATAGCTCTAGAAAAAAAAAAAAAAAAAAAAGTTTTGATAATTTTGCAAGTATTTCAGGTCTTAGCCTGAACTGGCCAAATATGTTGTTTGAAAAAAATGATATGTGACTGTTAAGATCACAGATTTATGGAAGAGTCTAATGTTTAGAGCATTCATATTTAATTTAAGAAAACCTGATTCAATTTATTAAGATGCCCCAGGAGACCTAAAACTATTTGCTAGAGGATTTTCTTAAATACCAAGCTGCAAAGTGTCTGAGGAAGAGAAACAATTTTATGAGCTTATTCACTGACTGTTTTATGACATCTTTTGATATATGGAAGAATGGATTTGAAGCTTAACCCTCTGATTTCAGGTGACCTTTCAGTCTAAATCACAGGTTTTTGCTGACACTTTTGATATCTTCACCAACATTCAACACTTGATTGTTTAGAAATTCTATATTAAGTTCAGGAACCAAAAAAGTAGACATTAAAACTTTCTAAATCTCTATCTGCTTCTAGAAAGCTTTCAGACAGTTTGATCAAATTGTTCAGAAAAAAGGGGTCATTCAGTGTCAGAGGGCTTAACTGATATAGTTTCCGATAAAAAAAGTCCTCATTTTAAGAGAGTATGTAGTCTCAGACTTTCATTTTCCTCAGCATTGTTAATAATGCTCAGCAGAAACGATAACATTCCACTTGGTGTAAAACACTTTAACTTGGGGTGGTTTTAGCAGGTAGGACAAGAAATACATACATATTTGCCTTAAATAACTGGAGTTTAGTAGAAGATTTATATTATGCAAAAAAATAATTTACTCACCTATCCCTCATTTTTTATATGGCATTTATTCTTTTATTAATTTTGAATTTATTTGTGATAGAAAGATTAAAGAGGACAGTAAAACTCTCCTCACTAACCTCCCATCTGTTAGAACTCTGAAGGGAGAGGTAAATTGACTACTGTGGTATATGTGGCTCATGAGCCTGTAGAGAAATTGGCTATGGGAAAGAGACCAACATTTTAATGAGATGAACAGCTTGAAAGTATGAATATTTTCTTTCTTCTATTTTCAGGGCATTAATCCTCATCATAATTTTGACAACAGTTTCACACAGTTCTGATTTGAGTATGTTTTCTGCTCTAGACACAAATATAATAATGTGCTTTATTATTATTAGATATACTTTTTTATCTTGAGCTCTGTAATACTTTGTGTAAAAATCCTTCATACATATCAGGGTCAATTCATATTTTATAAGTGAAAAGACTGAGGTGAGGCTGATTTAGACCCTAAAATAGTGTTAAATACATGCTAGGAAATAAAATGTGGCAGGACACCTAGTCTTCCTTGCATGGATGTAGTACCATTTAGAATTAAAAAAACTAATACTCTAATAAAAGTAGTACTCTAATTGTTCAGATCCAAGACCTGAAGAACTGCATAGCAGCCTGCATGTAAGGGAAAAAGAAACTGCTTGCTGAGACCTTAGTGGCAGCCTGTGTCTGTTGTGGGCATATGTAGCAGTGAGACTTGTTTAGTGAATGAGAAATTACTATCAGTAAGAACTTCAGTATTTAGTTAAGGTACTTGTAAAATTTTTTTGAAAAATTTCTGACTCATCTGCACAGTGAAAATAGTTATGTATGATAATTTTAAGCAGTTAAGCTTCTGCTGTTGTACTTCAGTAAGAGATTTGGCTTTTTCCCCCCGTATCTTAATCATTAAAAGTATCTTATTTTAATTATCTTTTTTTCTTCAAAGAAACTGCTCCACATATAACAACTGGCTAATATTTACCTCATCTAGGGGTTGTGAACTCTATGGGATGACATATCCATTATAGCATGTCATCCATACAAAATACTGAGAATTATTTTGAAAAAAATTGCATCAACTTGCAAGATAACATATTCAGTACTTTTTAAGGTGAATTTCAAAATGGTTTGTGTTTGGGATTATTCTTAGGTTATCTAAAATATGAAAAAAACCCAAAAAAACCCTGTAGGATAAGAAGGGTTATGTAAAACTGAATGGAGATATACCAGATAATTTATACATGATATATCTTTCATTTGATTATTTTCTTCATAATAGGAGACTTGATTTAGTACCTGTGACATTTTCATCATAAAACCAAAACTGAAACTTAATTTAAAGGAAGCATTTCTAATTTAAAATCTTTTCTGTTCTGAAAACTTTATAAACTTAGACTTGTGTCATGCAGTGTTTCTTAGGAATTTCTCACCCATGCCTAAGAGAGCTTGCTCTGTCCATCAGAATGACACAGACAAGAAGGAAAGGGAAACAGATGGAGGCCTAGAGAAATAAAGATGATGAAATGTTACACTACTTCATCAGAAGAATGTACTGATGCCCTTCTCTGGGGAATGATATGTCAGAAAATGAGGAAGCAATAACAGAAGAACTAGTTTTGAAGAAGGACACTACAGTGTACTCAAATAATTCCATTTGAAGGAGAGGGGGAATGAAAAACACAGAGCTTGACAGTAGCAGCAGCAGCAGAAGACAAATAGACTAAAAGGATATGTGGAGTATTCAAGATAGAAAGAGAACCATGGTAAACAATCAGATACCAGGAAGGAATTACAAATTACTCATTCCATTCAGAAAACTGAAGGTGGAATTAAGAAAGAGAGTGACAGTGAAAAATACTCAGGGCAAGTATGTGGAGAGAAAGGGCCTTATCACAGATATTGGAAGAGAGATGTGTCTGTGGTTATTACTATCTTTCATATCGGAGAAGACAAAAATTGTCTTACAGGGCTATAGAAGAAAGAGGCAGATTTTGAAAAGCAGTGTAAGAATATGAAATGGAGAGGAAAAGCTTGATGATCAATAAAAAATAGAATATGAGGATTTTAAAATTGTGACAAAATTTATTCTGTAGTTTTGATTTGGAGAATTGAAGAAAAATGTATTCACCATAAATAAACAAAAATTTAATGTGAAAGCTTATTAAAGTTTATTAAAGTATCCTATTATTTTCATAACCTTGTGACCCCGATGCCAAATTCTATAGAACATTCATTTGTGATTTTTATTCCTTGCTGATTCAGATAGTTTCTGTTAGGTATGCAAAAAAAAAAATTTCCTTTTTATCTTTTCATATCAGGACCAAATTCTGCTGAGAAAAAATTATGGAATCCCTCTTTTTTTTTCCACTTCCATGGTTATCAACCAGTTTGGCATTCACATGTAGCAGCACCTGACAGTTCACTGGTACTGACACAGATACTGGTCCTGTCTGACTAGTGGACAGAAGTACTGACACCGGGGAGAGATGGGTCTGTCTATAACTGGTGATACTGTCAGCTGTACGTTAAACAACATCTGTCACCTCACGTCTGGCTGCACCTTATTCATGTAGTCAATCAAATTCAGGGTAGATAAATGTGGAAGTCAGTACTTTACAGTTTAGGAAGTAGATTGATCTCACCTGTATCCCAAAGTACCTGCAAATACCTGCAAGAGGAAAAAAAAAAAACAAAAACCAAAACTTCTGGCAAAAAAGATACAATTTCTGAGCATCGGGGAAGAAAGAAGCCTGGTTGTCTTGATGGTCTGTGGGCTCTGTGATGAGGCAATTAGAGCCTTCCAGAAGAAATATATCTCCTCAGTGAGCACTGAGCAGAGGGCAGGCTAGGACAGGTAGGGAGACAGTGGAAAAGGAGAGTGGCACAAGACAGAACAAACATGAGTAAACTGAGAGAATGCTGAGAAAAGCAGGGGGCAGACAAAGCCAGGACTCAGAGATTACAGGCACTCTAAAATTACCCATAGGAAATCACTGAAATAAGAGCACCTTTATCATATTACTTTCCTCAAAAAAGGTTAATGTCAGCCCTCTGAGGAAAAAAAAAACACATCATAAGAAAGTTCATTTGTATGTCACCATAATAATATTTTTCCTTTCCTTCTATTGCTTCTTTTTTTATCTTTTTTTCTTTTTATTTTCTTTTTTCCCCCTCTTTTTCTCTAGGACATTAAGTCTTTAGTCTACAGACTCAAATATTGAATTTTGGTGCTGTATTCAAATAGTCGCTCTAATACGTGGGTGGTAAAGAGGTCCCAGAAAAAGACATATATTAGCCATATATTTCTTGAAAGCTTATTTGCAAGCCATAACTAATATTTGGAAGGGTGGAAGATAGAGTCATATCTGCTTTTTCATTAACTGTCTACTACAGGTCACTGATAAGAGAGTTACCTGACTAGGTTTGCCTCTGATTTGACTATATATCTGTTTCTGTGTTAAGGCATTCTTCATTCAGTGCTGTCTCAGTAAAAATGGTACTGTTTTAAAGGAAGCAGTTTCTTATTTTAATAGTGACTCCTACAACAGTAGAGCTGGCATGCCTTTCTTATTGAGTGAAAATTCAGCTGATCAAACCAAAGGAAGAAAATAATTTTAAGAAACTAGTTATGGAAGGAGTAAAGAAAGAAAAGATTTTATTTTTAACAATACCTGCTTGAATAACCACCCATGCAAAAGCAGAGACAGCATTTAAATGGTGTTGATCTTAACCTGCTTTCAAGAAGAAGGGGGAATGAATTTAAAATAAATGTCTCTTTGTTTTAACTCAGTAACCATTTTCTCTAGGCCAAGTCCATGTCACAGCTTGTTACCTGTTGAAAAGTTAAATTGCATACAATTTAATTGCATGCCTAAATAGGTAAGCAATTGTCAGTGTCTACTGTGAAAAGTCTCACCCTTTGAGAAAGTAGTACTAAGAATCAATATAAGACAGAGATATAACAGAAAAAATAAATTATGATTTAGATATATATTTATTTTATTTACAAGTTCATTCCTAGTTTATGCCCTTACAAAGCAGTATTTTGAAATTGCATTAACAGCATAGTGTGAGAATATTTTTTTTTAAATGACTTAAAACTACATATAAGTTACAGACCATTTTCCTTGAGAACTCTTGTGATAAATGTATTGCAACCAAGTGGAAAACATATTCCTTTTCCTGCTGTGATTGCACATTTGTACTCTTGAGTGCAGGCACATGTATTTGCAATTTCTTCCTGACAGCTTGATTAACCTTGAAAAGTTACAAAATAAAAAAAAAAAAAAAAGGAAAAGAACTTTCATAGTTAACTTTTGAAATATACTGAGAAAAACTACAAACCTAATAGTCAATAGTTTGACTGGATTTCTGTATTCTTCCTGTTACATAATCTTTCATTTCATAAAATTAATAACATCAAAATAAGAGAGTTAGAGGTTTAGAGATATATACAGAATTTGTATTTTGGTCCTTTTATTTGGTGGAGGGGTCAAGGTGGTTTTGGAAGGGGCTATGTGGGGGGTTTAAGGACTTCTGTAAGGAGACACTGGGGCTTTTTGGTGCTGACCCCAGCTTGTTCCAGCCAAGTGGAATGGACCCATTCTAGGGCATGACTGAGCCCTTCACTCAAGATGGTGACACAAGGAAAAGTGTGCTTAAGAAAGAGCAAAGTTCTGCCTTGGATAAAGAAGGAAACCATGTGTGGGAAACAACCTTCCAAGCACTAAGGTAAGATAAAAAGGAGTGGGTGGAGGTACTCCAGGTAATGGAACAGAGAATCCTCTGTAACCCACAGAGGTTAGAACACATAGATATTTCCTGAATAAACTACACCCCACAGAAAACTCGTTTGGAGAGGATGAAGTATTAGAAGGAGTGTCAGAAAAGGACTGCTACAGATTAACCACAACCCTGCACTTCCCCTGCTTTGTATCACTCAGCAGGGTGGGGAGCAGGTAGAGGAGTCAGGAATGAAGAAGAGGAAGAGCTGAGCCTAGGAAGAAGAGGTGACATGGGGAAAGGTCTTTTAATATGTTTCTCAGTACCTAAATCTAATTGGTTGAGGGGATAAAAAATTCCCAAACTAAGTCTATTTTGCTTGTGATGATAATTGGTAAGTGATCGCACAAGATATTTTTCATCTTATTTTCCTGTCCTTTTGAGGAATAGAATGAGAAAGTGTGGAGGGCATCTGTGTTGGCGTCTGGTAGCCCAGTTCAGCCTCCCATTGCCATGAATCAAGGTATGCTCTGTACTGGTGCATATTATTCATCTAGAGAACAATAGATTCAATACAAGTTTTATTAAATGTTGGTCTTAGCATTTATTCTTATCATGCTTAACTGAGGCACAGTAATAGAACGCATAGACAGAACAATAAATTATGTCACTAAACACTTAAACCAGTAATTGAAAAATTTAATATCTTAAATATCTATATCTCCAGGGATTTTCATTTTGATAATGCTTAAGTGGTATGTATTGTTGTGCCAGGATTAAAAAAGCACACCATAATCTAAATATAAAAGGAAGATGAAGGGGAAAGATTAAACAATATAAAAAACCAAGATATTGTAGTGAAGTGATAAAATCAGCTGAAATAATAATAATTATGCTCCTTCTGTGATCAAATGATTGGTTAGCTTGATTAAATTAATTTCTAAAAAATGGAAAAGACCAGGTAGATTTTTATTAAAATGGAATATAAATAAGTATTTCAATGTAATCAAAATTATTTGGAAAAAGGTGAACAATATCAATGTTCAGAGCAGAAGATGAATACTCAAGATATTAATTCTGACTTACACTAGAAAGAAAAAAAAGTGTTTTACTGAATAGTTACAAATCATATTTGAAAAATAAATACTTTGCCTGGGTGTCAGTTCTAGAATTTTCAGCACATTTTACCAGCTGCAAACAAGTTTACTCCATGACAAATTTAATTTCTCCTCTCTGAATTGTAATGCTGTCCATGACTAGAATTTTGTATTTAAGATACTTAACAGAAGGCTTTGATCTTTTTTTTTTTCTACTACACATGAACAGCTGAAAAGTGTTGATATTTTTTTCTTATATTGGAAAATGTCACATATAAAGTAGGATTTCATTATAATTACCTGCAAAGACCAAAGAAAACTAGGCCCTAAATGTTGCAAGTATGCCCCTCTTTTTCCTCCCCCATCCCGGACTACCATGTGTGCATAAATTCATTTTTTGTTTACATAGAAATATAACTATATTACTGAATTTTCTTTGTTCAGTTTTCTCTGTTGGAAAACAGTGACACTGCACCTAAACAAAACTCAGTCTTCTGTGTCCTATCTAATCCAACAGATTTTAAGGGAAAATATTCAGAAAAGTGCTATGTTACTGAATTCAGGGTTGTGGGATTAGTTGTTAGAGAAACATCTACAGTTTTCATTTGCCTCAGCACAACAGACAGAATTACTTCAGCCCACTTCCTACTTCACAAGACTATGGATGATACATTGTTGTCTGCAGTTAATGATGGTGTTATCACCTAAAAAGCCCATATAACAGATGTTCCCTATGTTTTTTGACAATTAAAAAGTAGTCTGGGTATTTATGGACTGAATTTATTCTGTGAACCATTAGCTCAATGTTACCCAAGGCACACTTGAGGGAAGTAATTGTCATGCACTGTAATTATATAAACAGAGATACTTGAAGGTATTTAAGCACTTTACTGTTGTTATCTTCTAATTTCGATGAAATTAACAGTAATAAAAGAATTGGGTGCCGAGTTTTTTGTAGTGCAAGCTGATAACTAACACCAAAAAAAAAAAAAAGAAAAAAAAAAAAAAGTCAGTCTTGAAACTGTTATAACAAATAAATATGCCTATTAGAAAATCAAGAATAAAGACTAAACCCCAATATATCACTAGCTGCAACCTTTGTTAGGTTCACATTGAAATCTGCAACATCTAGAGAAAAAAAAACTGTCCCAAGCTAAACTTTGAAACTTGTGAAATATCAGAGCTGTATCTTTTAATATAGTTTTGCACTGCTTATAATTTTTGACAGTTGAGACATCTAAAGGGGAAATCTTAGAATTGTAGAATGATTTAGGTTGGAAGGGAACTTAAAGATCATCTTCTTACCACCTACCTGCCATGGGCAGGGACATCTTCCAAGAGATCAGGCTGTTAAAGCTCCATCCAACCTGGCCTTCAACACTTCGAAGGGTGTGGCATCCTCAGCTTCTCTGGGCAACTAGTTTCTGTGCCTCACCACCATTTCCATTAAAAAGTTCTTCCTTATAGCTAACCTAAATGTTTCTTCTTTCAGTGTTAAGCCATTACCTTTTATTCTTTTATTACAGGCCCAGGTAGAAACCTCTCTATTATAAGCCCCCTTTAATAACTGAGACTTCACAAAGATCTCCCCAGAACTTTTTCCTCTCTGTGCTAAGCAATCCTAACTCTCAGGTTTTTTTTCACAAGAGATGTATTCCACTCTGACCATTTCTGTGCCCTCCCCTAAGTCTGCTCCAAGAGGTCCATGTCTTTCTTGTGCTGAAGATTGCAGAGCTGGATGTAGTGCTGCAGGTGGGTTCTCACCAGAGGACAGAGGAAGATTCCAGGTTCTTTGTGGATATAGGCACTTCTGCAAGCCCAGTCCTTGATAATATAGTTTCTGTAAAAGACAAAGAACAAAGAATTATTTAAAAACTTCACTTCTCTAAGTTCCTGATGATTATACACAGATGTTGCAGTCCCTGAATTCCATGGCCAACTGCTCTTTTTCTATTTCCCAGGCAACAGAAATTTTCTTGAAGACCAAGGAATGATCATCTGTAGATTACCCCGGCTGTTAGTGTCATATTATTAATGTGACAGCAACTGACTAAGATTCCATTTTTCTAGTTCTTTTGTGCATCTACTGCTTACATGAAGCTATTGCTATAAAGAAAGTTGACTTCAAATTTAATTTTTCTTAGGTCATTTAAATGCAAGGCTGCATTACTTTATCATTTTTTGAAAAGCATGACTTTCAGACATCTGAAAATTTAAGCTTTGACATCAGAATTTGGATGAAATATGCCTACCTTCACACAAAGAAATTTCACGGAGCTTCAGACTCCATAAGAAATTAATTTATGACTCATGTTTGTTGTATCATGTCTTTTCTGCTGTTTTCTTAGAGTGTTGGCTTTTCTGAGCTCTTTCTAAACACACTGTGCTTCCCAGCATGGAATACAGATTCCACAAATATGACCTTGGAGTATGGGCTCTCCTGCAGCCATTGGAGAGCGCAGTAGATGGACATTGCAATATTCTAACTGCTACTTATCACAGAGAATGTATTTTATTTATAATTTCTGCTCATTTTTGAATGAAAACACGAAGAGTGTGCAGAAATACTGAATAGATATAATCAGAGAGAAGCAGTAAGGACAAATGGAGTGTTCTTTTCATCTAATTAAACTTTCCATTCTTTTGCCTCTGAAATGTTCCCTGTAGCTTTCCTACTGATTCATTCGGAACAAATTATGCCCCAGATAATTGAAGGCTACTGATAGCATGGAACTGTAATATATGACATTATGATATATTATATGTCACAATATATATTATATCATATATGTCATTATATTATTATATGACATATATTACATATATGACAATATATGTAATTATAGAACCTTCCATCCGTTGGTTCAGAAGTCTTTGAAATACAAAATAATGGACCATTGCACTAGGTTCTTCATATACCTGCAAGTGAATAATATTCCTTATTGTAGGTAGATAAGCTTGCAATGAACTAATCATCCTTCATTATTTCATCAATAACAAATATCTACTGATTAGTAGAAAGATGTATTTGTGAGTTTCATTGTCAAATGACAAGTCAAATCAAGTTCTATGAAAGGATAAAGGATACAAATCAGCATATTTCTTCAGTTGCCAGAAGTTCCTGCAAAAGTAAAGGAGCTTAAAGAGAGGGTGCGAAGTTAAAGAGACATCAAATACTAATCCTGAGTCTTTGATTCTTCTGTATTTCTTCCAGTAATCTAAACACCAGTTCAGGAAGCATTTGGACGATGCTCTCAGGCACATGGCCAGAATCTTGGAGAGTCTGTAGGCCCAGTATGTGGGCTTAATGATCCTGATGGGTCCCTCCCAATACATGCCATGAATCAATGATTCTATAAATCCTGTAGCACTGAGTAGAGTTTTATCAGTGGTTTTAGCCATGTTACATGACAAGATATAAATAATTTCACTTTCTGGATGCATAAAAAATATCATACAAGAATTGCTCTATTGTTTGCATTGCACATTGCTGCTAAGGAATCAACAATGTACTGTGAAAGAAAATATGTCCAAAAGGCATATTCCTGACTATTTCAATTAAGGTCAGCTATTAGGTACCTATGTTGATCAACTAATTGCAGAAAGGCAATCTTTTATGCAAAAAATTCCCAAAGTTAATGTGACTATCAAACTACATTTTACTCATGACTTCATATCAAACTTTATAAAAAAATCTGTTAAGCCAGATGTGTCAATTGCAACAATACAGTCAGCTTACAGATAATGGAAAGATGAAATATAGATTTATCTTACATTTTTTTCTAATCAAAACTGAAAGCACAGCCTTTATACTCCAATATAGTTCTTTCCATTACAAAAATCTTATCTGTCTTCTATTAAATATGTATCCAGAAAACAATTTTATCCCTGATAGTGATGTTACTAGCTGTGGAACTGTGGAACAAGTCTGAATATAAGGAACAGAACGATTTGCAGCTGCAAAAATGAATGTATTAAACCCTCTTTTCACTTTCTATTTTAGTCATGGTTTTGCTGCTGCCAGCACTTTCCCTGATGTGATGCTTAGCAGTGACAATACCAATTGGCACATACGCAGATAGATATAAATGTGTGCTTGAGAGACAGGCAGGAATTGAATAGAGCAAGTAGCGGCATTTGGTAAAGCCAGGGTTATTGAGATCAGTTTGTGATTGAAAAGGCTTAAACTAAAATCTTGTGAAAAAATCAGATAAAATTACTTTACTAATTTTAAGTAGAAAATTAATTTTACTTTATCTTTGCCATAAATATGTTGAGCTTTCTTATTATTGTTTTATATTTATCAAGTTCCCCAAGTAGGAATGAACTATTTCTTTTCTTTTAAAAAGGTGCCTATTCAAAAGATCACAAATAAAACACCTACAACCATCATTCATTAGCTGATGTTCAGACATTTTTATCAACACTTTCCACCTTTTTTTAGCAAGAGAGGAATAAGATTATAATTCTTTTCTGAAGTCTGTGTACTCATGCCATCTTTCAAATGCTATAAGTCTGACTACACCATATATCACTTAGTGATATCTGGATTTTACCATATCAGTTATTCTTGTGTAAGTTTTCACATTGTGGTAGAACTGTGAGAAGTCAAGAGAGTAAAGAAAGAAATAGGCTGGGTAGTCAAAGGGATATAGATAAAGACTATTCCTACAGAGGTTCTATGGGCAATCAATATTAGGACACTGCCCTGGAATTTAGATGGCTCTGTAAATTGCTGATTTAATAATTGCATTAGTTTAAATGAATGGAGTAATTAAAACGGATTCAAAATAATGGAAAAATCAGGGAAAAGAGAAAAGTTAAAACAGGAAGAAAAGTAAGAATGTGCATTTATATGACTTTATTTTAAAAGAAAGTCAGATAAATCTAAGAAAACCTCCTGTAAAAAATGTTCTTATTTTTAATTAAATGAAATAACACTCAATTCTTGTTATATAATAACATAGTACCCATGCTATAAATTAATATTCCATAGGTTTTAAAACAGATCTCATGAACCTAATTATTTTGTTGATTATTTTTTTATTTGGAAACTGAACACAGACTTCTGAAAGAAAAATCTGTCATATTTCCAAAGACAATCTAAGAACTACTTCAGAAAAATATTTTCTTGAATTCTGAAACAAAGATATTTTTACAAAAATTTAAAGATAGGTATTAACTGGGACAACGTTGCTTTTCTGGAAATATGTAGCAATCATATTTAGTTAAGAACAAATGGAAAACAAAGGTGGGTAAGCAAAAGACTGGGTATTTTTTTTTTTATTTATTTTATTTTTTTATTTTCTCTTAGGGTTTTGGTGAAGGGAGCTTGAGGTTGGTTGTGCGTGGTTTTTCCTGGTGTTTTGTTTTTTTAATTCAAACAAAAGCACACTGCTATTTCATTTCTTAGTAATAAAATTCTGTTGACTTTGTTTCATATTTTACCTTCAAACCATTATTTTGTTTTTTGTTTTGTTAATTCTCTAAAGCATAATTCATTATGATTGGGTTAACATTTCAGAGTATAACACAAAATATGTACCTGTTTACATTTGCATTCTAAAACTTCACATAAATAAAAACCTGCTTAAAAATATTAGGTGTTTTGAGATTTTTTTTTTTTATATCAGCCATTACTCTCTCAATAAAAATATTCTCATGTAGCCTTTCTCTTAAAAACTTAAGTGGATTTTTTGGTTTTTTTCCCCCTGATTCTGAGTTATGAAGTCCTTTATTCACTGTATGTTTCCATTTTTATTTCTTGACTTTCATAAGGACGTCACTTTAGGTAGTCAGACATTAAAATGTCTTTTTATTCTAATTAGAACATTCATAACAGTTTATTACCTTTGACAAAGAAAGAACTTCATTATACATACATCTTGGGGAGCAGATGGAAATGTAGTGAACAACCACGCATAAAATTTAGATTCCAAAATTCTAAAGAGAAGCAACAGAACTGCACTTAAAACAAAAAGAAGAGACGGAAACCATGACAAATTTTCAATATTTTTTTTTTAAATGTAGAGGAAGAAAGAGGGAAAGGGCACAAAGAGTTTGTTATGCACTCTTTTTCTTACACAAGATGCATGTATAAGAGGAAAACATTTACAAGGCGTTATTGTATGTTCTTTATTCCCAATCTTAATTGTCCAGAAACTTGTCAAGCCAAGGAAGGAAAATAGACATAGATATAATTTATGCTTCTTGTTAGAAGATAGATGTCTAATATTCTTATACTGAAATGGAGCAAAAATCAGTAAAAAGAGAAACTGGTTTAGCAGTAATCTATGTTGCCATATGTCTTCAAGTGTGCTAATGTACTTCTGTGTCTTTCTGCCCACATCTTCTTATGTAGAAGTTTTAATCAAGAAGAACCTCTGAAGCAGTAAAGTGAATCTTGTTTATTTATAAGAAGTTCAGGATTATCTACTTATCATCGCTTCTTAATCCTGTTTTTTTCCATTCAGCTTCTCTTCAATGGACATATTAATGTATTTCTTGTTTATTGCAGTCTAAATAATTCATGACTGAAAAAGAATGAAGAAGATATTCTCATATATTCTATTTATTTATTTTTATTTATTTATTTTTACTCCATTATTGCAATTAATATATGTCTTGGTGTGTTTTTCTTGACTACTTCATATAATTCCAGATTATCCCCATGGGATATTACAAGTGCATTTCAAGCAGAAAACACTCAAAGCAGATTCTGGCTGAAAATTCACTAGTTTGTGCTCTTTAGTTTTCACACCACCTTCCCCATTGTTACCAACTATCAGATAACTAATCATAGTCAATGATATAAAAAAACAAGTATCAAGAGGAAAATTACTTTTAGGGGACAAGACATTATATGAAGTTGTATTATACAGCAAAACTGAATTTGTTCATTAGTTTTTAATAACAGGAATACTAGGTGAGCTTGTGTACAGCTCTGAGAGAGGCGCAGAGATGTTGTAGTCATGCTCTATTTACAACATTGCAGCTAATGGGAACCAAGATAGGAATGATCTAAATGGTGACCAAAAGTGAACTTTGGTGAACTTTGCTTGATTGACTTGAAAATATATATTACTTTTCCTGACACCACATATTCTAATGCTAACCTGCCACCACATATGCTAAATGTGCATGCTTTACATGTATGACAAAAGTGTCTCAAACTCCACCTAACAGAAGTAACATCAAATGAAACATCACCTTTTTCCAACCCTCAAAGAAAATAAATATAACCTAGGGAGGAGATGTGGAGAAGACTCCACCTCTGTATTCTGGGTTGCTCAATGAGCTGTACTTATCTCCTCCCTCACAGTGACACCTTACCATCAGGTAAGCTATATTTCACAGTACTACTGTTGCTTATGCCTTTTGATATCAGTGTATTTATCAACAGAAATTTCTGAACCTTATCCTTTCACAGCAACACACTCTTTGTGAGTCTGAAATCTTACTGAATGTGTCGGAATAAATGTGCAACCTACATTATTTCTGCAAATATGATTGTGGTTGTGACCAGACTTGCAGTGTAACCATGCTTTTAGTGCATCTGGCACCTTACCTGACTTATAGTGACAAACTATTTACTCTACTATTTTATTTGTGAAGGTCTCCTGGGGACTCTATCAGACAGATACCATAGTGACAAAGAAAGGGAAACCACCTCTGCACTCACTACATCTATTCTGTTGCAGTAATAGCAGCCAACATGTTTTTGGTCAGTTCATTTTCCGTTGTGATTGGCAGACTCAATGATGCACCTCCTCTTTTTGGTCCATCCAGTTTCTGCATCACGTATTTGCCTCCTGGACACAGGAATGCACTTGCCTTGCTTGTGCTCACCATAATCCTCCTTCTATGAAATCTGTGGTTGTCAGATTCATGTAAGAGTCAGCTTCTAAGATGAAGAGATATCTTCTGTCAGCTAAAAAGAAAATATACCATCAGAATTCAACTTCATCCTGTCCTACTGAGACCTCTGATTACCTTTGATCTATTTAAGATTTTCTTTAGCATTATACTTGTTGAAAAAAGCAGTAGCTGTAGTACTGGACAAGCTTTGGCAATCTGTCTGAGGTGTCCTAGGTCCAAGAGATGTAGCAAACCTCTAAAGATAACAGGTCTTTTTAAAATGAACCCAACACTAGTTTTATATATCATTTCCTTTTTGTGTTTCAGTCAGGCACGGCTGGACCAAATGCCTTCCTTAGCACAAGTTACTCCTCTCTGAAAACATGCTGAAGGGTAAAACAGACCTCTTTTTGTTGACAGAAGTCACAAGACCTCTTTAGATCTGTGAGTGGTAAGGCATAGAGGAGAAGGGTTGAGAGATATGAATGGAGGGGAAGAAATGCAAGTTCATAATCATGTTCAATATATCTTTTAGATGTAATTTTTTACAAATAAATTTGAAGCCTTGTCTGATGTTAAGTGCTGTAATATCCAGAACCTTGCATTTTGAGTGAGCCTATAAAATTTCCTTGTGTGGAGTTAAAACTTTGTTAGGTAAAGTACCTTATATAACTGAAGCAGAATTTTAATTCTGCAATAATTTAGTTCAAGTATTTGCTGACAAAGTTTTTACACCTTCAGAGAGATAAAGCTTAGAACTTGCTTAGAAAATATTTGAAAGGTATATCATTATAATGTATCAGTTCACTGAAAAATCTTTAGTTAAGTTTGCAGTGTTTCAACACAAATATTTTATTTTTTTGAAGTATTTCACAATTTAAATCTTATTTTAAAAACTATAGCTATTCTTGTGAATTACACGATGGAAGTGCTAAGGACTGACTCAGGATATGTTATACTAGAACATACCATGAGCTCTCAAACACACAGGTTTGAGACAGCAGGATAATTGAGTGTGCACTAAAACATATTTCACAACAATCTTAACAGACATTCACAAATTGTATCTGGTAACACTGTTTCTTCCCCACTTTTGGCAACAGACTCATAATGCTCATTCATGAAATGTAAGCAACATCCACTTTACATCAAACTTCAAAGCTTTAGTAGAAGCTAGACTAACAGTACAAATTCAGAGTGCAAGCAGAATAAAACAAGAGAAACACTTGCCATCATTAATGGAGAATTTACTAAGTGAAAGGAAAGGTACTAGTCTACAAGCTTAAAGGGAATACACAGATAAGGGTTTAATCCCTGCTAACCTGACTGACTCCTTCATACCAGATCTGGTGAGAAACTTAACATTGATTATTTGAAGTGTAAAAAACATTTAACAGTTTTGTAACAGCCAACAAGTGCCAAAATCCCTTTTTTGATAGGGAAAAAAAAAAAAAAAAAAACAAAACATATTCTTAGAAGACTGATTTTAATTCATTCTAGTTACTTAAAAAATTAATTTCAAAATTAAAATAGTTGTTTCTGGGTCACTCAATGAGAATTTTTTCTCAAAGGGTGATGTAAATTTTTTGGTATACTTTTGGTATTAATTTTGCTTGTATACTTTTGGTATTAATTTTTCTGCTGTTACTGTTTACTTATTTTATTGCTGGGTCCATAAATTGTTCTTATTTTAACCTTCTCACCTTTTTGTGCCTCCAACTCTCAACTCTGTCCCCAGAGAGAGAAGGGGGAGGGAAAGGATGGGGAACGAGCTAGTGACACCTGGTTTAGGAGAGTCTCAGGGAGGAGGGGACATTAAACTGGGGAGTGTCATTCCTAAACCATGACATATCAGAGTCCTGAACAACTGAATTAACATGAAAACTTCAAACCCTCAGACACAGTTCAATAGTAATTCGTTTTAGTGCCATGTCTAAACTGGTCACTCACTACTTTTTGTTTGTTGGGCCTTTTTGTTTCCTTCTAAATTTGTAGGCACATTCTGTCAGAATTTACTTTCACCTTTCATTACTCAATTTTCTATGACATAGAAAATTAATTTGAAAAGAATATGAATATATAAATGCATATATGTGGACACATGCACACACAAATCATATATATTTATCTTTTATCAGCATTATAAGTAATTGAAAAAATCGTATTTCATCTCTTCAGAGAGAGGTAGATTACAGCAAAATGGCTATTTGTTCTTCACATATTGCTTAAAGCCCTCCCATTTTATAACACACATTTTGCTATCCAGAGATGAAATTGTAGTTTGTAGGAAGTTTTAGTGGAGCACAGACACATTTACTCATACTCTCATACAGGTTTTAAATTACATATAATTGTATATATGTTATATTTTGGGGAAAATAATATTATTTATATATTTATTATTATGATTATTAGTAATCATTTTTCTAAATGTTTGATTTTATTTTACTCTTAGAATAGCAAATTTCAACTTCCCTTATATTTTAGACTTCAGATAGCATAAAAAACACAAAACAAATAAGAAATTTAAAAGTCTCTTTTTGGAATAGCATCATTAATAGTCAAATAAATCAGAAGGAACATTTTCTAGTCATACTGAACAATAAAAAACATAAATATTAATTAAAAAATTACAGATGAGATCATGCAATTTATATAAAGCTCAACATATTTTTTCATTGTAGTTGGTTAAATATTTGAAAGAATTTTGAGATCACATAAGTTTATAGTGGAAATAAAGCAATTTGAAACTCTAAAGGTGTTCAATTAATAGCATTTTAATACTGAATAATACTCTTTCAGTCTGCCTAAAAGAAAAAACAAAACTGCACAGTTATGTCTGATGGACTCTGGAACTATTCCTTTCTAAAACATTAGTAACTAAGTGGAGTGCAGAATTTATTGCCAGTTGGCTCTTCTTGTGTTTGGACATAGACTATAGAAGTTTCATACTCATAACTGTCAACATTTTGATTATCCTTTTATTCTTAAAAAAAACCTGTGTGTTTTATTATATCACAAGTGTTAAAATTAACTTCTGCGTAGAGAAAACTTATAAAAAGGAAGTGTGTGAAAGTGTGTTTTTTAGTTCAGAAAATGAGAAAATTAGATTATTGAAAATATAATTTATGTATTATTAACAATACAGGTGTATGTAATTAAAAATTTTTATTTTTTTTTTTTTACATTGTGCACTGGCATAATTATATACAGCTTTTGTGCAGACACTATAATGTATACATGTATATACAGAATATTTCTACTTCTATAATATTTATGTATGTAATCACTACATCTATAATATTTATACATTATAGCACCTAAATTCAGCCTTTTCCAGTGCTCAGCCATCCTCACAGTAGAAAACTCCAGGAAATACTTTTACATTGGGTAGATTTTTGAGGAGTGGCAGAGGCTGCCCAGGGATTTTTTTGAGTCTCCAACACTGGAAATATTCAAAAGCCATCTGGACATGGTCCTGGGCAACTGGCTCTAAGTGGCCCTGCTTGAGCAGTGGAGGCTTGGACCAGATGACATTTAGAGGTCCCTTCCAGTCTCAGCCTTTCTGTGATTCTGTGGTCTGGGGTATAAATACAAAGACTCAACACAAATAGTTGACCCAGCAACAACACAGTCTTTTCTTGTATAAATGCTTACTTCTTTAAGATTTTTGTATAAACTTTTGACCCATCTCAAAGGGAATATTAGAACAATTAGTTTCTGAACTGAGCAGACCTGAAGGTAAATTCTAACAGTTGAAGTCAATAACAACTGCAGTTAATTTCAGCATAATCAGTATTCCACTGAGTGGTTTTTTATCTAAAGAGTACAGATATGATTAAATCAAAATGTGTTTTTCTCATTCAATAAAAGGCATTTACCCATTGAAAGACATTTTAGTCATTGCAAGATTATTTTTATTTTTTTTAATAGATTTGGAAAACATTCAAAATTTAGACTCAAACAGGAATTTTCCCAGTAAAAAAATATAGGAAGTCAAAGGAAAAAATTGTTTTCTAGTGAAATGTACTTAAGTTTTTCTTCACTGTCTTTTTTTCATCCCATCACCTTGTTTGATATTTATGTCTGCTTTGTGAAAATCACCAGTTTAAAATTTACTAGTGGTTTAACACAAATGACATAGAGGGCATTACATTCCCCAATAACTGGCAACTTGTCCTACTTGCTGGATGGTCCAATGTGATGTTCACACATAGAGGCTCAAAATAGGAAGGATATTCATATAGAATACAGTTAGAAATAGGATTTAGTAAGAGGATTCAGTAAGAATGTAGGACAGTCACAGTAGCATTCAGTGTGACAAGTATAATGACCACCTTCTGCTAATACTCAATCTGCCACTTTTATCCCATTTTTTCCAAGCTTGTTCTTTCTGGGTTGGTGCTGATCCCTCCAGCATTCCATAAAAATTGCTGTATAATCTCCAGAATCTCTTCTCTACTCCAAAATAGCTTTTCCCTCTGCCCCATACTAAGTCTTATGTCCCTTATGCAGCATCTCCCCTAGTTTCCTTGGATTTACCCACTTATCAAAATGTTTCAATGTCATACAGTGACTTTCAGCTGCACACTTCTAGAAGGAATATAGAAAGATGAAATTCAATTGTTTTTGCTGAAAAATGATGTTGTGATATTCATGCTCTTTGACAGTCGTTAAAAAAAAGCCAGACTTTAGAATGCACATTACAACATTCATCGCAAGACCAAGGTTAAGTTCGGTTACTGCTATGTAGATCAAGTATCATGCTTTGAAGCACCACTACCATTTTTTTAGGAGAATATTTTACTGAAAGCAGAGGCCTGCAACAGCTCCAAAGTAGCAATACGCTAATCAGAACACAATTCTGCTTGGCTTGAACACAAATAGAAGTATATTATGATAGTTGATAGTTATGATAGATATAACCACAATATATAAATAGTTTGTAACACCATAAAGTCAAGCTTAGGAAGAATCTATAACCATTTTACTTTAGCTTGTGACACCAAAAATACAAAGATATACATAGCTCCAGGTAGCAAAAGGTAACTATATTTTTTGCATATTGGTGAGAAAAAAAAAACAGTTATATTAAAAAAAAATGAACTGAAACCAATCCAAACCAAAATCCTCTTGAACAATTTGTTGAAATCCTTGTGACAAATCAGCTTTTAAAAATGGACTTTAAACGCAATAACTGAGGTTAGATGTAAAGAGGTATTGAGACGGTGATGCAAAAAATTCTTAAACATGTCTATTTTAGTGTAATTTTTCTCTGAAGATTGTTGAAATACTGCACCAAATCATTCTGGGATGAATATTTCAAAAATATCCCTACAAAATTCTTTTCTAAATGTTGCTTTTTAAAACTGAATGAGTTATATAGTTATGATTAGAAAGAGGAGATTGCTATCCATTACATTTGTTATTGTTTTTTCAAAACATATTTAAGGAATGTAAGAATGTATCAAATTACTGAGAATTTTGATTATGCAGTTAACATTAAGTTGTCAGGAGAAAAATAACAATTGTTTGCTTGTCAAGATCTATTAATCAAGTCTCTTTTTCTCAAGAAAATATAAATACTGAAAATAGCTTTAAAAAAAAAGTCCTAATATCTTTCAGTAATCTAAAAATGTACATAAACTCAGACTATCAAAAAATTAAAGAAGGTAGAGTAGTACAGGCAGAAAGTTCAGAAAAAGGAATGTGAGTCAAAATTATCTGCAAAAAACTCTTGATTTTATCAAAATTATGCCATGTTGACGCTTGATAATCTGTCTCAAAGCATTTTTTGAGATGACTAGAAAACACACTCCTAAGTATTTGAATGTATAAGAACCTACATAGTTGATAGACCAAAAAAAAAGTACTTACTATGTCCAGCATTTTATTTGGTAGTTGTGGCATTGCTAGTATTTACCAGAACCAACTGTCAGCTAGAGCGCAGAGATGAAACACAGATAATGAGCAGGTGTGTCACTAAGGCAAGCTACCACACCCAGAGTTTTGGCCCAAAGCTATAAATAAATCTACTCTTCATCAGAGAAAACCATCCAAGAGGTAATTTTTTCGCAAGGCCTAGGGAAACTGAGAACACTACCATTTCTGAAGGCTTTATGGGCTTAACTGTGATTAAAAGTGACAACCAACTTTCCCTCTCAGCCGTGTGCTGAGATGACCTTACTGCAGCATGCCTGTATATTCATATATTTGCACTGCTAACATTGCTTTGCAGAGATTGTTAGTGATAATTATTATCTGTAGTCTTTCATGCCAGAAATATAGCTAAATATTGTTCATCAATTGTTAATATTGTTTCTGTTTAACATAAGGGATCCTAGGAAAAAAATGTGATCTTTCTTCTTAATTTGTGACATTTCCATTTGCTTCTGACAAAATATGCGTTTGGCTATAGAAAATTACTATTAAACAAAAATAATAAATATGTTGTAGTGGTAGTCATTCTAACACTGAAGGCTTGAAAGAGCAAAAAATTTCAGTATGCCTTAATTATAAATTTTAATTAAAAAAAAACCAAAAAACTGAAGCACCCTTTTTATTTTTCTTCTTGTATATGAAAATAAACCTGACAAAATCAAACCACAAAACAAAGCATACAATCGCCCTGTTTAGCAACAGTGAAGAGTGAAATAATTCATGAAGAGATAATGAGATGAAAATCTCTCATGATTTACTTCTTAAGTACTTACTATTTACATTTTTCATCTATATAAATCTATCTTATAGCCCTGTGTAAAAACATATTAATAACAAAGCACAGTTCTGTAAGAATGCATATGTGAAAGTTGAGTCTCCTAGTAGTTAAATTCAGTCTTTTGTGCTTGTGCTTGGACTTGTAAATTTAAATGCGCTTTTTTTTTTTCCCCAGTCATTCTTCTGCAAAATTTTTTCAGCCAGAGTGGTTGCAGGAAGCTTGAATATGCACGTACATTTGCACATATAAGCACAACACCAACATTATTCAACTGACTGGGCAAGGACACAAACCTATTAAAAATTAGGAAACTCTGGATATGAGAATTGCATAGTCAGAAGTTATTATGTCTATGCTGTTCTATTATTTAGACACAATAAATGTAGTATGATCTTCATATGTATTAGGGGAATAGAAATCCAGATTTGCAGCTTCAAAAACTTGAAAATAATTTAGGGTTATATTCCTGAATTAAGAGGATTTCAGGGTTTTATTCAGCCATCCATCTTTAAGTTTCTTCTGTCATGTTAATAGCTTCTCATGTACTTCTGAACACTTTTACCTTGACCAAAGTAAAAAATTCTAATTCTGTTCATCAAATTATGCCTAGAAAGAATCAACAGCCTCCCTGTAAAGAAAATTTCCTTCCCAAATAGCAGATGCATTTTTGTCCTCACAAAATTATTAGCTCTTAATTCAACACATGTATACATTTCTTCTGTAGTGCTTTACATATTCTAAACTGAAACACAGCTGCTTTAGGAGTTGCACAAACATGTCTTATTATCCCAGAGATTCTCAATATTATTATTATTATTATTATTATTATTATTATTATTATTATTATTATTATTATTATTATTATTATAGGAAGCTTCATGTGCAAGATACTATTTTTTACTATTTTATTATTATTTTACTATTTGGTAATATGAAGAATGAATTTAACTACCACAGAAAGAGAACACCTGGGTACGGAAGTAATTCTCTGGTATTGCATCAAAAAAGTGGAAAAAAATTATTCAGTGTAATGCCAACTTGCTATAGAAATTTCACCTCTTAAGCTTCTTTGACTATGTAGTGAGCTGAGCAAAAGTGAGACTTCTGTTAACTCCAACTAAAAACAAGTATTCAGTAACATAAATATTCGTGCCATGGAGAAAGTAATGTAAGAACCTTTTCAGAACTTTCGTGTCATAAAGCTGCTAAAAATGTCTTTTCAAAATGTTTTGATACAGATCCGCAGCAAGTGTAAATCAGTACAAATGTATTGAATTAACATATTCCTATGTGGTTCCACAATGAGACTTTGTGGCAGGAATACATATTAGACTGCACAAGGTAAATGGGGACAGAGTATGATGATGCAGAAAATCCCTAATTCGATGTTGGAGGTTGGAGTAGATGACCCCACCAGCACTCCCGCACAACCATACCTACAGAATCACCCATTCTGTGATTCTGTGGTTCTGCCATAATTTTAAAAGATCTAATAAAATATTTTCAAAATACATTCACACAAGACAATGATGTTCAACTGCAATTTTTCCCCTTAAGGAATAACCTGATGTGAATGCTGTCTGCTGATGCTGACAACCTATGAACTATACTTGGTTGGTCATTTCCCTTTGGAAATGAAGATGGAGTCAAAATTTCAGGTTTTCTAATCACATAACCAAAAAAATTAGCAAGAAACATTTCTGTGCTTGAAAGCACTTAAATAATGATTTAACATATATCTCAGAATAAGCAAAAAAGAAGCAAAAGAAAGGCACACACTTTTTAATGCTGAGGAAATACTTTTATATATAATTTATTTGAGTGACTTTTTTTTAAATCCATGTAAAAAATCTACTTAAAATGGAGTATGCATAGCTTAAGTGAATATGAACCAGTAGGTCGTGTTCCTTACCTTTCATAACCAGTTCTTAATGGCAGGGTACTGGAAAACCCCTGTTATTTTTAAGTTAAAAACAATACATATAGCTTTTTTAGTGTCTATCCCTTCTCATTTGTGTTGAGCATATCCTTTTTTTATGTTTTATTTTTCAATAATTAAAATGTTCAAAAGGTCTACTTTTTCTTCCCAACTCTCCTCCTCACTGTGGGTGTAGGAGGGAGGAAGTGATTGTGGTGCTTTGTTACCAGCTGGGATTAAAAAATGGCAGGACAATAAAACCAGACCAAATTAAACAAAATAGGAATGCAGGAAAAGCAAGATGACTTATTCTACTGTACTGTACAGTCTCAGATATGCAAATCATATGTGCTTGTACATACATAAAACCAAACATAACACAATTGAAATTGAGGGCTTAATTTCAACAACTTTCTCCTATTTTAGGATAAGTTTTCTGTCAAATTTTCAGAGGACAGCTCATCACAAGTCATCACTTCTTATCTATTATATTTTTCTATGTGCCTAAATTTAGTTGAACTAGATCTCAGCTTTATGTTCTATCTCAGAAAGGGCAAAAGTAGTCAGGTCAGACCAGCAGAGAGAAAATGGACATAAAGGAGACAGTTAATAGTAAGTTGAATTTTCATTAGAATGTATTGGTCCACTTTTTCAATGTGATTATATTATCCAGAAGAAAAAGCTGCCTTTTACTCCTCTGATGATACTTTAAGCATATAAAGTCACAGATTTAAAGAACTTCTCTGATGTCACTGTGTTCTAGAGGCATACCATAAGGTCTCACAACTTCATCTGCAAATAAATAATTTACTTTTGTATATGAGACAGTAATGCTGGAAGATAATTTTCATACTTCAGAAACTGGAGATACTTTTAAATAATGAAGTACATAAAAGTTTGCAGATTTTTTTCTAAAGGAAAATTTTATATAAGTGGCTTTTGCATCTTCCAAAATCTCACATAGGGTGAGATATAGTCACTTAAGAGATATTTTTACGTATGCTAATTATTTAATACAACAGAATTGACTGTAAATTAAAGATATATTCATGCACTCACCTGTCTGTTCAAAACAGTTCCTGTGTATCTTTGAAAACTGGGTCCTTATAGGAGGAATTCCTCTTTGTTAGACTGGAACATTAATAAGCTGGACATGTACATTTGAGTTCCTTGCTACCATTCAGTGCAAATGAAGAGAAACATGCTCGGGGAGTGATTCCTTTGCTTCTGCTCTAATTCCAAGTAGATCACCAGAAGGAGCAACTTGTTTGGCTCTGAAGGTGACCTTAGGAGGCAAGTTCAGAAAAATTTCTTCTTTCATGGTCTTGTGCAATTGTAGTAAAATAAAACAATAGGGAAGGGGGAGGGGGTGGGAGGAATCCCTCTCCAGCTCTTAGAGTAATTTAAGTTGGATATTCTTTCTTAGTTATATGAATTTTTGTTCCATTTTTCATATATTTTCCTTGATTCAGACAATGCTGGTATTAACTTGTACACTTTACAAGGATAAAGACCTATAGTTTTGCTCTCTGTATGAATCCATGAAAGTATAGCCATCTTTTAATAATCTGAGGGCAAATTGACCAGTTCTCTTATGGGACTTATTAATGCCACCGGTTAATTTATTTTTATTACTTGTCTTTGGCATTTTAATAGTAATATATTCTTTGGGTTTTCTGCTTAGTTAGTTAGTTAGTTAGTTTGTTAGTTAGTTAGTTTGTTTGTTTGTTTGTTTTTGTGTTGATTTTGCCTTTTTTTATAGAAGTTACTGTGAAACTGTTTTTTTGTATTTCTGCTGGAAAGAGTGTTGAAAATACAGGGGTGATTTTGTTATTGCTGAGCAGCACTTGCATACAGTCAAAGCCTCTTCTGCTTCTCAGTTTACCCTATCAACATATAGGCTGGAGATGCACAAGAATTTGGGAGGGAACACAGGAAAGCTGAGTCACCAAAAGGATATTCCATGCCATATAATATCATGCTTGGCATATCCTGGGAAAGGAGATGGAAAGGCTGGATGTTCAGAGTTACTGTGTTTGTCTTCCCAAGCACTGTTACATGTAATAGAGCTGCGCTTTCCTAGAGGTGGCTGAACTCCTGCCTGCCCATGGGAAGCTCTGAATTAATTCCTTGTTTTCTTTTGCTTGCACATGCAGCTTTTGCTTTATCTATTAAACAGTTTATCTCAATGACTTTCCCAGTTTTACCTTTCTGATTCTCTCCCTATCCCACCAGGGGAGAGTGTGAGTAACTGTGCAGGGCTTAGGCACAACAGCTTGCTTTTCTTTCTCAGCTAGACAGCTTCTATGTTCCACCAGATAATAAAGGGTTAACTGTAAAAAAAAAAAAAAATAAGAAAAATGTAAAAAAAACCCAGATTTTTTTTGTATGGTCATGCATATATTAACAAAATTTATAAAGTGTACATAGGACATCATTTTCCAAGCCGGCCTGCAGACATGCTGGTAAGATCTCCCTAGCAACCCTATAATAGCAATCATAAGGCAGTCCAGTCACTGAAAGTTAGGATAATGAACAATTTCACTAGAGATTAATTTTAATTTTCCCTTGAGATGTGTGAATATGTGTGTGATGTAACTACAGTTGTTTAAGGTATTACTCAGTTATCCTTTGTAAGTCAGTTTCTCACTAGGAGATTTATCCAATGGCTACTGAAATCAATAGACATAGAACCAACTCCCAATCAATACTCAAGGTGGCAACATATATACAAAGATGGTATTATAAGGTCTCTCTGATAGTAATGATTGACAAAACTTTATATTACTTAGAAGCCTTTTTTTTTTCCGAAAAGGTCTTCTAATCTTGTGGAAATAAAATATGACTTCTGTGGCTCCATCATGCTAATACCGGAAGAAAATTTTTCAAATAATAGAAAATAAAACTATAATTGTTCTGTATCCAGAAAGCAGTTAGTATCAATAGCTTCACCATCACAAACAGGAATGAAAAAAAAAAAAAAAGTATATAAAATAGTGTGAAATGTATTATATTCATATATGTCTTCATATAGATTATATTTATACATAACTGCATATCAAAAACAGTTTGTGAAAATCAATCAAAACAGTACTAGAGAATACTCATTTACCAGTATCTGTCTATTTTGTGTATCTATGATTGTTCTAACAAAGAGAGAATTCATCATGACAGAATTTTTATGAGGAGTAGGCTCAGACTTTTTATTTTGGGGTTTTTTTTTGGTTTTTCTTTTTGGTGTTTCATAGTTAAAGCATTTCATTTGCTGGATAAAATGTAAGACAGTTTTAATGTTCAGCCATAATAGACACAAATGACAGCTTCATTCCCATCACAACTGGATGGAGATAATTATTGATACTGTCACATGCCTGGCACAGATCATTGCTTGTAGAATAACCACATCCCTACTAAAAAATATGAATGTCAGAATGAAGGATACTTTCCTTTAGTAGCTGTCCAATATGATTAAAAGATTTTGCATTCTAAGGCCCTTTTTACCTAATATTATTAACAGTGAAAATAGTTAATAAGCCATTACTGAATTGGATGTTCTATTTGTGCATCTTCTAATGGGATCATAAACTAATATAAAACTCTATGCTGAAGCTTTAATAACGTATAGTTCATTGCTGACTCTAGATTTAAATTGCATTATGTGCCAACCAAGTTAAAGGAAGATTATTAATTGTAAGTAAAGAACCCTGTTTTGACTCATTTGGTACTAAAACTTTTTTTCTTTTCTAATTTCTAAAAATGTAAATAAACTTTAATCATAACAGAACAAAAGTTGGCAGTAGGTGATCAGGAATCTGAAAGCTAATATACAGTTGACTGTTTACAAGTCTAAAAACATGTTTATTTTTCACTATTAGAATGTCAGAAAGGAAGAAAGTAGGAAACAAGACTGTTGTTTATTTAGCCTCTCTTCTCCATTTATGAGAGCACTAATAGGACCTTTGGAAGCAAAATTCATAAAGATCTTAAGGCTTGTAATTGCCTTTTGTTCAGATTAATTGAACAAAGATTAAAGAAACAATAGATAGCCCCCAAACCAAAAGGAAATCATACAACTTCTAAAACCAAATTAGTAAATCAATTCACTAATTAAAGAGGTGTCGATTATACATTTCCTTCGTCTTGAACACTGTTGAATAACAATGTATGAGTATGTTTGTGCATTTTGTGAGTGAAAATGGTTCCGAGAAATAGAATAAGACAGTCTGAACACAGCTGGGAAAGGACAACACACACTGTCTTTCCAACATTTCTTTACACTGGTATCCTAGGTCAGAGATTACTGAGAATTGGTCTTATGACAATTTTTATTTTTCTGGTTTTTGAGCATAAGAAAATATAGTTTTAATTTTTAATACAGTTTCACTTTCAAATTTCAAGATTACCTTTTAAAATATACCAAATGCTTTTCTTTCTGCTAGTTTGAAAATTTGACCAAAAAGGGTTTATAAGTCTCAGCAGAGACAGGGTTTTTTATATTTTCTTAACACTTCAGTGCACTCAGGTAGTTAATTAGTTTATTCACTACTTACAGAAATCATTGTTAATAGAATAATGGTAATAATAAAAAGGACCTTCAAAAGGAATAATGTAGGTTCAAATGACAAATGAGCACCATTTATTTGAAGTTCTAGGTCATTAGTTCAGATGCATCTTTGGTTAAGAAATTGTCCAGATTGTTAGATGGCTTATGCAAAACAAGCATCCCACTTTCTGATGAGGAACAGTGCATGATAAAAAGTACCATCAGGAGTAAAGTGTAGTTACAGCACAGAAACAACATTTCACAGGATGAAAGCACAAGTTGATTTCTCGCCTCCTGCAGTGTTTCCTCAGATCATATTTTAGACTCTGGAAGTAAGAAAGGCTGAAACTAGAACAGTCTCATCTTTGTGTAACCTTTGTTAATGAATTTGATTATCAAGATTGTCAGTCAAGTTCTATCCGTCAGATAAAATTGTGGAACACTAATAATTGGAGAAAACTAAAAATTAAGATAAATGTTCTATTTAATCATCAGAAAGATTAATGAATGCATGGAGTATTTTCCATTAATTACTGTCATGATTTCTGTAGTTCATAACATAGTCAATTTGCAATAGTCTCAATATTCTTCCAGATCTCTGCAATTTTTCCTCTTTTTTCATTTTCCTTACAGACTCTCCTTCAGCATAGTACCTCACTTCTTTGACATCCCTGAGCACTAATCAGAGAGAAAAGCAGCATGTATATGCCATCTGATTAACTCCAAATACTCATAGCATGGTTAACCACATCACTTACCATAGAAGCTTTTCACAATATTTTTCTTTTCTCTCTACCTAGAAAGATTTGCTAGTCTTTAGCAAATTTATTGGGAATTCTCTTTGAAATCTCTTCTTCCTTCAGCACAACTGAGATAAGATAATGGGTTCAAAAGTTATTTTGAGAGAATTGGAAGTCGCCTTCTTTGCAAAATAAGGCCAAAAAGAATACAAAGGGGAGAACATAATTTTTTAGTTTATTTCCTAGAGAGTTTTGGCTGCAGATTTTTCCTGAGGGTGGAATTGGAACTTCCAATTGGAGCTTAAATCAGAGCTTTTGGTTTAGAATTAAGGAAATGACATGCAAAGATGATGTATAGTGGATGTCTGCTATGCACCACCCAAACAGGTAGAACAAGTGGATAACAACAGTAGGAGCAGTCTCTCATTGGAAAGTCTTCATCCTCACTGGGGGTTTCAACCATCGTGATTGTGGAGGGCCAACACACTAAGACATAAAAAAAATTTAGGAGGTTCCTGGAGTGTATTGGTGACAAATTCTTTCTACAAGTGATGGAGTAAATGAGAAGAGTTGCATTTCTGGATCTGACGGTCACCAATGAGGGGATTGAAGGGATCATTGGAAAACTGGATATTAAAGGCAGCCCTGCCTATGGGTCATAAGATGAAGATGTTCAGGATCCTGAGGTCAGAGAGGAGATTAAAACTCAAGTCCCACAAGCCTGGACAGTGGGAGAGTGGTCTTTTGCCTCCTCAAAGCCCTGTTCAGTAGAGACCCATTGGATAAATTCCAAGAGGGGAGAGGCCCGAGAAAGCTAGTTAATATTCAAGTATCTCTTCATACAAGCTCAGCAGACCTCTATCCCAAATTAATAACTAGTCAGATAAAAATGCCAGGAGGCCTGTGTGGATGAACAAAGACCACCTGGCCAAACTCAGAAGTAGAAAGAGAGCAGACAGAGTGTGAAAACAGTTAGATAACCTGTGAGAAGTATGGAAACACTGTATGAACACATGGATGAAGTTAGGAAAGCTAAATCCCAGCTGGAATATGATCTGGCTCTGGATGTCAGAAAAAGGGGGATCTTCAAATCCAGAAACAATACAAGAAAAATGTGGCACCAATGTTACATGATTTGGTTACAGTAGTGAGCTATAGAATCCTTTTTCTGTCTCAGTCTTTATTTACAAGACCTCACTTATGTGAGGCTGAGAGTGCTGGGACTGCAGCCTAGAAAGAGGTTTGGAGGTCTTGTTACTCATGTATATGAATTCCTGAAGGCCTTCCTGAGGTTGGAACCAGGTCCTCTCAGAAGGACCCAGTGACAGGTCCAGATGAATGGGCATACACTATAATGCAAGAGGTTCCCTCTGATGATCAGGAAATACTTTTGTTTTTTTTCCTTTGAAGGTGAATGAGCTCTGGAATATGTTGCCAAGGAAGATTGCAGAGCCACCATTCTTAGTTACTCAATACTTGTCTAAATAATGTGCTTGACAACTGGCACTTAGTGGTGTTACTTGTAGAGTGTGGTTGGACAAGATGACCTTCAGAAGTCCTTTCCAGTCTCAACTCTTCTGTGAGTCTTGATTTCAAAGAAAGGTATTAATCCAGAATAAAAGCAATGGTGTCTTGAGATAAGAAAACTTCACAAGTTTAGGATAATTTGTTTGTCTGAGAGATTGTTTCCACTCCAATCTGCAGCAACATTATCTAGAATCATTAGTATTTTTAAAAGAAAATATCAAGTCATCTTAAATGTCAGCACATTTCATGAAAAAGTCATGAATATAATGGACACTTCTACAGCATTTCCATACTGTGAAAACTGTGACAACATGCAGGCTGTTCACACCATAATAATTCAAAATGTTAGCATCAAGGTAGAAATTCCTGAATCAGAGTTCAGTGATATTTTAAAAAAATCTTTAAATATGACTTTAAAATTCTCTTTTAAAGCAGAGGGTTTAAAAAATACCGTTACCTCTTCAAGAAACAAGACCATTTAAAACGTATGTGAGATAATTTAATAATGGGCTATATTTTCAAAATCATATGTACTTCTGATTGTTACAGTGAGAGTTTTTTTTCTTTTATTCTCATTAATTTTCATTGCCTAAAAGAAATGGTAAAGGAATGTGAAACATGTAAAGTAGATAAAGGAAATATAAATAAAGAATTACATAATATCTTGCCAAATATTTTAATTCTGTGACTATTTTAATTTTTTGTTTGAGATAATAGTTATGCAATCTCCACATTCTTTCTGGGACTTTATTGTCTATAGTTCTACCTATTTTTGGCTTTTTATATTGCTAACTATCTATAGAAGAGCACACTAATATTTTTGAGCCTTCTGATGTGTAAAATCATATGGAATTTTTAAAATTAAATGCTTTATTAAAAAAAAATCAGAAATACACTGCAAGAAAAGGAGCTGAAAATTTTAACATATTTATGTTTTTTAATGTGGCTTCTATTCCAAAATAAGTGGCTTACCTTGAGCTCTAATTTTCAGTTTAATCAATAAGAGGTTCTCTTCTGGTGGTTTTTGTTTTACTCCTAGATTTAGAAATTTCTTTATGAAATTTACATGAATTAAAAGTTAAATAAAAATGCCAATACATTAAAAATTAACTTTTGAGAAAATTGGTATTAATTGCACATAAAAAAATGTATCTATGTTCTTACATAGAAACTAAAAAATCAAAGAAATTAATTTTCTGTAATTTAAATATCCATAAAATCTATACCATCTAAAAGAGTACAAATAAAAGTTACAGTTAAGGTGCAATGGCTAAGATAAATTTTTCATAAATTTAGATATATATGGATAATGTAGACATCCATATCACCCCAACATGGATATCTACATTATTTATTGTAATTGAATGCTCTTCCAGGGTGTGATTCACTTAGTTTTCAAATGGACATTTATTAATTGGTTTCTCCCAAAGGGCTCTTATATCTCTGTGAAATTGAAAAGAAGTTTGAAGTGAGTATCAGATGTATGTGTTTCCATTACGCACACATAATCAATCGAGATTTATCCACTAAACCCATTTTGATTCTGTTACTTAATACAAAGTTTGGATTTAAAGCTGTAGCGGGTTTGTAGAAATGACCTTCAATAGGCCTCTAGTCAAGGACTCTCTAAAGATAAAAAGGTCAGTTATTCAAAAACTCTCCATTTAAACCCATACAGCAGATGAGTGAAAATTGCTAAGTGCAAGAACAAGTCTCATCTCTTGCTTGAGAGGTCCTTTCAGCCTCTGAGTTCAATCAGGTGTATTTAAAACAGTTGTAATTACTTGTTGAAGCAGAACTACTTCAAAATATATCAAGAAAAGAGAAGATATGAAGAAAGAGAAGATAGTAGTAGCTGTTCTTGCCATAGTAACCTAACTGTTAGGCACATACCCAGGAAAAGCTAAAACTAGATTCCAAACCCTCATGAAGCTCATGAATCTCAAACACATATTATAGGTGAGAGAATGATTTCATAATGTTGAGTTGGGATAAAACCTGAGATGTGAATGATTCTTAGAAGAAGGTTGGACTGGGCCAGAAGGTCTCCTGTCAGCAGGCAAATTTTGGGAGGACCCAAGGGCAAAAAAAGCAACTGCATCACAAGCTCTGGGGCTTTTCAAAACTTGCTGGATTTTGGAGTTTATGCTTTTGTGTTTTGGGGGTCTTTGGAAATTGTGCTTTAGCTTTTGGGGGCCTTTTGGCTTGGGGGCTTTCGGGTCTTATTGCTTTTTGGGGCTTTTGTGAGACTTGCTTTTGAGTCAGGGATTTTTAGGTCTTCTTCCTGCCCTGGCTGTAGCCTGTTTCTGCCCCTTTCGCCCTGGCCCCAGCCTGCCTATTGGCCTTCCTGCCCTCACTGGCTCTTGCTCACCCTTTGTCTGTCCTGCCTCCCTGTGTCCCTGACCACTGCCCTGCCTGCTTCATCTCTGCATCCCTACCTGAACCCCCTGTGTCCAACCCAGCCCACCTCTGAGCCAGCCCACCACCAATCCTCACCGTGACCCTGTGCAGACCTCTGGACCTCCTGCCCACCTCACATTGTGTCTGGTTGCCGCGGGTGCTGTCCGTGGGCAGGCAGTGTGCTCACCCGCCACCTCCTGGATGTCAATAGCACTCCCTGACCTCCAGTGGTAACACCCTGTTTTTCTCTCTGTCTCCTCTCTCTCTTTCTCCCCTCTCTCCCATTCCTTTTCCATATTCCTTCCTTCTTTTCTGTTTCGTCTAGCCATCTTTAGCAGGGTAACTCCTTTCTATTTTGGTTTCTTCGTTACCAATAAACAGTTCTCAGGTACAATGTTTGTCTTGTTTGACTTAATTTCATTAGTGACCATTCCTTCTTAAAAGAGCTCCTCGCAGTTTCCCACAGTTGAATGCGACAATTTGGTGAGACAAAGAGAAACAAAGACAATCAAGTTGTTTTTTCTAACTTTTCATTATTGCATGAAGAACTTCAGGCACAGGAGTCAATACTAGTCATATCATTATGATTGTGACTTTGAATGGGATATTATAAATATATAATTAATATAATATATTAATTGGATATGACTTTGAATGGCCTGATAAATACTCAAGGGTGCTTTCCCACTGGTCAAACTACAACCAAAAAGTCAACAATATCTTGTGAGAAGAATTCAGACTTGTAAAAAAAAATTCAATTTCTTGTAAAACCCATTTCATCCTGAAGATTTTCATTATTTGAATAAACCTTGTCAAGCATGGCATTTCATTATTACAACTCTTAATTACAAGTGAAGTGTCTATTTAAAGCTCTTGTGACTCTTTGTATTTATTATCAAAAAACTATCTCCAATAATATGTAAATTATACTGCAAGCTCCCACTTGGCAAGACTTACATGAACTTAGAAATGCAGAATTTATCTAAAGAATGACACTATTTAACAGATTAATTGTGTGGTAAAAAGTACCCAAAAAATGTGTGTTCTGTTATACTTCCTGGAAATGCACTTATGGCTCAAAAGAATGAAAGTAAGATGGTAAGAAAAAGTTGTCCTGACAAATTGAGTTTTTGTACAACTTATGGCTAAGCAAAGCTAGTGTCAGCATAGTGATTGTTCAATTACCACATTCTGCTTCTAAATTTTTGAGTAAGGTCTGTATGTACATTCATATAAAAAGTCTTTAGTCAATGCCTCTTCCCACTGATTTAAACTACCCTTATAAAATCGTGCTCCTGAAATCATAAATGAAATGGATAGAACAAATGAAAACAAATGTGCTGGTCTGGCATTAATTGATATTTAGTAAGAAAGAAGAAACCACCCACAGAAATTATTTCTCTCAGAGAAGCTGCTGAGAGGTTCCCCTGTGCCTGGAAAAAAACCAATAGCTGGCTAGTTCTGAGATAGACAGCTGATTGAGCCATTTAGAAATTGGATCCGCCTCTGTGAGATCCACATTTTAAAAACAGACAAGGCCGGGAAATCCCTCTTTTGGCTCCAGACTCGAAAGGTAGCGTAGCTGGGGTAAGGCTGGCCCTGATCCCCTGCGGCCTGTGCAGCCTGGGAGAGGCCGGACCGGACCCCAGCGGCTCCCGGGCCAGCGAGTCTCCTGGGGGATGGAGACTGCAGGGAACCGGCCTCAGGCTGGGTCGGCGTTGTCACGGCTGCTGACATCTTGCTGACACTAATCGCCCCCTCCACCGCCCACCCCCAGCCTGCACCGAGCTGGTGCCTGCCAGGCCCCGGGAGCGGCTCCAGGCCATCCTGTCCTCCCCACCAGTGGTTGCTGGGCAGAGGGAGGGGCTCAGCGCAGCCTGAAATGCATCACTGTGACTGCTGCAGCCACTGCCCATGACCATCTCAGGTATGAATATCAGTGAGATATTAACCCTTTTACTGCACAGATGAGACCTGCAGACCTTGTTCCTCTCTCCAGGGAGAGAAAAATAGTGATGAAATGTAGAAAGACAACACAAAGACACCAAGGTCAGTAAAGAAGGAGTCAAGACTCAGATGGAAGGAGAATAAGGAGATGCCCTAATGGGGCTGAAAGTTCTTTTGGTAGGCCATGGAGATGGACAATAATACACTGAAATATCCCCTTTAATTCATGAAAGAGTATGGGGGAATGAGGTGTTCAAACTGTGGATGTGAGCAGAGGTAAGTAACCATATGAAGCAAACTAGATGTTGAAGAGACTGTGATCCCATGAGAAGCTTCAACAGAGAGAGAGAGATGAGTGATGAAGACCCTTTGCTCCAGGGAGAGAAGAAGAACTCTGTTCCCAGAGATAAAGATGATCATAGAGTTAAAAGAAGAGAACCTTAGCTTTTGAACAGTTCATCCTTAAAATAATACCCCATAATTTGACATGGCCCATGAACGCAGCTATAAAGGAGGGCTGTGAAGATGGGAGGAGTTTCACGATTGCAGGTCCTTTCCCAGGCAGCTGCTATTAGTGGGAATGAAAAGCCACAAGAGAACAGTTTCTTGTGGAAAAGTCTCCATGGCATGGCAAGAGAAAGCTCCTCTCCCTACAAGAACTGATGAAAGACTATTGTAGAGTTGGAAACTGATTTAAAAATCCCAGGATTTGTCTCTACATTGTCAGTTGGGAAAGAAAAGGAGTCAGGCAGGGGGAGGAAGAGGGTTCTGAAAGTTTTATTCTGATGCTTATTATTTTAGTCCTATTAATAAAGTTTTCTTCATACCTTTTAAGTTTTAAGCATGTTTTGTCCATCTCCTGTTCCATATCTCACAGCAAGAAATGAATAAGTGCACTGGTAATTTTAGCCTAAGCTAAACCAGCCACATTATTTGTTGCCTTGGCTGAGAAACTCAAATTGGCAAATCTAAACCACTACAATTTTGAATAATATATTTAATTTTAATAAATGACACAATACTATTCATAATATTGTGTCATATTCATATTTCTCAATGTGTATGATATGTTATTCTAATATTTAACCTTGTATCTCTGAAACCTATATACCTGTTTTATTATACTGTATACATTTTGAATCACTGTATATGGTTAAAATATAAATTTTTCTGCTAGCTAATCACAGCATGTTAAGACCAGCCGAAGTTTTATAGAAAGAACCTGCCTTCAGGTGAAAAATCAAACAAAGAAAGAATACTCCTAGCTCTCCGTATATAGAACATTCTTTCTCAATTTATTCTGGAGTTTCTTTGTTATGTTTGAGTTTGAGTATGCTTATGAGCTCATGAATCACAATTTTCTCCTACCTTCTCATTAGCTATTAGAAAAAATATCTTAAACAACTTCTGTTGTTGATCTATCCTGTCTGATGAATATGTTGTTTGCTCAGCAGAGTTTGTCTCCCTTACCCCAGCCCTCAAACCTTTGATTTATAGAGAAACTTTAAAACAGTAATAAATTAAAGAACTGCTCTATTACTTTTATTTTTCTTGAAAATCAGTAATGTTGGTAGGAAAGCTAAAAGGCTAATTATTAGAAAATAAGAATTTCACAGAAGCAATTTTAGAATTCTAAGAAAACTGATCAATTTTCTGTACACATCAGTTAGTACTGACTTGAAGACTTTAAAGACATTGCTTGATAAGGCAGGACAGGTGAGGAGTTTTGAAAACTGAACTCCATGAATATACACACTACTTAATTTTTAGATTCCTCCATCTTCCAGTTTTGTCTCATTCTAGTTTGTTCTCTCCAGGACAATATCCAGTTTGTATGGTTCTGGGGATACTTTATTGCAGAAACTGTTCCCAGAATGCACTGCTTCCATCTTCTTTTCACAGTCCTCCAACGCTATTTCATCAAATTTTGCACCCTCCTGCCCTCACCATATGTAAGGGCACCCACATGTGAGGGCACCACCCTCTATGTCATGAAAACCTCACTCACTAACTTGGGCTGTGGCAGCTTTGAATTATTTAAATACCCCTAAAAGAACCTTCCACAAAAGTAGTAATTAAGACAAAAATAGTCAAGGGATCAATATAGGACCCAGGAAAAAACGCTGTGGTGAAAATAGTCCACTCTAGGAGATGTCCACTTGAGAAATATGGAGATCTTTCAGTGTTCACAACTTAACAAACAGATCTCTTTAAACCTGAATTATTTATCAAACCTGTAGCATATAAAGCAGATTTGGGACCCAAGCTGAATATGGTGACCATTTTACTGTAGAGGTTAGATTAATCCCTACTATATACCAGTCTGATTTATCAAAATAGGAATGACTGTATGGGAAAGGTTTTGATTCCCCTTATTGCACATTGCTAATTACATCTTTGGGCTACTGCCTACTCAGTAAATAAAAAAAACAAACAAACAAACACTGGAAAGATTACCTAAATCATATCAAAGCTACACCACAGCTGTGTTTAATTTACTATTACATCTTCAAAGTGGCTTGTTGTTTTTGAGAGGAGACTTAGTTTAGATGATGATTTTAAGAGTTCATCAGTCATTGTGGACAGAGATATAATTCTTAATTGCAATCTGGAAAGTAATGAAATATAAATAAATTATGTTGTGTCTTATAAAAGTCTTACATTACCACTTAACCTAATGAATTACAACTTTCCCCAAGAAATGTTTTTATTTAACTTTATTAAAAAACCAAGAGCTGAAAACCAACTGCTCCGTTTCTCTTTATTGACCTGAAAACTAGGATGCAAGTGCACACATACATAACAGGGATGAATGTACATACAAATGTGTTTACCATTTATTTACTTTCTAATTTTCTACTGAGGCAAATATTTTCACCAAGGAAATATCAATTATTTTAGACATTCAAAAATAGTTTCATTAAATTTGTGTTTAAAATCCATATAAAATTGAGACTACAATTTATTATTTTTTTTTTTAATATTGTTCTGTAGATGAGATTCACCTTTCTTGCTTGATAACCTGAATGTCTTAGTAGCTATGTTTGAGACAGTTAGCCTAGGTCCAATTATCATTTATCATTATCATTATCAGGCACTTTCTGGCACAGTTCATCTCACCCATTAGAGTCCATTGCCCACATATATTTGATATATGTGTGAGGAGTTAAGTTTAATGGTGGCTCTTACACTGAAGACTTAAAAAGATATTTATCCAGGTTATGTACCTGCAGATAACAAGTTCTTCCAATTTAGACAAACTCTCAGTGCACTTTTGTCCCTGGATTGATTTTTCCTGCTTAGAAATTGGACTCTATGGTTCTATGTCCTAGTTATATAAACCCCAGGTCCAATAATTTTGGTGCTTCATTTTGTTCATGTGCTCATTCAAATCTACTCACACTATCTCTAGCTAAGAGCTGCAGTGCTCTGGATAGATCTCAGAGTACATTAATCCTAAAGAAGCCCCAGAAAATCTAACAAAGTGCAACAGGGAAATACACAGATCATGTTGTTTACTGTTATGTACTACTTTTGACCAAAGACAAATGTCTAAATAGAATGCATTTTTGCTTCTTACTAACATATGTTTCTGGAACTGTAAAATAGAGATTTGTTAATTTCTGACAATTAAATGGGAGTAAAGTATTGCACTAACCTAGGAATCAGCCTGGACCTCGAAGGGAGAGTGGAATAGGAAAAAAGAAGTTCTGTACTGAGAAATTAATTACAGCAATGAAGATTCAAAGCCAATAGATTGTCTACTAAAGAATTATCACTATATCTTTATCAGCAAGTCTTGTAGCATGATTGCAGTGCAGAGACACTGCACCCCGAGGAGGCTGTATGCTCACACACGCCTGAAAAGACCCTGTGGATCAGCACATCTGGTGACAACCTCTAAGCAGTAATATACAACATCATGTTATATTTAGACTCCACGTCCAAAATTTTAATTTTCAACACCTTCAGTCCTGCTATTTCAGTACTTTGATTATGGCAGTCATTTTCTTATGTTTTCCTAGTCTCTAGATGTTTCTAGCCTGAGAATTGTAGAGAATGGATTCTTACAAGCTTTTCCATAGAGTCCTCTTAGGGGTGCAGTAAAAGCCTATATGTGGCACATAAACACAGTTCAACCCACATGTAATGGCTGACCTCATCTCTGTAGTCCCCTGCACTGGTCACCAACTTCCTCTTTCTTGCCCCAAGGCAGAAAATAGCATGACTGGACAGAAGTTCTAATAGTGGGGGACCTGGTCCTGTGTATAGTCTCTGCTCAGAAAAAAACACTTGATAAAGGCTTCTTAAATTGATGCTTCACATTGGCTGGCTTCTAGGGAAGGGATAATAACATAGTGAGTATTAAGGAAAAGAAAATGAACATTAATGGATGAAAGTGAGAGAAACAGGCAAGAATCATTGCTGGCTTACAGACTCCTGGATGACAATGCTCACCTGCTGATTGGTGGGTAGTATACAAAGGTGGTTATTGCTGCCTCCATCTCCCCGTGCCTCTTAGATAGGTACAAGCTGCATGGAATGGACTTCTGGTGGAGCCTATATCTATACAATCTGTTTAAAATAAAAAGAAGTCCTTGAAGCCTACAGACAAAATTCACTAAATTTAGAAGAAGCAAAGTTCAAAAATTCGGTCTGAGTAGCTCTCCTGGTCTCTAGGGGACACAGAAGAGAGAGAGAGAGAGAGAGAAAGGAAAAGAAACCACGAAAAGGTAATTGACCTGAACAGGAGACAGTAAGAGTGAAGAGAATGAAGATAAGGTCCTTGAAGATACTATCTACTTCAAGATTAGAAAAGATAAAAGGAAAGGCTGACTTTAAAGCAGACTCACTACAGAAACTAAGTGATACTATAAACATGAATAAGAGTGAGGCACTATGAGCTTACTGACATGTATAGCGTTTAGCCTAGACAGAGGGGGTTCAACTCCTTCATATACATTACATCAGGTTAGAAAAAACCACAACAAAACCAACAAAAACAAAGCCAAAATAGAAAACAAAAAACCAAACAAAAATAGCCAACCAAACAACACATCCCCTCAAACAAAAAAACCAACCAAACAAAAACAAAAACCCAACAGCCACCCAAACATCATTACTAGCTGTGGGGGAAAAAAGAAATGGTATGTAATTGACCAAGAAATCAACACCTATAAGCCATCACCTAATAAAATCCTTGATTAAAATTTTAATAGGATGAAAAGGCTCTCTTCAGAAAGATCTTAAGAAATATAGAATAATTAGTATGTTAATATTTATGGCATGTTTTTTCTGGGGTTAGATTAACACTGGAAAGTTCTGGATTGAGGTTCTTGAGGAGCATGAGCAACTAATCATTAAAGGTCTTCCACAGGGCTCAATCTTATGGCCAGCTCTGTTGAATAGATTTTTGAATTGCATGGATGCAGGAGGTGAATGTATCATTAGAAAATTTTCTGACAGTACCAAACTGAAAAGTTCTGTTGACTCCCTTGAGGGATGACAGGAATAATTAAGGGATTTAGACAAACTAAAGCACCGAGCAATTACAAGTGCTGGATTTCACACTGGTAACAGTGGCACAAGTATAAATTGGGACAGGAGTAACTGGAGAGCAGCTCCATAGAACATTGATAGCAGGTTCAATGGGAGCCAGCAGTGTTCCCTTGCAACCAGGAGGGCAAACCTCTTCCTGGGGTGTATCCAACAACATCTCCAGCCAATAAAAAGTGGTAATTATTCCACTGTATTCAACATTGGTACAGCCAAGAGTACTGTGTGCAGTTTTAGGCCCCACAGTTTAAAAATGACCTGAAGGTCCTTGAATACATACGAGTGGGAGAAAGCAAATCTGCTAAAAAGGCTGGAAGGCACATCCTGTAAGGAGTGGCTGAGGATGCTGGATTTGTCTAGTTTACAAAAGAGGAGGTTAATAGGGTGGCCTCAAGTTATTTGCTTACAATATAATTATTTGCAATTAATTAGAGATAAAAATATTTCTCACTTTTTTATTTCATTATTTAAAGGTTTTGTTTTTATTTCTGCCATGTTATCACAGAAGTACTTCAGTACACCTGCTGCTGTTGCATAATGTTGTGCCACCAGTTAAATCACTGCACTAGAGAATTTTTTTCTTGAAAAGCAGAAACTCTTCAGTGTTGTGTCACCATAAGACATCCACTCCAGAACACCACAGCAGCCAAACCTTACCTCTTTCATAATCCAGTAAGATGATAAAACATGAAGTGCAATGTTCTCATACACAATATGTAAAAATCTTGTTTTAGCTTTCTCTTATGTGGCATTTGCCATAACTAAAGACATTAAATACTAGCAGCTCTCACCAGAGGGCACAGAAGTATCTTCATTGGTGATGTCTTTCACTTGACAAAGGAAGGGTTTTGGTTATTCACTGTAAAAGGCCCCAGCTATTCCTTCCCAGCAGGCACTCTACTTTCTTACAGTTTAATTTTATGGCTGATGACACATACAAATGGCAAGCATCTTAGCCTGTTATTTTACTATGCAGTCCTAATATAAAAAAAAAAAAAATAGGTAGCTGAGTTAGAGTTCATTAAAAACAGCAAGAAGGATTTTTTTTAACATGTTCTTACCCAGAAAAAAAATTCAGACTCATTTTTGAAAATTAAATTATACATGGAGGGTATTTTATTAAAAGACCTTTTAGTCAATTATCAGACACTATTCAGCTATTCACTATCTATTCACGTAAAAATTTTTGCCTTGCGGTATTTTTAATGAATTAGCTATACTAAAGAATCTGTAACTGCTCATCCATCCACAGATGCCAAATGCCCAAAGTAATAGTTTTAGATGTGATTTGGAGTGATCTATCAAGGTCACGGTGCAGCCTTCCTGAAGGGAGTTTTTCTGTTCCTTTTATTGGCCATCAGGAGTTCAGATCCCCAGTTTAGGAAGACTGTTTCCTAAATACCAGAAATATATATTGACATTACTACCTAATTATATTCAAACAGGAATATATTTCAAAACCAATAATTTTTATACATATTATAAGCTTTCACTAGATCAGATTGCTCAAAGCCCCATTCAGCCTGATCTTGGAACTTTCCAACACTGGGACATCCACCTCTGAGAAATAAGAACAAAATAAGAACTCTCAGGGCCTTCTCTTCTCCAGACTGAACAACCCAAACTCTCTCAGCCTTTCTTCCCAAGACAAATATTCCAGCCTTTTGGTCATAAATGTTGCATCAGGAAACACATTGCCAGCAGGTTGAAGGAGGTGATCTTGCCCCTCTACCCAGGCCTAGAAAGGCCACATTTGGAGCTTTGCGTCTGGTTCTCTACTCCCCAGTACTAGAGAGACATAGAGATCCTGGAGCAGATTCAGTGGAGGACAACAAAGGCAATCAAAGGACAGAAACATCTCTCTTACAAGGAAAGACTGAGAAAGCTGGGCCTGTTCAGCCTGAGAAGAGATGACTGAGAGGGGACCTCATCATTGTCTATCAGCATCTGAAGGGAAGGTGTCAAGAGGATGGAGCCAGGATCTTCTCAGTGCCAAGCAATAGGACAAGAAACAATGGGCAGAAACTAATGCATAGGAAGGTCCACCTTCTTTACATTGTGGGTGACTGCACACTGGAACAGATTGCCCAGAGACATTACAGTCAGCCCCACTGGAGGTACTCCAGAACCATCTGTATGCAATGCTTTGCCAGTGGTCACTTTCAGCCTGACCCAACCTGTAGCTCTGTGATTCTCTGCTCTGCTGCTCTATCAGGTCCATTTCTTTCTTATGCTCTGAACCCCAGAGCAGAATGCAGTACTCCAGGTGGAGCATCACCAGAGGACAGTAGAAGGGCATCTTCCTAAACCTATGGTCCATGATGCTTTTTTATGCAACCAGGGATGTAATCAGATTTTTGGGCTGCAAGCATATATTGCTGGATTATGTCCATTTTTTAAATCAACTAGTATTTTCACTTCATTTTCTTTAGGACTACTCTCAACCCATTTATTCTCCTGTCTGAACTGATATTGGGGATTGCCCTAACTCATGTCTAGGATATTGCACAACGGATGGTAACTTCTATTCCCATGTGTCCTGATGAAATTAATGAATTTGCATATGAGAAAAGTGAAGTTTGAACCAAGAGACATGGTGATATGAAATAGAAAAATACAAAGTAATGATCTCTGGTCAAGGTGGGTTTAAAAATGAAAATGTAGATTAACTGCAGCAGTCAGAATAGCCAAGCCAGCAAAACAGACATGCAAGATTAGCCCTTGGACAACTCACTTAACAATTTCATACATAAAAACTTGAAGACATTAGCTTCTGGATACTTAAATCTAGTACATTTCATTGTTACTCCCACTGTCAACATTACTGAGAACTCTTCAAGTATATTGAGGAGAAATAGATCTTTAAAGGATTTCATTTATTTTTTAAAGGATCACTTAAATCTAAATTACTATTAAAAGGAGTGCTGAAGTAGAATTGCATTAAGATTACATTAATTCCCTCTCTCTCATGACTGCCATGAAAGTATCAATAATGTATTGAAGATGAGGGAAAGAGAAGTGAAAAAGGAAAAAGAAAAGAATGTTTGCAATCAAATAAAAAAAGTTTTACTTAAAGTTTATTAGAAAGTATTTTAACACATCCAAAACATTACCTATATTTTTCTCATAATCAGAAATTCATAAGCAAAAAATGTTATATTCTCATTTTCAATTTGATTATTATAATCAAGTTTATTTTCAATATATGTATTACTGATCTTAGATCAATTAATACTATCCTTTAATTCAGATATTTATAGTGAATAATTTTGAACATAGTAGAGCATAAATTTCTTTACTGCTTATATATTGCTTTTTAAAATACAATATATTTATAGCTTATTGTGCATAACTATTTCATGTTGAGTCTTATAAAGTCTGACTGCTAGATACCCACCCAGTCACTGTCTCACTCTGTCTCCCCAACATGACAGGAGAAGAAAATAAGATGAAAAAGTTTGTGGGTCAAGATAAGGACAGGGAGATCACTTATCAGCTGTCACCACGAACAAAGCATAGCTGAAGCAAGGAAAATTAATTTTACCCCAGAATTTAAGATTTTTGGATAGTGTGAGACAAAGGCAGTACTAAAAACTCCTTTCTTGCACCTTTCTCATTTTCCTAGGCTCAATTTCCTTCCTTCAAACCCAGCTCCTCTGCTTTCTTACCCTATTCCCAAGGGAATATACATATATATCTCTCAGTCTCTCTATGTATATAGATATATATCAATATATATATATCAGAATGGGTCATTGTAATAGAACCATCTTTTCTCCTTACATTCTTTTATTTAAAAAAAAAATTGAAATATATATCGTATATGCTTCAACTTATTTATAACATATATATATCTTATTTTAGATAGAACAATTTGCAATGTCTTTTTCCAGGAATTCCAGGATGATAGTCTTTCAAATGTTGTAGATAAGAATGTTTATGTTCTGTAGTGATGTATTGGACACCTAATCTATGCCTAAATACCTAAAGGTATTTTATGAAATGTTACAATGAACAATACCTAATTTCCAAAAAGTCAGTGCTAGGAAGTAGATGTTATCTTCCAGTTGTTCAAGGGATTTTAGAAAAGTGTTTACATAATAATATAATCAATTTTATTTACAATTTAAAAAATCTTATCTAACAATTTTTGTTTGTTTGATAGGAAAGCATTTCTAACATTAAAAATTTAAATATTCACACCCTGGGTCAGTTTTTCAGCTGGTAGAACTAGAATGATTTATACCATCTGAAAGGCACGATCTCATTTTTTAATACCGTGTAACAAAAAGTGATGTAGTAAAATATATTTTCTTACATGACAACATGTGTCAAGTGTCATTACATGATTTATAAAGGAAAATTTTAAAATGCTATATAAAGCAGAAAATAAAAGACACAGCATGTATCGAAAGTTCTCTATAAAACCTCAACTAGCAGCTATTTGTAACTTGAAATAATCATTAATGCTGATTCCTTCTTAGTACTACAAAGTGTATCAGAAGCAATATGACTGTGTTTAGCCATCAAAAAGACAGTTTTTTTGTTCTGTCTGAACACTTTACTACACAATTCCCTGTCATGCTATCTTTTACCACAAAAGCCCCTCTGTATTCAGGTTCCAAGTTTTGATATGAAATTGATGGTAGAGAGGTAGAGAAAAGGTATTTTTAATGGTTCTTAATATATTTTGAGATCTATATAAACATCTATATATCTATCATATATATAATATATATTAAAGTATATGTTAAGATATATATAATATATAATATTATATATATTATGGAATATATAATTAACTTATATATAAGTTAATCAAAACAAAATTTTATGACCACAGATTTTTTTTTTTTTTTTTTTTTTTTTTTTTTTTTTTTTTTTTTTTTTGTATACCAGCCCCTGGTATATATATTAAGGGCTTTTACCTGTCTTTTCTGAAGTCAGATCTTTGGTTCCAATTTTTAGCAATGAACTTCCTCTGAGAAGGACTGCTGCAGTGACTTTGAACATAAATACAAGTTTTGTGAACTTTTCACTAATAATACCATGCACTGTATGACATCTCTAAGACCATGATCAAAATGTTTTACACAAGTGTTCCTGCTCAGTTAATGAAGAATTTCCCATAAGCATAGAGAGCTAACAATAATAACTAGAGAGCCAGTATTGTTTCTCTTTTCAACACTCAGTATCTGCAGTCAAATGTCTTTAATTGTAAATAATTAAACAAATACTTAAATGCTAAACCATTCCTTTAACAATCATAACAACAACATCTGTTTCAGTGGAACTTCTCTATCATACTTAAACAGGTTATCAAAGTCCCAGGTTTGTCATAAATTATTCCTAAGCCGATGTGTAGGGCAAAACAAAAGTAAGTGGATATGTATTGATATGCATTGTCAGTGTTGTACAAGTCCTCACAAACATTTAGGGTTACATCAAGTCTGTACACAGATATGAGCAATAAATGTTCTTCAGGCATGAGGGAAAATTCACAACACAGCTGGCATCCATACAGTCCATGGAGGTACTCCTGCTGAGCAAGCTGGCCACCTTCTTAATGGGAAAGTCTATGGGCCATGTTGTTCTCCAGACAGTATTCGGGTTTTGTCTTTGAATTGGCTGGCATGGGTGAAAATCAAATAAATGGGTAATACTTTTGAGGAGTTTGCAAATGCTTAATTTAACTCCATGTCTAATTTGTGTAAGTTTTAATGCAACCTAAGAATTCAACTACATAGTTCTCACAGCCAGGAGGGCATCACAAGTGCCAGTAAACTTAATTATCTTGCAATTTAGATTACAGACATATGGAATAGAAATAATAAAAAATATGTAGGCAGAGAATGGCAGACTATATGGATGTGGAGCAACTGAAGGTATAGCAGAATAAGGAAGATAAACTGTCATGTGATGTTGACATTGAAGTCGTCAGGTCATCAATATCACAACATATCTACTCTCAGCTTTTAAGGACATCTCTTATCAGGAAAACAATGGATAGTGTATACTCTTGCTGTCAAGAATATAGAGTAAATAAAATCAGGGTCATGGAGGCTCTTTTATCTACCAATCTCACTCCTTGACCTTGAAGTGTCTGGGAAAGAAACCAGCAGTGATACACTGCTGCCCTCTACCTTTAAATAAGCAAGACTTTTAAAGTGTTCCTATTCCATCAGTATGCACCTGGACAACTATTTGTTATGTGCACTTCATATGCACAAATACAAGGAAGAAATTATTTAACAATAAACTTCCCACTGCTATTCATGAAATTGGGTAAAACTAGTTGAGATAAATTAAAGATGTTGTACGATCTATCCCATGATCTTGCATTCTTATATGTTTATATTAATTAGTTCATTGGTACAGTCACTCAGAAATGCTGAGTTAAGGAGGACTTTGAATTTCATGCTTTTGATTAATGTGGATTCATATCCATAATCTTTTGATAGAATCATTTAGTATGACATCAAAATCCAAATACATGATAACAAAGTTAAGCTAGAATCCATTAATGTACTATAGGACTGTTGTTAATAATGACACTTTGTACTGATACTAAATATATGGTAATTTAATATCATAGCTTGTTATCTCCTTTGTATTATCTGTATATGGTTCCTTTTCCTATAAATAATTTTTTGCTTTTTCTTCTTGGTAAATCTTGGAGCTAGTGTTCTGAAAATAAATCATCCTCTGAGGAGGAACCAGGCTTATTGAAGATGAGCTTTACCTGCTTTGTGTCTGCAGAAGTACTGGAGGACTCTAGCAAGGTCAGTACAGGTCTTGCAGAACATTTGACAGGCAGTTGACAAGTAAGTTCCAAAATCTGTTTGTGGTGAGAGATCAGGATACAAGTGATACCTCATTTATAATTCCTATTTATTATAAAAAGAGATATTGAAGATAAAATTTAATTTTCACTCTGTGTGTTTCCCCTTTTGGAATACTGAGAGAGAGGACAAAAAAACAAACAAAACAAAACAAGCTGCTAAGGTGAGTAAAATTTTCCTCCCTTTCCCGTCTTACTTATATTGTCTTTTTGTCAAAATTCTTCACTGCTTACTTCTCTTTTGTCCCTAAGGACAGGGAAAAGTAAAGAGAACTCTTTCTTAAGAACATTTAGAATTAAATACACCAAATAGATTCATGTCATGATAATATATTGTGACAAAAGATAAAAAATCATTCTCGACCTTCTAATCCCTTATGTGACCCCCTATATTTAAAGCATAAACTGAATAGAGGGAAAAGTTCAAAGATTTGATTACTGGGTAAAAGACAGACTTAGTGGATAAATTTCAGGTGCCTTCATGGAGAACCAAACACTAATAACAGAGGCTTCATTTAAGGTATTGCAAATTGAGATGGAACAAAATCTAAACATGAAGACATTCAGATTAATACTAACCACAGAATATCCTGAGTTGGAAAGGACCCACAAGGATTTTTGAGTCCAACTCCTGACTTTTTACAGGACATTCTAGAAGTTGAACCATATAAATGTCCAAATGCTTCTTAAACTCCAACCAGCAGGCTTAGTTCCATGATCACTTCCATGTGGTCCACCACCCTGTCAATGAAGAACTCTTTCCTTGTATCCAGTCTGAACCTCCTTGATGCAGCCTTAAACCATTCCCTTGTACTCTTTGACTGGCCACCAGAGTAAACACATCAACATCCACCTCTTCACTCCATATCCTGAGGAGGCTGTAAACAACAATAAAGACACCTCTCAGACTCTCCTACACTGAGAAAACCCTGCTCCTCACAAACCCTGCCCTCCGGTCCTTTCACTGTCTTTCTTGCCCTCCATCAATATTTTTTACAATTTTTTAGCATTGCCTATGGGAATAAAAAGCCAGAAGTCTGTGAAAGAAATTTTTAAGGAATATGGTCCACATATATTTTTATATTCTCTTTTCATAATCTATTTTCCACAATATTTGTATGATGTATCTCTGTGTCTCTATCTGGTATCACTCAAACAAAACTATGTTTTTACAAGTTTCCTTAAAGCTCCATTGGAACATCTTGCTGCCATTACTTTGTTATTATTTCAGCTATATTTATCCTTAAACAATCTGTACTTTAGCAAAAAGGAAAATAAAAAGTAATATAATGACTGATCTTGTTGGTTCTTTGATTAACAAACTACTACTGTAATCTCTCTTGGGTAAAGGGCTGGTGTTATGGTTTAACCAAACTGGCTATCATCTCAGCTCCACACAGTTTCTTACTTCTTTTGACAACAAGATGAAGAAAAGAACAGAAGACTAAAAGTAAGAAAAATCCTGGGTTGAAATAAAGACAAATTAATAAATAAAGTAAAAGCAATGAATCCAAACAAAAGCAAAATAAGAAATTCATTCACTACTTCCTGTGGGCAGGCAGATGATCAGCCATCTCTAGACAGCAAGGCTCCTTCACCTGTAATGGTGACTTAGGAGGACAAACCATCCCTCCAAATGTCCTTCCTTCCTCCTTCATCTCCCAGCTCTTATTCCTGAGCATGATGCCAGATGATATGCGACATCCCTTTGGTCAGTTGGGGTCAGCTGTCCCATCTGTGTTGCCTCCAGGCTTCTTGTCACCCTCAGCCTACTTACTGACAAGGGACAGTGAGAAATAGAAAAGGCCTTGGCTCTGTGTGAGCAGTGCACAATAATAACAAACATCCCTATATTATCAACACTGTTCTTATCACCAATTCAAAGCAAACACCATAAATACAATGGAAAAGACTTAATGCTATCCCAGCCAAAACCACTGCTGCTAGCAACCTGTGTTGACATGACCACAAGTCTTTCAAACAAGCCAAGTTGCTCCCAGAAAATACATTGATAGGGTCCAATAACTCCATTTAGTAGGTACAATTTTCCTTCTTTTAGTCCTAGCTATATATTTTTTGACTTATTTCCTAGGCTGCATCAGCTAGGGAAGATTGTAGAAGACATGTTGATAATTATTTCATGAACCTATCAATGGTGCTTTAACAAGTAAAGCACATCCAAGACCCTTCAGCAGCAGCTGATTTAAGTTGCTGTCATTTCCTCCTGGGTGCAGCTGGGGTGGGATAACTGCTGATGCTGTTGTGAAAACAGCTGCACAAGCTATTCAGCCAACTGGAGATGGTTGGCAGCAAGCTGCTGAATACAAGCTGCTGCTTATTTGCAACAACAGCAGCCTACTGGGTAGCACTGCTATTTGTTGCTATAGTGGCTTGAAAGTAGTGCCAGGTAGGAATTTCTGAGGGTTTAATCCTAAATCCTATTTCCACCTGGTATTCTGTGACATTCTTAAAATTACTAAAGGCTAAAAGACTAGCTAAGTAGTTTGGGAAATGATCCTGCAATGAGGAATGCAAAATGAAAATTTTGTTCTGTAGACCTAGTGGTAAGAGCCGGTTGGCTGTACGGATATGGCTGCTGAGAAATATGCAATAGTTAATGTATTCAGCTTTTCGGAGTAGATGAATGTAAACTTTTTGTGAGATTTGATATCCATAAATCATAGCGGGCTGTGACAGATAATTTTGTTTTGGAGACATTTCTTACACTGAATATATGCTCTCATATTTTACTAGTTTGGCTAGAGTGATGGAATAAACCCTAAAATATTAACAGAAGCTATTCACATAATCAGTACAAATAAAGAACAGAGTCTCATAAATGAGTAGGATCATAGAGACAAGCCCTTCCTGAAGCAGGATATTTATTTTATGTTAAAAAGATGGCAATTTAACAAGACAAATCTCTTAGTTTCCTTTGCTCCACTTGTTTTGTTTTTTTTTAAATTTTAATTTAGTTTTTTTTCATTCAGAAGTTTATTGTAAATTCAGTTTTTCTTAACTTCTTTATTTTTGGGGTTTTATTATTTTTTTTGTCAAAAGATTAGATTTCTTATACTTTGAAACTTCATGTGCTAGAGTTGCACACAGCAGAGGAAGACAATATGCAACAGTCCTTTCCAGAACAAAAATGAGTTCTTCATAAGGGTTCTTTTTATTGATGTAACACCTTAATGACAATAAATGGAGCAATATAAAATGTTTATTTGTGTCATGTCCTATTTCACCTATATGAAGCAAAACTATTTTGAAGAGCAGAGTGGTCTAAAGGCAAGGTTTAGAATGACTTGGAAAATTACATTAATCTATTCAGAGAATGAGAAATAGATCCAGGATGTTGCCTTTGAGGCTCATTGAAGGACATTTTGAAGGACAGAAAAGGGATCTCCTGCATTATAGTTGTAAGGCTACAGCAGAATACAAAAAAACCTACTAGAACATTTGATTTTTAAATTTTTTTTTGTAACTCTATTTCTATAACAAAACTTAAAAATTCCTGAGGGACCTTTGCATGACTGACAAAGGGAGGTTAAGGAAAAGGAAAGTAGAATTTCCCTACTCTAAATATCACTATTGAATCAGACTTTTTTTCTTTTTCTCTTGAGCAGTAGAACAGATTGTGGTCTTGAACAGAAGAGTTTTTTTAATGGTTCCCACTAAGTAAAATTCAGCTGTGGGAAGAAAAGGCAGTGTGAGGAAGCTAGAAACAGAATACAAGAGTGAGACAGGAGTTTGGATTCACTTTCATGGAACGATGTGCAAAAAAACCCAGATGACCTTTACCACATTCCAGAAACATTTGGAATTATTATTTTTCTCTACTTTCAAGTGCTTTCTTCTGCAGATATTTTGGATCTTTTTTGGCATGAAATATTAAACCATGCTCTGGATGCCTATGTGAAAGTGAAAAAATTCTTCCTGTATAATAGATTATATCAAGTATATTGTCTAGACTTGAGGCAGTTGCAGGGGAAAGAATGTTAGAGCAAGGTTAATAAAGTACATACAGAAGTGACAAATAGGTTTTGAATAATAATATATAACAGAAGTTATTTTAAAAGTATTTTGCTTTTATTCTTATTTCTTCTCTACCACTATTTACTTAATACAAGAATGCTAAGAAGAAATTACAATATGTATTTTTGCAAGCTAGAGTACCATAATCAAGAATAATAAGAGAAGTACTTTCAGTAGTTAAGATGACCTTTTGTTGTTGTTTTATTTATTACTATTTTTTCATTATATGCTTTCAGATTTTCAGGTGAAGCTTCTTAAAAGAGGATACTTAAATTTAAGAGCTGTTTTTGTAACTCTTTCACCACCCTAGGTTTTTCTCCATCTGTTTAATTGGAAGAGTTTCACTTTATATATTAATTCCCTGTAAATAATTTTCTCCTAAGAATTTCATAACCTAGCCAGCTAATACAGTCATTTAATTTTCTTTTTCTGTTAATTATTTCCTTTTCATGCTTACAAAAGTGTGAGTCTAGACAGAGTCTATTAAGGTCAATATATTAAAAAAGAGAGACCTAGAGGATCAGTGGATTCAGTCATTTACACTGAAGCAGTTAAAGAAAAAGTTGAAAACTCTCCAAAAATATCTGAAAGTCTCTCACATGGGTGATTTTTGTTCTCAGGAACAAAAGCTTTTGATAGCTCTTAGTATTTGTTCAAAAAGATGAAAATTGTTTGCTAAATTGCCTTCTCGAAACTGAAGGCAGACTTTAGACCCATGCTTTTTCATGTGGTGGAAAAAAAAAAACTATTAATACTTTAAAAAGAGAAGTCACAAGAATGAAGTTGAAAATTCAGAAAAACTTGTTTGATATCATACTAGCTGGGTAAGGTACCATAGAATGATGGGTTCTTAAAGCATTGTTTGCTTCATTTGGCTTTTAAAACAAAGATTCTTTGCAAAACTAGACTGCAGGTGCTATTGCAGGAATTTAGACTCCTTTTTCTAAAGAGTTGCATCTTTGTGACACAAGTAACTGACACACAATATTCTAAGAATGTCCCTATAAGAAATATAACTCTAAGATTCTAAGAAAAAACTTTAACTGGTAATGGCTCATCTTAGCCACAGCACACACAAAAAAAAGGCATCTATAAATTGCTTGGCAAGTGCCCACATGGGCCTCTATGGAGATTTTTAAGTCCCTTAAAGGTCAAAACATCAGAAAAGTCACCCCCAAAATTTTAAAGATAAAGGTAATAGAGAGGACATTTAGTAGCATCTGAAAGCTCCCAAAATTTAAAATTATTAAAAAAAGAAAACATTTTCCCTATATATATATACTGTATACTTTAGCAATTCAGAACTCATAAAATCTGAATTTTATAAGTCTGTACTATACTTACATATATAACAGTCTTGCCTACATGGTCACCAGTAATATACAAAGCATATAGAAACTTATTTCTCTTTGTGATCTCACATTCACTCTAAGGTATGTTTGAAACTGGAATTCAAAATATATAGGATAGAAGGAAGAAATGAAGATGGCAGAGTAAGCATAGGAAACCAGGCTTAAATCACTGTGGTTTTGCCAATGGTTTTTATTCAACTTTAGTTCTTATAAATTGCCTTTTTGTTCCACAAAGTAGTGTTTGCTACTTGCCCTCCTACAAATGATTTTATTTGCAGTATCTATCCAACCACTAGCAAGCTAATCTTATTTAAAGGACAGTAAATAGAACTCAAAAGCATAATGCAATGAAATGTTAAGTTGGCATAATGCCAATTCAATTTGCCTGATTTAAAATCAACTTTGCTATTATGTGTATTTTTCTTTCAATAATCTTAATTATACATTGAAAACATGAAGAATGGCATAGTAAATCTGTAGTTAGGAGACTTTTGACCAGGTTTAATCTCAAATGGCTTTAACAAGACTACTACATACAGCAGGTTTATATATTAATATATATTTATGTATTTATATCCATCAACTGATTACTGACCACCGAGTGATTTTGCTAACAGTGGAATAATAACTGTGTTTTTCCTTTCAGGATTTCAAACCTTTTCAAACTGATCTTTTGCTCTTGACTCCTTAAGCTTCTGCATAGAAAGAAATAGAATAGACTAATTTAATTTGAAGGGTCCTAAAATGATCATGTAGTCCAACTATCTGAACTATTCACGGCTGAGCAAAAGTTAATATTAATGGTATTATCCAAATGTCTCTTGAATAGTGGCTTTGGGCATTGACCAATTCCTCAAGGAAGTCTGCAATGTTTGACCACCTTCTCCTAATGCTTCCTTATATCCAATCTGAACATTCCCTGGCACAGCTTTGAACCAACCTTTCTAGTGCTTCTTGTCACTGGATTCAGGGAGAAGAGGTTAACATATCTCTTCACTTCCCCTCCTCAGGAAGCTGTAGAAAACAGCAAGGTCAGGGCTCAGCCTCCTTTTCTTCAAACTAGACAAACCCAAGACACCTCAGCCACTCCTCAAACAACACGTCTTCTAGTCCTTCCACCAGCTTTGTTTCCCTCCTCTGGATGCATGAAAAGACCTTAATAATTTTCAAATTATGAGGCCCAATACTCCAAATGAGGCCACAGCAATGTTGAATACAGTGGGATAGTTTTGACTGGTTGGTGATGCTGTGTTTGAACGTTTCCTCCTGAGTTTCACATTCATCTGAAGTTTTATGTTTCTTGTGCCTGTACGGATATTTTTTCAGCTTGTTCTCTATTGAACCACAATTATGCAGCTGTACCATATTAGTGCAAGACTTCAGATCCTTACAACAGAAATAGTCAAATTTCTAAGAGCTGCAAATTTTTGTAGTAGAGATTGTGGAGAAAGACTGCTGACATTCACTTATTATTTTATATATCTGTTGACAGAGAATTCCTGAACAGAGAATCTTGGAGAAAATAATTGCAAAATATAGAAGGCAGTGCATCCTTTTTATTTTCAACTTCAGGATTGCTGAGTTAGCAGACCAAAATAGCTTTAATATTGTATGTGTCTAAATAATATAAGAAAAACATAAAAGACTTTTGTGGTAATAACTTGATATGTAATATAGGTGTCTGTAAGGAACCCTTCAAAACCCTCAAAATATTTTGAGCCTTCTTCTGATGGTTTACTAAAAAGTACTCCTAAAAAGCAGAGCATGACTCAGGTGAAAGGAAGGAGAAAATAAAAGAATATTAAAGGAAAGAATAGAAGAAAGGAATGTTAGCACTGTCAGAAAACCATTATCAGCACAACTTCTGCAGTTTTTATAATTATGTTTATTCTTTGCCTGGGAAAACCAGGGGGTTTTTTTGTTTTGTTTTTTTTTTGAAAGCTATTGGAAAAGGATTGTGATAATTTTGGGGTTTCTACATAAAACTACACTTCACAGTGACAATATTATTTTCATTTTTTCATCTAGTTTATATAGAATGGCTTAGCTAAATTAGTATTTTAACATTACAAAATTACTGCCTATCAAAGATATCATGAATTCTGTACTTTTAGCAGTTTGTCAGTCTGAGATAACTTGGGGGTCTTGGTGTTCACATGAGAAATATTAGAGAGAAATAATGCATAGTTTTTCCAAAATTTTAGCTGGGAAGAATGTGAAAAGGTGGAAAACCCACTTGATACACATAAAATATTGTTTCTAAGGTTAAGTCTTCATAACAGAATGAGGTTACAGCCTGGATTTATATGAAGTTCTTAAGGGGAAGATCTGCTCACATGTTTGACAAACAAAACAAAGTACTCATGCATCCTGGATAGTCTGTAGTCCAACTTCAGTAAGCCAATCCCCACTTGCACGTATCTGTGGAGCAGCATTTCACCATTTCCCAGGAGCAAGTTAATGACTGTAATTACAATATTGAAAGAGAAAGAATATCAATAACTACACCAAAATCTATATGAATTTTGTGGTTGAAAAGACAGCAGAAGGTTGAATAAATGTCATTCATAATGTGTCAAATCAGCTTGTACAAAAGCAACTGACTAATATCATACTGATCTTTCATTTCTTTGTAATTAGAATTTAAAGGCTTTTCTGTCCATTATGCTTTCACCCTCTTTCTTCCATCTGTTTCTGTGATTTCAGATCATCTAATTCCTTCAACCCTCTGTCAGTTCTTTCAAATTTCTCTTGAGCTGTTCTCTCCCTGTATTGATTACCACTGAACTGCACGAGATCTGCCATCAGCTTTCCCTCTTTACTGAAACATTGCCACAGAAGGTAAACAGTTCAGAAAGAACTTGCAGCAAGAGTTCAGTGTGTTGCTTAATCAAATTATCATTAAAGACTAATATACTCTATGAATTGCCATCCATAATGTCATCTATCCCATGAATTTCTATACCAGCCATCACTGTAATGACATCTGTAAAGCCTCTTACAGACTCTTTAAGTTAGACATTAAGGATTTATACCCACATACACTCAACTAAAGGTTAACTAGCTGGGACAGGCAACTACTTTAAAAGTAATATTTTTATTTATGTTTTTTTAATCATAGTGTCATTGAATGAGCACAGTCATTTTACCTAATATTGGTGTCCTCAAACAGAGTGTGTAGTAAAATAACAAGTGAAGGGAGTATGGAAGCGGTCTTTTTTAGGATCAAAATCCTTATAGAAAAAGGTGTACAAACAAAGAAAAATTAAAGTCTTGTCAAAAGTAATAAAAATAACTGTATCAGACCTGCATAATGGGATTCTTTTTAAAAATGGTAACTGAAGATCACACAGGCTTTTTCAGGTAGATATACACTTTTCACTTTTACAATCAGACAGTAAAATTCAAATGCAGAAATCTAATACAAGGAAAAAGAAACACCTTAGTACTTCATGTAGTGGAACACCTGAATTTCCTTTCTGGTCATTTTTTTAGTTTGTTTTGGCTTGTTTTGTTGGGTTTTTTTTGTTTTTTTTTTTGATTACTCTCTAGGACCAAAGGAAGTTTTTTGGAATCTTCACATGTTCAGCCCAGCTACTTTAAATTAAGAATGGCTGTAAACCAAGATGTTGGTAACTACAATGACTAGGAAAAAAATGCTCTTTGTCACTGGATGTTGATCCACACTTTGGCAGTAAGTGATGTGATACTGATCCTGTACCCTTACTACTGATAGTTTCATTCTGATTTAAAATACAAAGGCAGCCCAGGACTTCCAGGTGTCACTCCCAATTGTGATATGCTATTTAAGATGCTAAATAAACGCTTGATTCAATGCATTCTTTGTCTTTCTTTCCTTCTCTAGAAATCTTCATTCCTTGTGCCAGTAGCAGAATGAGCTATGGAATTTCTCCTCCCCATGTCCAACACTTGTTGGTGACAGAGTTTTCCTACTTAGCATGGGTCAGCACAGGTGAGTGACATAAGGAGAAGACTGATATAGAAAATGTAGACAACAGCTGCATCATAAACTCCTATCCCCTGGCATTCAAAGTTACTACCAACATTCAGGCCTACAGGAAGAAAATATTGTCGATAATATTGACTACCTGTTGCTGTACCTACTGGTATTGACTAGAATCTATTGAACACAGATGGTATCAACTAAATTATTTCACTATTATTAATAAAAACCAAACAAACAGGCAGAAAATTATCGATTACAAAAACCTTATGACTCTTGAGGAATCTGTCACATAAATCCTGAGTTTAATGAAGATCTGGTCATCTGATCTTATGATTTTCTCCACATCTCACAGTTGTCTTCTTCCTCAGCTTCAATTCTAAGTGAATTAATATAGGCTATATTATATATTTTCAGACAGCATTCCAATATATGGAAATTAATTATTTTGAAGTCTGACAAAGGCTAAATGTAAGTAACTTTTAAGTTAGTTTTAAGTAAGCAAGTCTTTTTAGATCAAAATTCAAACATTTCAAAGTCTTTCTCCTGAGACTTCTTAGAGGTACTTTTTTTGTAATTAAATTGATTTGTATATGATTATGTAAACATATAAATGTGTGTGGGCTGGGGGGCTAATTAGACACTTGATAATATGCAAAATCCAGTCAAATAAATTTCCTTTTTATAGAATTATAGATCATTTCAGTTGGAAAGGTCCTGTAAGATCATCAAGTACAATTGTAACCATAATCTTGCCACTGCCTAGTCCACCGATTTTGTATTGCCTTCAGTATCATTGTATCAAATAGTATGTAATATTTATGTTATTCTTCGTATAATGGTGCTTCTTAAATTCATGACCGAATATGCTCCTATCTGTTCTGTAAACACAACTGAACCTTAGAAAATAAAATTGTTTATTACTTTTTTTTAGCTAATAATCAAAGGCCAGGAAACTTGATGTAGCAGTGCACATGCAATCTGTTAATGTGTCATGTGAATTGTGTTGACATGATGCGGTGTGCTTATTGAAACATTAATAATTTTAGATTAATGATCTAAAATGTAGCAGTAGAACATTTCAGTAGTACTACAAGTACTACAATGTCGCTCAGATCACCTGGACTACCATGCATGAGCTTTTTTGCACTTCTAAGAGTTGACGCCATACCTGGATTGATTTGGGGTATAAAAGAAAAAACAAAACAAAAGGAACCATTCTTTTGGTTACAAAGTTTTAGATTATGATATTAAGATAGCTTTAAAAATGCAAATGATATTAAAAAAAAATAAAAAGAGTTTAAGAAAGAGGAAATTGAATGAACATAAGAGAAAGAGCATTTTTGCATGCATACATATCAGGATTTGGTTTTCTGGCAGGTCTAAAAAGAGAACATAGAAACCACTTAAATGTAGAAGATAACAATTTATATGGATTTTTTTTTTTTCTTTTCAATAAAATTGAAAGAAAAAGTGAAGATAAATGTGTCTGGAATTTTCATATCTCATAAAAGTTTCCTGAAATTTGAATGCCTATGCAAAAACCTGTCATTCAAATATTAACAAAAATTATATATTTGTCCATGCTTACTAGACAGAATGAACAGAAAACATGAGATACATATATTTGAATGTAGTGTTCATTGATGTTGATGTAGAAGGATAAGTTTTTGATGTAGCAGAACAAAATTATTCATATTTGGATATTGCTCAAGCAAATTTGAGAGACAAACAATGTGACATCTGCTCTTGGCAAAGAGGAGCTCTGGTCTCTTCTACCCTTCAATTCCATTTTGAATGAAAATTAAAAAATCAAGTAAAGTCTTTATTAATGTCTAATTAAAATATTAAAAAAATAATAAATTAAATTTTGGGAATTCTGGAACAAAAACTAATGACATTGTTAGAAGCAAATTGGAGGTGATGAAACTATCTAACTGTATCTATTGATTGTCTTTTAATGATTAATTTAACATAATTTACACAGAGGAATCAAAAGAAAATAAAAAGGCTTTTTCATTTCCAGGGTTGAAAAATTTTTAAAAAACTGAAAACAAGAGAAATCATGTGGGAATAAATCCTGCACCACTTTATTATGTTGACTAATGCTGGAATCATTTATATTCACCATTATAATCAAGCAAAGATGAAATTTCAGTGAGGGAAAAAACCAGAGGTTTAGCAGACAGTAAAGATTCAAACTTTTTTGTTTTTTAAAATGCTTTTTTCTTCTACCAGACTGTCTGAAAAATCTTAGTTTCACATTGACTCATGAATGGCAAAAGCAATTTGGAGCTGATTTTCAAGTAATGTTTCAGTGCCACTTCCCCCATATAGCGAGACTTACTACCTGTTCAAAGAATGTGAAGAGGGAAAAAGAGTTGAGGTTTCCATAGTAACCTTTAGTAGTTCAAAGTAAAATTGCATAAAATGAAATCATTATCACTCAGCAACTAAGGAAGACAGCTCAGCTGATGAAGATGCCAAGTTGTAAATGACTACCGGTGAGTAGCAATTTTTTCCTACCTTTAGTATTACTATGCCTTTTATGGTAAAAAAAAGGAGAAAAATACAACAAACCAAAAGACAAAATCTATGTTTCTGTTATGTTTAACAATTCTGAAAACTGATTTTTAATGCAGAAACAATGTGACTTAGAATACATGGTATCCATGGTAACCCAGGAGTTCCTAAAGATCAGTCTGTTCATTTATCGGGAATATGAGCAGATTGTTTGTCTCCTGGTAGACTGCAAAATGTCCTGTTACTATATGGCTTGAAAACAAACTCAAAATGGCTTATAGAGCTTTAATTTCTCTTGCACTGCAGTAAAGAAAGATAGATCTTTATTCACACCTGATAATAGTAGTAGAAAATAAATTGAAAAATCTTTTTAGGTAATTAGTTCCTGAAACCCTCCTAAAAGAAGCTTTGAGCAAAAATACGTTCTCAGAATCAAGAAAGGAAATTCTTGAAAAAAGTGGTTTTGAGCCTTTTTTCTTCCCTCTCACCAAATGACTGAAACTAGACAGCCACCTCAGTGCTATTGATCCCTAAGGGGGTTTATCAGTTTCTTACTATGAGTGACAAATGTATCAAAACATTTTTTCATTTAGTTATTTTTTTATAGATATAATCTGATACAAGGAAATATTTTAAGTATGTGGTGAGGAGGGGTTTGATGCTTTGATCTCTTTGGGTTGTTTTTTTTTTCTGAGTAAATATTTATTGAGAATGAAAGGAAGAATTTTGTGTATCTTACATTTCAGGCTCCTATTATTAAAATATCCCCATGAAATTTACTGTGCCACCAAAAAGATAGAGCTCTTCAGTCACTAGAAACCTAGGAAAACATATACCTAGTACCCAATTTCTAATCTCATTTTGTCCACTCAGTAAATAATCTGAAACAAAACAGAAATACCAAGAAGACAAAGAATCACAGGCAATAGATAAGTTAGATATTGTTAGGCTGATTCTACTGTAGCCTCTTTGGGGATAGGAACTGGTGTACTATCTGTTTCTGAAGAAAATATGGAGAGTTCCTTATCCCTGTTCCATGGTCTGGATGAGGAGATGTACACAAGGACTATGGAAATATATACATGTTTATAACTTACAGTGCACTATAAGATTTTTAAGAACCCCAAGAGTAAAATAAATAAGAGATTATCCATGCATTTTGCTTCTTGTATGATATTTGAAGTAAACTTTAGTCATTATACCTGAAGAAGAAATTTCTTTTTTAGACATTCCTGCTTAGATAGAAATGGGTTTTGAGCGATGTTTGGGCAGTATTACTAAACTGTGTGTTAAGATGTGTCTGAAGACAGATGTGATCTCGACCTTTGCTAATCAAATTGTCATCATGGTGGAAGTCAGGGCATTATATATATCTTATGCTACGTCCAAGTTAACTGAATGGAGCTCCAAACTTCTCCAAACTCTCATGCCCACAGCACAGCACTGCATTGTAGTAACAGTGTGCCCACCACGAGCTCAGTGCCTCATTCATGCAATGATCTTGATGTGATTGGATGGAAACTGAAGTGGAAAGCTTAAAAATAACATTTTCAAGATTTTGCATAAATTTCCGATAGAATGACTTTGGTAATAGTGCATAGTTTCAGAATGGAAAGATGAAAGAACGATGTCTTTGAATGATATACACATATTTTTGGACTGCTGTCTTCCTATACACTTTAGTTTTCTAAGTGGATTATTTTATATACAGGAAGCATGTATATTCATTCACACATGAGTTGCCTTATTTTATGTGTGAATTCAACAGAAGAGTAAAACAGAAATAAAGGAACAGCAATTCTGAAAAGAATTTTCTTGCTCTCAGTCCTGGATCCTTGATGGTTTAAAACAGTCTGTATTTTCTATTTCTAATAATTCTCCCATTATAATTCCCCAAGGACTAGTCAAACCTCCACTTCTGTTGAAATATGCTACTTAAAACATATTTTTACTTTTTAACATCCTCAAAGATTTCAAAAATTTTTTTCACAATATATCAAAATTCATTTCAGAAAAAAAGAAAAAGAGATCATTTCAAAAATATTTGAAAGAAATGTAATTTATTGAAACTAAAAACTACATCTAGAAAGAAATTCAAGTGACACTTTGTAACAATTTCTAATACATTTTCTAAAGAAAGAAACATAAGTGCACTTGAAGTAATTGGAGACATCTAATCATTTAACTTAGTCAATAATGTGTATAAAAGCTTTTACAGAAATAATATTAAGGATGTTCAGCTCAGGCAAATTCAGCAGCAGAACTAAATTTATGAAAAACAATGTAAAATGAGAATTGAAATTGAGTATTTCTACAGAAGATTTCTCAAGATTGGAAAGTCTATTTCACAAATAATTTGCATGAAGGCTTTATAACAAAGGAAAAGCTGAAAAAAAATTATAAGCCATCCATACAGCACATTAACATTTCTTACTGCTACTAAATTTTCAACGTTTCCTCTTACATGGGTTTTGCTACCAAGTTGCTCTTCTGAAATACAGCTGTACAAAATTTTGTCTCAGACATGGCAGTATCCAGTCCTTGCTCCTTATCACTGGGCACTGATTCTCCTGTATTCTCATGTATTTATTATCTTCCCTCTACACTCTCAAAATTAGCAGTCAGCATGATTGATTTTCTGTGGTTACTGCTCTTTTTTTCTTGCAAAAATATCTGCTCCTGTTACCTTTCTGAGAACATGCATTTCACTCTTTCCTTAAACTCTTCAAGGTCTGCCTTTTCATTAGTGTCTTAAATTGTCTTCATACAACTCAGATGAAAAATAAAGTCACATTTCTTGCAACAACACAGCAAGAACATATTAACCTTATTCCTTAACTGAAATATTTTATTTATGGGTAATTTATGTCAACATTTACTTACATGGAGTTTCTAGTGCAACTAATAACCACAGGAGTGGAAACAAATCATAATCTGGAAGTGCTTCTGCAAAGGATGTCTCATTCACACTGAAAAAAAGATTAGTCTCACTCATCTTTCCATGTGCATATATAAGACAATGAAGTTTGGTTTCCTTTAAGTAAAAAGTGAGAGTGAGGTTCACAAATGCATAATTCAACTAATTTATTTTAGATTTCCTTTAGATGGCTATATGTGCTTAGAACAAGTGAATAATAATATTTTGGATATAAACATTTATGACTTGATTCATTTGCTTGCACTTAAACATCTAGTATTCTTTAAATTTTCTAGGGCTATTCTGCATGGATGTAACAAGTCTTCTTGAAAAGTCTGGCTTTCTATATATCCCCTTTATTTTCCTATGAAGATGTTTACTATGCCTCAGGAACTCTCAGATGATTACAACTGATTTGAAATTCAGGATGCATAAATTTTAATATCAGTGTGTGAGGCAAGGGCCAAATTTAGTTATCCAAATCTAAGTACTGCGTCTTACAGCTACTAAAGCTTCTAGTAACCTTCCTGGCTTCCAGTAATTGCTCCAAAAAGGCATAGGTCCTCCATAAGTCCTTTGTAATAAATTCCAGCAGCTATTTCTAGTCTTCTTAACTAAAACAAGATGCCTGTATATAGGAAACTGAAGAGGGCTTTAGATGTGGAAGCTGCCATTGTATTTAACAGAGAACCAGGATTTAATTCTGTTGCCTAAATGGAGCTGATTAGCAGTGTCTGAAATGTCTCAGGTTATCCTAGCCTGTTCCAGTTGTTACCTTGGAATAGCACATACCTCTTCTTTCTGTCTGGTGTAGTGTCCAACAGCCTCATGCACGTCTCTGACATGTCATTACAACACAGTTATATAATTATCTAAATTTTCGCCCCAGTTCAATATGTTCAGTGTTATCAAAGTTGTTACTAAAATCAAATGAGGTTTTCAGTTACCCAGAGGTGGACATCCATTTCCATGCATTCCCTAGGATATCCGGGAATAATGCTGAATAGAAACCTGCATTGTTTTGGCCCAGCTACTGGAAGCCAGACCTTGCAGCAGGCAAAATAACTCCAGGTATGTGAAGTTTTGGCAACTGAGAAGGTAACTTAAGATTCTTTGTGTGAGGGTGCCCATAGGCTCCCTTGAGGGTGTTACCTAATTCTCCACTGAGCATAATATTTGCATAAATGCCTCTTTCACAGGACTACACCTTCATTTAGAAGTTTAATCTGGAGCTGCTTTCTTACTTGATCAGATAATGTGCTGATTAGACCAAAATAATGAAGCACATTTTAAAATACGAATTATAGCTATCAGTTCTGAAATTAGACTGCCATACTGTGATCAGTAAACTAAGCCACAAAAAGAATATCAGAACTGCGGTCTTTAAACTGACTTTAGTAGGGAAGATATTCAGTCTGATTTTAACTATAGCAAAACTTTGAACACACACTGAAAGAATAGCATAAAGATACTTTTTCCCTTAAACAGTAATTTTTCTCTCTTTAAAAAATAAATTTTAACGCTTTTCTGACAATTTAAAAATTACCTATAGCTAACCATTGAAGATAGTATGTCAGTTTATTAGTGTTTGAATGATTCTGCAGTGATAACTGAGTGGTTATTGAGGATGATGTACTGATTCTAATTTAATAAATAGTGTGATTTTGAGGGTACACAGAGTAGAAGCTTTACTAGCATTTTAGGCTAAACATATATTTTGAATGTAAACTTTCCCTTTTCCTTTTTTATACTCCCATCCAATGCTTGCTGCCTTTTTTTATGTTTAAATACAGAGAATAATTTAAAGCATATTAATAGCATCTAAGAGAACATGCTGCTCCTGAAATAAATTAATTATAAATTAATTTATAATTTATATATAAATAGAGATTAATAATTGTCTTATTATCTGCTTTCATTATATAAATGATTCAGCAGTTATCCCCATTATCACTGTAAGTTCCAGTTGTAACAGAACAACATGTTTTTTATATTATGTGAGTTCATGTTCTTTTTGGTTCTTAACTCTGTAAAAGAACTGTGAATGATTGCAGATGTGAAAAAAAAAAGAAAATAAAGACTACTTGCTTTTTAGAATACTTTCAGGACTGAATTCATGGTACATTATTCAGATTCTTTACGTTTCATTAAAAAGTACAAAAAAGAAAAATATTTTTGTACTGTATTTATGACATAGTGCTGTTTTTCCATAGCTCATATATATATTCTGTGTATTCAGATGTTGACACTAAGAGTACAGCTTGGTGAATCTGTTTTGATTTCACTTCCCACCTAGCTGACAAGCATTCACATCAGACAAGAATTCAAGCTGTATTAAAATTCTTTGCTCCTTCCATGAGTTCTGAAGCTAGACACAGGTACAGGTAAACAGGCATACTCACAAAGCAGGAAATGATGGAAGTTTATTATTTTCTTATACAATAAGATGCTCTCTATGTAATAAATTATGAGCAAAATGGAAGGCTTGGGTCATTTTGCAACTGTATTCTTAAAAATGCAATAAAAGATATTACATGGTAGCTTATTTTTAAGCCCATATACACTTCTATGCCATGCATGTTAGCATGTTGGTTGCACGGTGTCTGAAAGTTGAAGAGAGATGAATTCAGATAGATGGGGAAAAGTTAGAAACTTTTGGTTCAGCCTGAAGTTAGTCTTGCCATCAATTACAACATAGGATGGCAGACCTCTGGGGACACAGTCTGCTTGGCCAGCAGAGCCACGGGATTTGGGGCAGGCTGACAGGCCAAGATACAGGTTCATGAGCATCTCAGTGTGTTCTGTAATGCCAGCAGAACCTCAGTACTGGACTTCCATCTGAGCTGTCCACTCCGAACACTTTCCCTCTGAAAGTGCTTCTTCCTTTCAAAGAAATCCTGAAGACTCATGCTTATCTCTTTAGTCTTTTGATATGTGTGTTTGCCAGCATTCTTTAGCTTGGATGTGCTAGTTCTTGACCAGCTCTTGCCAGTGCTTGTCGAAAGCAAGACTGACAATAATTCTTTCTCCTCCATTAGCCCCAGTCACTCTAGTTGGCATTATCACACAAACACTACTGGGTGACAGCTAAGCACCTTCCTTGGCAATTCTCTGTGCTCCTTTTTCCTCTCCAGTCATAGGACTCTGTCTGACCTTGTCTTTAAGGCACAGACCTTTCACAGCAGCAGGACAAGTGAAGGAAATGGCTGTACAGAAGAAACATTCATGATATAAACAGTACAGAAGAAACATTCATGATATAAACAACATTAAAGCCATTCTTCCTTCACTCCCTCTTCAAATCAGTCTAGAGTGGAAACGAAGATGTGTACTTGTTTCAGCTCCCTTCAAGATAAGTTAATTTGAATTAGTCAGCAGTCATGAGTAGTTAGGCTCAACTCCTCTTTTTGTTTTCCTCAGTATTTAAGCGAATGCCTTTTTTTACTACGGACATCAAAATTTTATTGAAATTAAAATGAAAGAGCAGGTGCTGTTTATAAAACACTTTTAAAGTGGTGTTGTGCATTTTTATTACTTTTCTACATAATCTTTTCATTACTAGGTAACCACATGTTTTATATAGCAAAAAATTTAATACTAAATCATTGGTGAGAATTTCAGTAGTAATTAAAATCAACACTATTAGTACATACATTAAAAAAAAGTCCTTTGAATTAAAAAAAACAAACCATGCAAATCAACACAGAAATTAAAAAAAAATTAAAAAACTTCTTTATTTGTTTGTATCAAATTCAGCATACAAATCTCAAACCCAGAATTGCTATCTTTCTTATTGGAGAAAAATGCTTCTTGCTTTCCTTTTTTCTCCCTCAGAAATATAATATCTTTGTTGTTGTTTTTCTGTTTTGTATTTTTTTCACCTCTCTCTGTTGAGTAAATCAGTTTTATGGCATTGTAGTCACAATAAAAATATGTGTCAGTATTCATGTTCTTCCTGGAAAGGAGGGTTTAGTCATTATTCAAGATAAATAAGGACATTTGTGTAAAATTAATGCAACTTTCCCTGGAAAAACTGCACTTCAGATTTTAATTCTCTATTTTATTTTCCCATTACGAAAATACATCTTAGGCTGTGAATTTTTCCACTGACATTCCTGTGGCTCCATCATTTTCTTCTATAAACAAGGCATCTCTGGCTTAAATTTAACATATATTTTACAATTGTTCACTTATTTTTGTATGTTTAATGCCACATTCATGGGTAACAATGCAGTTCTTTGTACTGAAGGGATTGATATAAATTATCCATTCCAAGCACCTATAGGGCTGAAGTTTTCTACTAAAAGGTTAAAACAAGACAAAGTCCTCAAAATTTTCTTCTGATTGAGACAGTAGCAATACTTGCAGAGTAGAACCTCATTATAGGGAATTATTAAGCTATATCAAAACATACGACCCACATTTTTAAAATAAATAAGTGGCCCAGAGTACACAGAAGGACATTGTCTGAGCTCAACTTTAGAAATAAAGTCTTTCAATAACTCTATGAAAAGAAAGTAATGAAAAATTATTATTTTCAAAACTGCTATCTTATGCAAAAAAACTGCAAGGATCTCCTTAAATTAAAGAAATACAAATGAAAATGTTCACTAACTTCTCTTTTTTAACCTTCTTTTATATGATATATATGCCCCATTAAGCCTTGTGTGAAAATCAGCAGCATGTTAACTGAGCTGTTTTGCTTCTCTACTTTAGACACTTTTAGATTTTAAAATATCCCCTTTTCAACAAAAGGGCCAAATGAGTATTTAGGAAAAAAAGTTTGTTTCAATATATATAAATGGAAACTGTCATCTTCCCTCCCGCTATCATTTGCACACACTGTGTTCTGTGTTTTCATTACTTCTTTGTTCAATAGTTGGTTTTGATTTTCCCTTTTTAGTGGAAGCCTTGTGAATATGTGCCAATGCTTATACACTTACATCGCATGCCTAGGCGCCCACATGTATGCTTAATATGAGCATGTCTGTGTGTGATTGGATGTGGGTTGAACCCAACTTCACCAGTTTTAGAAATGTCCATTAGCCTTTGATATACTTTGGCTACATTTTTTCATGTAGTGCAAACAAAATTTAACATCTATTTGAAGCCATCTTGCTGAGAGCCAGTCCCACCACTGCTGGCAGTAATTGTTTGTGTGTGACCTTGCTCTTTGATTATGCCGAAATTATATTAAGGAGCAATCTGCAGGCAACCATTCTGGTCTGTTCACTTGAATGCAATTTATTTAGAACTTTCCTGCATGTTTTGTCGATCATTTAATCTCAGTTTCTAAGGGAATTAATCTTGAGTTTCTTAGCTTCTAAATGATTAAAGTAAACACAGGCAAGAATGAAAAGCAAGAAGAAAGAACCATAGGAATTTTTCTTCCCTTTTATTCTTTAGGGAAAGGTACATTCAGTGCAATGAATAAAACCATCTTTCATGTGGAAATACTGCTTTACCAGCAATGCAGAGTACTTTATTTATGAAGATGAGTAAGCTAATGCTCATTAAGATGAAATATAATGAGGTGTGGTTTTTTTTAAGTCCTAGTATTTTATGAAGGCATCTGGGATTTGAAATACGATGAAAAATAAAGTACAACACAAAATGTGAACATTAATTAGAAGCTTTGATTACCAGAACAACCTAATAAAAACAAGGGAATGGATAAAATTAGTTTATAGGTTGAGATACTAGAAGAGTATCCCCACTACCCAAATGCAAAAGTGATATTGATCAGTAGTATAGTTAAGTCTAAGATACATTCTCTAGAAAAGTGGTCTGAGCAAAATAGCAGGAAATTTAAAATAAAATAAAATATAAAAAAAAACAAAACAAAAAAAAAAAAAAAAAAAAAAAACCAAAAAAACCCAAACTGGGGACGTCGAGCTACACCAGCCTTGCCTCCACTGGGCTACTGAACTCAGCAAGTCCCTAAAAAACCTGATGCACATATGCAGTCTATTTTATAATTTCTTATGTCTTTTTCTTATAAAATGAACGATTGCTGAGAAAACTTATTGTCAGGCTTGAAACAGGAATATCAAAAGTGGTACTTTTGACCATTGTTGTACAGACAGTCACTTCCCACAAAGAGGCCTCATATAGCAGATTTTTCTATTGTGACGGATTTTTTTGTTTGTTATTTAGCTCTAGTTACTCCTCCTCACATTTTGCAGCATTTATTTTTACTTCATGTTCATTAGCCTGTTCTTCAAGGTGAATTCACACTTTCTAGCCAGTTGTCTGATTTTCTTTGATACACTGATTGATTTTCTTCAGCTTTATGTAAATGTGTGGTTTTGGTATGACCTGGTTTTATGTAGCAGGGGAGCCACTGATGTGGCTCTGTAAGAAGCTGCTGCAAGCTTCCACCATATCCAGCAGAGCCAGTCCCTGAGACTCTGAAGATGGACATGATGCTGGCCAAAGCTGGGCCAATAAGATAGGTTGGTAAAGCCTCTGTGATGACATATTTAAGAAGCAAATCAAAACAAAGTGGGGCACACACAGGGTTTTTTTCCCTAGCCAGAGAAGAGGAGGAGGTGAGAACATGTGAGGGAAAAAACCATGGACACACCAAGGTCAGTGGAGAAGGAGAAGGAGGATGTGCCCAGATGCCAGAGTTAAGATTCCTCTGCAGGCTGTGGTGAAACCATGGTGAAGCAGATGTGCACTGCAGCCCATGGGGATCCACAGGGAATGCAGAGATCCATGGGGATCCACAGGGAATGCAGAGATCCACCCGCAGCCCCTGGGGAGGGGCAGGAGGTGCCCATGCCAGAGCAGGTGGATGCCTGGAGGAGGCTGTGATCCAGTGGGGGACCCAGTGGAGAGAGGGGGCCCTGTTTCTAGGCTGCAGCAGCCTGTCCTTGGAGGAGTGCACACCATGGAAGAGTGACCCAGGCCACAGCAGTTTTGGGAGGTTTGTCTGCCCACGGGAAGAATTCATGTTGCAGCAGTTTTGGGTGGACTGTTGCTTGTGAGAGTAGAGCCACACTGGAGAAGTTCACAGAGAACTGCGTTCCATGGGAGGGACCCCATGGTCTCACAAAGGAAAAACTCCTCCTCCAGAGCAGCAGGAGAGTCCTTGGGTGACAAATTGACCAAAGCCCTATGTGGCCTCTTCCTGTGCTGTCGGTGGGAATGAGGGAAGGGTCTGGGGAAAAAAGGTGTTTTAAGGGCTTATTTTACTTCTCATTATCCTTCTCTGTTAGTAATAAATTCACTTTGCAACTTTAAGATGAGCCTCTTTTACCCTTGATGTGTTTTCTCCTGGTCCTTATCTCAGCTCATAAACCCTTCATTATTTTTTTTTTCTCTCCTCTGCCTAGCTGTGGTGGGGGAGGGTAAGCAAGTGGCTTCTGCGGGTGACTGGCATTGAGCCAATGTCAAACCATGGCAGTAACAAATAAATTTCCTTCACACATTCTTTTCCCCCCAAAAAATAATTTATTAAATTATTAAACAGAATCAGTCTTGGGGCTTATCTTTCTTGAAAACCTCTAATAGCCTGATAATGAAGCATATTCTCCATCTCAAAAATTACTTGCATGGCATAATTCTTACTCCAATTCTCACCTTCTCCCAAATAGCTAATGTGATATCCTGGGTTTTACTACACAAAATGATTTAATAAATCCAGGCCAGAAACTTTTCTGTGTTCCCATTTTCTGTAATATTTCTTATCTAGAAAGCCATCAAACTTACAGTTATATGCTTGCAGTAAATTCCAAGAACATTGCTAATGTTTCCTCTTTGTACTACAGACGTTTTGGAAGACTTGGCCATACACTGGTTTTGAACTGGAGAACTGGATGTTGAAGCTTGGAGTGGAAGAAAATTAGATGGATGTTAGAATAAGACTTGGCTCAATCAGGGAAGTGATTTAATTAATTAAAACACAACATGTTAAAGAAACTGCTGAAAAGAAAGCACAATCTAACATATATGTTTTAATTAAAATACTAGATAAAATTTTGGTGAAATCAAAGAAAATAAAATAATTTAATTATGAACTATTTATATACCTGTCTCTTAAAATTTGTGGCAAATTTATAGAAACAGTAACATGTAAAGCTAAGCTTTACTAGAGCAAAATATAATGAGATGGAGACAATGAAGATGAAATGTTCATTTTGCTAAATTAATTTTACTTTTGATGAACAATCTTTCTCTCATCCAAGAAAATACTTCCTTCGTACATCAAAAGCAAGTCAGAAGTAATCCATTGTCCTGTGAGTAACATAATGCATTAATGTATTTTGCTGGAAAATATCCCAGGGTACTCAGAAGCTCTGCGTAATGAAACAAAGGATATTAATGATAAAACAAAACTGTGTGGCAGATATAGAATCTATTTTTTTTCATTCTGTACAGACACACAATTATGTCCTTTGCTAAGCTATCATGACAGCTCATTAAGAAGAGAAACCATGGCAAACAATTTTGATGAAATATTTTTTTTATTGTCTATGAGGGATAACAGCTTTGACAAATAAGATTAAAAAAAATACCAAAAAAAATCAAGCAAAGTAATTTGAATATTTCTATGTGGTTAATTGCCATAAAACCAGAATAAAATTATTTAGGCCATGCATAAACATAATATAAAAGAAATACAGTGAATTCTTGAATGCAATAACGTATTTGTGGTTTACTACTAATTTCAGTTTAATCTAATTTGAATTAAATTTGAATTTAAATTTAAATTTAATCTAATTCTCTTTCCAATTTACTAAATGTCATTGAAATACCAGTCATTTAACAAATGTTCTGGAAGTTGCACTCAGCATGTTATAGCATGGATGTGTCTGATCAAAAGTGTTTGACTTTGATAATCCTAGCTCTTCCACTACAAGCTTTGGTTATACTAACTTAAATAAATGGAGCAATGTTATAAAAACTAAAAAATATCTTTGAAAAACACCTTTAGGTGTAGTGCACTACCAGCACTCTGTAATTGTCAGAAACAGGTTCAATTAACAGAGTGTGATGAACTGCGTAGGTATTTTTATTTAAAAATTGCTTTAAGAATGTAAGAATAAATATCCTTAAACTTTGATGGTGGACATTTGCCATGACTTCTGCTATTTTAGAATCTTGGAGTTTTAATTCAACTGCCCTCACAGAGGCACCTCTAAACATTTGAGTTTGCTAGGTATCCTACCTCAGATCCACCTGTCCTTTCAGAAGAAAAAAACAAAACAAACATGAATTGTCTTTATGTTCTCTTTCATATGCCCACAAGACTATCTCAAGCACCTTACAGTGCCCTAATTCAAACAGACTTCAGGTGTAGATAGCAGAAAAGTGTTCTTAGTTTTACTTTTGTGCTAATCAGAGTGCTCTTAGAGTTAGCAGCAGAAATAAAGGCTCTGTAGGGAAATTACTAGAAATTTGAGCTCTGATCTAAAACCTTATTAATTTCCTTGGGTGATTACAAATCTATCTATTGCCTGTAAAATTAGTTTTCAATTGTGGACAAAAATCCTAACACTGAGCATTTGAATGTCTAAGGTCAAGGAAGAAGAGTCCTGCCTCCCTCAAGACTCTACATTAGCTCTGAAGGTAGAGCTTGCTAGGACCTTTAAGCCTTGCAACACTGAGGAGGACTACATTAGTTTACCTTCACATAATAATGATTACAACACAATGATGGAAGAAGAGTCTGTGTGTCTTCACATCTGCACTAAGATATTTTTTTATTAGTTCCCTTAAAGTTCATACAGCTTATGTCAGCTGTTTTCTTTCTAGTACTTTAGAAGGACTTCTTACTCTTAAAGGTCAATGCCATAGAAAAGCATGTTGTATTGCTAGAGGGAAGCTATAAACAATCTCAGGAGTTCATAGGATAAACAACTAAAGAATATTCCTGAATTCAGTTAAAATTTTACAGTGTATAACTTTTCAGTGAAACACAGTAAACTGCCATAGCTAATTAATCAGATTTTCTTCAGGCTTGCACCAGAAATATGTATTTGATTTCTATATTGTATATGTCAAATTTTTACCTACATAGTGTTAGAGTGGATTTCTCCACATCCATCAAAAATGCTACACTGAAGTGTTGGCAGTTTGAATCTGCTTGTAACTGTAATATATTTGGTTAGTCTCCTTATCTTCAGGTTATAAAATTAAAGATACATTTCATTTTAATTTAGTCATTATGAAGGACTTTACCATCAAAAGTTTGCAATAGTTTACTATTACTGTCCTATTGCTTGGAAGGCCTTAATGCTACATCTGTGCTGTAGAACCAAGGAATACAGAGCTCTGAAGATATGGCCACATCACTACTGACTATAGGCAGAGCTAGGGAAATAAGATGTATGGTGAAAGGCAGAAACCACTAAGACTTTGAAGAGTTCTAAGATGCAGTAGTCAAGGAGATGATGAAAGTGCAGCTTAGTAAGACCAGCACAAGCAACACGGAAGAGCACAGTGATCCTTCCATTGGAGAACTATGAAATGATTCCACAAAACTGGTATTGAACATGATCAGCGTAATCTTATCTCCATGAATATTTGGGTGTACTTATTCTGTACAATGAGACATACAATATATTAAGTTTTGTTTGTGATCTAGAATGACTAAAATTTACAGCTGTCTCTTGTACACAACATGGGATTGTAACATTTTGAGCACATAAATAGTCAACTGGGTTCATACATTTTGCTCCTGTAAATATTGCTTTTGTACTGACCTAGTTGGAATCTTAGTGTTCACCTAAAATTCCATCAGCTCAGTTGGTTCTAGGCTTATGCACATATATGGAGGAAAACATACACTACCTACTATTCATCACACAACAGATGAAGATTGAAAATGATTAAATATTTTTCAAATTTTGTTAGAGAAGGATGCATATACAACATTTTCAGCATTCGTAGCAATGAAATTTGCATGTTCGTCTTCATCAAAGAGAATTATAAAGTTCTTCACCTTGGAGAGAGTGACCATCTGACTGAGAACAGCATAAGAATAAAATGGCTGAAAAACAGTTTAGCTGAAAAGGACTTCAGTTTTACTGCAGGCACCAAGAATTCGGGTGAGCCCAAAGTGTGCCTTTCATTGCAGGTTCAGTGTATAGTGGGCTACATTAGGAGAAGGAGAACCAAGAAGTTGAGTTAAATAATTATCCTATTGGATAATTATCTCAGCTTGGCCCTGGGGAGATTGCATGTGAATTACTGGGCCCAGTTCTATTTTCCTTGGCCCCATGGCAAAAATCCCTCAAAGAAAATGTTGTACAATTGAACAGGGCCCAGTGAACTAATACCAAGATGGTGAGACAACTAGAGCATGACCTACGAAGGAGGTCAAACTGAAAGAACTGGATTCATTTAGTCTGGTAGAGAGGAGCCTCATGATCTGACATTATAATTATTTGGAGGTGAGTTCCAAAGAAAGCAGATTCAAATGCTTCCCTGTAGTTGCAGATGGTGTAGCAGAGTTGTTTTGAGGGGGAGATTAAACCTCAGGAAAAACCTTTCCAGTTGGCAGAAAGTTCATCACTGTAAAATATTGTCCAGAGGGGATGCATTAAAAACCATGTCTGTGGATTTTTCATGCTTCAAATATGACTGATCTGGCTTTGTCTTGATGATAATCCTGTTTTGAGAATGATAATGGACAAGGCATCTCTAAAATCTGCTTCAAGTTAGCATTTCTGGTTTTCTATTTTGCATAGATGATAAACTCTGAGGACAACATAGACCTTTTACTTGAATTCATTAGATTTTAAGCTTTATTTTATTATTTCAGTATTTAAAAATAATTTTCTCAGGATTAGAGAATAATTAAGGAACCTTTTTTATCTATTCTTATTTTTCAGTTACAAGTAAAATTATTCTGTTTCTTAACATTAGGTACAGCTGAGGAGAAATATTTGGAAGGTTGTTTTTTCTCAGTCTGCCTGACCCCCACAAGTATTTTTAACACTTAATCTTAAAACAGTTCATCCAAACAGAATGAATGAGCACAACACTGAAATTTAATGTTTACAAATGGAAGTAGCCTGGTCATCTCTTTTAACACTAAACTTTATCACAGAGCTATCACACAATACTACTGCTTCATTCATGACTTTCAAGTGACACAAATATCCTCTTTTGATCCATCACTTCTTAACCTAACTTCAGCTATATAAATATATCCTTGTATGGGTAATTTTCATTATTGGGAAGAAAGAAATCATAGCAGCATTTCCTTTGGAAACACTTTATCTTTTTATTATGTTTCTACACGTTTATCTGCAATAGCCTAAATCTAATGGTGTTGCTATTTGTATTGAATTATGCTCTCTGCCAGGATCAAGAACTGCAGTGGAAAAACCTACTGCAGTGTGGTTTCACTCAAAAATGCTAAATTTCAATCTGCATAGATAATTCAAAAGATTTTTATTTTATTTTTAATGGCTTTTTTTTATCCTAAAAGTGCTTTATAACAAAAATTGATGATTGATCATGGAGAACCTTGGATGCATAACTGAGGGTCCTACAGTCCCTTCAAATATTAATTAATCTGTGTTGAACCATGTGTTTTTCTTATCTTCAATAAAAAAAATCAATTTACTCAGCTACCAATCTGAATTCTCAATATATGAAATCCAGCTACAGACTAAGCCTTCTCGTTTGATATTTATGAATTGCACTTCAAAACAGAGGCTTGTGTTTCAGTCATGTACATCATAGCTAATAAATATGCAGGGAATGAAAACACACTAACATAAAAATATAACTAGAGTGACATACTTATTTAGATTTAGAGGTAAAGATCCCAAGACAAAAGTCTAGCTTTTCCCTTTCTCATTTAAATTATTATTGAGTTCAAACCTTTCTAGAAAATGGGAAAAAAACAAATACTGCCAAGGCATAATAAATCCTTAGGCAAAATCTTACTGACACAAAACGATGACTTGAAATTTCAGACAACTCACAGCAAAGAAGGGGCATTGAGCTTCTGAGAATTTCAGAGGGGACATGAAGTCCTGACATCATCTTTTTCATGGAAAATTTCATATCCAGTTCAGTCACACAACTTGAAAGACTATCTAATCTGGATCAGAAATGCCATATGAATCCCACATCGAGGCCATCTGTGGCTAACAGTGTAGGAGGGATCGCGATTTTGACCTTGTTGTACACCTGGGACAAGGATAGAATGCTACAGGCGGTAGGGAAAAATGAAGAGGTTATGTTCAAGGGCATGAAGATATTATTCTTTCTTGATGTAGGTCCAACCTCAGTTAAAAGAAGAGAACTGAATGAGAATTAAAAGGCTTCCATGAAAGGAAAGGTTATGGTCACAGTGCTCTGTCTTGCAAACTGAGAGTAACTTTTAATAACTGCACACTGGCTGAGTAAAATGGCAGCAAATAAGCTTTCATACAGTCAGAAAAGAAAGCACCTAGGAAGACCCTGAAAGTAAAGACTGTGGAGAATGAATACATTGCTGTTTGGGCCTACTTGCATCTCTAGTTTTACATGGTCTTCAAACGTCACATGGTCTGTTGTAAGCTTTATTCAGAATATCCTGCTAAGTCTACAGCCACTGCAATCTTAAACAAGTAGTAAAGGTCATATGTTAAATATAGACCTATGTCTGCTTTGGTATTCTTTAAAGCTAGTATCAGTACTGGAATTTGGAGTGACTTCTAGCTCCTATATATACATTAATAGGAAATAGAAACAAATTGTTTTGTTGCTTTGTCTTTTTTAGCCAAAAAAAATGAGAAGAAATCTACTGTATTTATAAATGTTTCTTCTACAAAAAGCAGAAGAAAAAGAAGAAAAAGAAACACTTCTCCAGAAAGTTACACCATTTTTTTTTCTCTACAAATGTCAAGCAAGTGTTGGTTTTGTGCTAATTTCAGTTGTTCATAATATTCTTTTCATTGCCTTTACTAGCAGCTCTGAAGATTATCATGTTAATGAGGATTGAATTTTTGTTATTTTTCTCATATTATTAATAATATTTTTTCTAGTAGGTATAATTAATGGTTATATTAATGGTTTATAAGGAACTTATATAGTGTAACTATTTTAGATATTTATTTTCTTGCTAAAATTGCATTTATTTTTGAAAATCTACAGGCCTCTTTTCTGATGCAAAAGCATATCAAACTCATATTTATTTTGCTACCTACTGTCCCATCAACACCTATGAAAACTGTGGGTTTTTGCAAGTTTTTAATTAGCCCAAATTAATATAGAAATTTTGTATTGTTTCTTTTGCTGTTTTGGATTTTTTTCCCCCCCAAAGGAAGCCTGGAAGCTTGTCTTTAAATTTATATATTTATATTTTTGGTTGTGTTTTAATCTCCTTAGATTAAATTTTCATGTTTCACCTTACCTTCAGAAGACCTTAGCAATATGATTTATTTTTCTCTTTCATGACTTTAGTTCACATTCTTTTTGCCAACAAATATTACTTTAATTTAAATTTAGAGCTACATAGGAGGTGTGTCAAGCTATTCAAGTACAATTATGCTGGAATTGCAGAGAACCATATTTTATCCAGAGAATGGAGGAAGAAAGAAAATAAAGGGGCTTAGATATTTTCTAACAATCCTTTTCTCTGTAGACAATAAACAGCTACATGGCAATAGAAAAGCAAGCAAATTATATAGATCTTCTTTATTTTTTTAAAAAGAAAATTATAGAAGTCTGCATTAAATATATTTTCTGGATATATTGACAGGAGTGTTCAAGATGATTATTTTTTCTTATTTAACCAAGAATACCAGGAATAGTTTTCTCGTTTAATTTCTTTTATTTCGTTAGATACTAAGTAGAAAGGAATATTTATTTCCAATGAATGTGGAATGCATAGAAGCAGAAAAATCCTGCAAATAATAACAATAAGACTAAAACACAATCAGTATGAAACTAAAAATTCTTTCTTTTACTACTCTTTATTTTTAATTTGAATACATGTGATAGAAGAAACTTTACAGAAAAGGATAAGTGATGTTCACTAATATGGTAGAAATCAGAAAAAATCCACTGAGAAATTACTACATGACAAAATGCCTCAAACTTGGAAATGATGCTGAATATTTCAGGAGAGTGTTCACATTATTGTTATCCATGGGACAATTACTTTGTTCCCTGGCTGATGGTTCAACCATATGGCCATTTCAGCTGTTTGTAATCAAGTAAATATGTCTTTTATACTAGAAATTCATCAAGCAGACCTGATTTGAGACTTATGCCATTTTAGTTTGAATAAGAAAACTCTTCTTTTTCATTTCCTTTCATTATAGAGAAGCTAAAAACAGGTTATAAATCCCCATTAAAGACAAAAATAACCTAAAAAATTACCCAGTATTTTTTAGAATCAGCACTTGAAAATACATGGGGCAACATCTCTCTTAAAAGCTGTTGGATACACAAGACCTTATTAAACTGAAAATACTGAATAATTTCCTTGAAATTAATTTTCTTAATCTAATATCATATTAATTCCAATCATTGAAACAATTTTTAAAAGCAAGGAACATTATTAGAAAGGTAAAATTTTAATTTCATGAAACAAACATTAAATTAAATTTAAGCCCAAGAGCCAGTCTTTTCTTTGTCTCCTCTATGGGTTTTCTTATTAATTTTGAATTAAACACATTCTATGAGAGTGCATTATAATAACACATACTTTAATAAAAAATCTCATTCTAAGTAGTTTTCTGCTTAAATTTTCTGGGCAATGAACCTGCCTATTCATGAGACACTAAAGTCAAAGCTCATTTTACTTAATGGAAAAGTTAACTCTGTGACAGAACCTAGAATGAATTGCATTTACTTTGACCTTTAAGTTTCACATGCTGATGAAACAACAAAGACTGCATCTTTGAAAATTAAATTCAGAAATACTAATTTTAATTAATTCAAGGAAAATTAAATACTTAGAGATGGATTTAAAGTTTTCATTCATATATTAATATAATATGCCAACATGTCCTTAACTCCTTTTAACCATGATTAATTTTGAAATACGCCTTTGAAAAATATACATTGTAAAGGTTATTTTCTTTTGATAAAGAGTATTTATCTAGGAATTGAAATATATTGCATGACTGTTAGACTTCCAGGAGGTGACATGCTGGCCAAACGCTGACTCTTTCATACTAGGCATGCCTAAATTTGGAAAAAAAATATAGACTGTCATCAATTACTTACAGACTATGAAGAGGGCAAATGTTTAGGCTGTCTTGTGTTATCCTATATATTAATGTCACAGAAGCATTACAAAGTTCACTTAACGAAAGTTTGAGTAATTTGGTTATTTTCAAGGATTATCAGATGATTAGGAATATGCTTTCTTTAATTTCTGGAGATGTTCTGCACTGTCAGCACACAGCATTTCTGATTAAAATTCTCCTTCAACATCTCACCATACAATCACTGCAGAGAAATGTTACTAGTTTATTTCTATATCTATTTTGATCTAATTAGAAGGATAAAAAGAAAAATTACATACATAGTGAAAATATGCTTTACATCATTAGACCATGAACACTTTACTCCTATATATATTGAGAAGTATGGAATATAGGAATAAAAATCTCAAAAATGGAATATAAATTCTAGTACAAGAAGATCTTAGTTAAGTAGGAAACTAGGGAAAAATTTGATTACATTCAATTACATCTGATTACATCCTATTTTGAAGCATGTCAGTGTTTCAATGTTTACCCAGACTAACTGGATTCTGTTGTTGAATTTTTATTTTACTCCTTGAGGAAAATTAAGTGCATATTTGTGCTAAAATAGGAAGAGATTTAATGAGCAGTCATAGAATGGTTTGTGTTGGAAAAGACCTTCACTATTCATTCCTAAACCTCTCACCATGGTCAGTGACACATTTCGCTAGATCAGGTTGCTTAATGCCCTGTCCAACCTGGCCTTAAACTCTTTCAGTGATAGGACATCCACAACTTCTCTGGACCACCTGGTGTTAGAGTGTTTCACCACCATCATTGTGAAAAAATGACTCCTTATTTCCAGTGTAAACCTACACCCTTTCAGTTTAAAACCACTGTCTAATTTCAAAAGGTCCTATGTAAAAGCCTGTCCTCATCTTTCTCATGAGTCTTCTTTAACTATCAGGACGCCACCATAAGGTTTTCCCAGAGCCTTCACTTCTCCAGGCTGAACAACCCTTGGCCTTTCTTCATAGGAGAGGTGTTACAGCAGTCTCATCATTTTTGTAGCCCTGATCCAGGTGGAGGACCTTGCACTTGCCTTTCTTGGACTTTGCACAGGCTTTGGGCAGACCCCTACATCCATAAATATTCTAAAAGGAGTCTTCAAGATACATAAGCCAATTACTTGTATACCCTTTCAGCAAGACAGACCTTGTGGATAACACTATCAGATTGGTGCTGATTTCACTCCCCAGAACCAATTCTGTTTACCAGAAGGATGTCCTGAGCAGTTTAATTCCATGACTCTTATAAAAAAATACTTAAGCATTTCTTATCTCATCAACAAACTTCACTCTCTTACATGTAGTGAAGAGATATATATAAATATTATCCTTCCATAGTTGGGCCTTCTTGCCCTTCATGTCGTATCAGTCCTTGGTCACAAATTACTGCAGAAACACTACAATGTGAATTTTCACTTAAATTACTAATAATACAGCTTTCCTGAGCACATATAAGAGTATATCTTAGGTACAACATTTCTGAAAGAATTAGGTACAGCATTAAAAACACTTTTACACACTTATTAAAAATAAAAATCACCTATTAAAAATAAAAATAAAAACCACTGTGCTATATAAAAATTGATCTGCATAAATATATACAGTTGTCAGTTTTCTCTGGAGCTCTTCTTTAAAGAGTAAAACTTTAAATTGTCTGGTTTAATCTCAGGTGTTCCTTCAAAACTGAGCTGGTAAAGCATGTCAGGTAACCAGAACCACTCTGTAGTGAAACCTTTAGATAGTGAGAGCTTACATGACCTTACAAATAGGTATATTTGAAAAGGACGGGTCAGAAGAAAAGATAAATCCCACTGAAGGATATGTTAGAAACAAATTCAACCTCTTTTTTTTTTAAATATGTCTCTCAAATTCCATGGCTAATGGAAATATATTTCCAGAGTATGATTCATCTAAAGTTTTAAGGTATCTGTTTCATATTAATATAAAGCACTTTTCTAGTTACAAATTTATCGTTATTTATTATTAAGGAAATATTTGCTGACTAGAACTGGCATAGATATTTATTATTTCAATCTCAAACTCTGTTCTAAATTGTCAGTCCGAGACTTGGACAGAAGATTTCCTGTCTAATGAGTACCCTAACAGTTGATTATTCTACAGTAACCTTTCTTTTTCATGGGCTCTTTCACCTTAGATTTGAGAAAATTCAGCTGATGTGGCCTCTGTGATCGATATTATGCATATTTCAGCACATAGATGCTTCCTGAAACATTCCTCATCAGTTTTAACAGACTCCATTGCCAACTGCTGCATGAGGAGTGGAAGTTCAGTTCATTCAGCTAATCCGCTCCACCTGTGCCTCCATTCACTTTTCATTTGTGAATTAATTCAGGCTCTCTTGGGGTTGAAGGACTGAAAGCATGTACCTAATACAGAGCATGTTTCTGTACAAATGCACAAAGCCATAGATGTTTCCTCTTTCTTCTGTGTACTACTAGACAGATTTCTATTTTTCCTTCTCCTCTGACAAGATTAAATGACTAGGATAGAAATAATGGATCAATAATTCAGTTAGGAAAAATAAATTGTTTTTCTTCATTCTGACTTTACTTCTTTGTAATAGCTGCTGTTATAGCACTCTTTGTGCAGCAGGGTAGTTTAGTACCTTTGCATGGTGTTTTAAGATAATAAGTACAGATAAATCACTGTAATCTGTTGTGGGTTGTGGGGGATTTTTTAAATTTTGATTTAATTTTTTTCACCTATTTATTCAATTAAATGAGAATTAGGAATAAGCTATAACTTTGTGTGGGTGCTTCTAACTATATGCTAGTTTTCTACACATCCCCTCCTCCTCCCATGAATAATTTCTGAACCTGTGCAATTTCTGCCAAGTTTCACAAGGGTATCTCAAGCAACCAAGGCAAACCAAGTTAGTTGCTGAATACTGCAGGAAGTATATAACTGAAATTTTTATAAAGCCTAGTTTAAATTTGGTGTTCACAGAATGACAGGTTTTAAGGTTAAAATTTAAAAGCTCACCTAATGCTTATTTACTCATTTTATAATTATAAGGAAAAGAAAGAAGCTTTAATTTTTTTTTTTTTCTTTTTAACTTTGTTTACCAAAAAGAGCTAATTAGAATGAATATTCTTTCTCTACAATGCTTAATAATCAACAATATTCTTATCAATTTACAAAGAATAGGAATGAGTTTTTTCTTTCATTTGTTTCTTTGTTCCATTAAAGCTAGCTTTTATAAAATTTGCCTTTGCCTTTTTTCTTCCCTGCTCATTTCTTCTGATATTTTTTACTAATTCCAGAGAGAATTGTAGATAGGAGTTTTACATAGACCCACATCTCCTTGAAATTCTGTGACTTGCAGAAAAGAACAGCACAAATCATTGTCTCATAAATAAAAAATGCTGCAGATACAAAGAATTGTCCTTTAAAGTTTGACAGGACCCGAGTGCAGAAGACTCTATGGCTGGCCAGTCATTACAAGCAAAATCCTGGACAAGTGACAATAGACTGAGCACATGCTATTCTTCCTTCTCCTCTTTTAAAAGGAACTTATACCTGGAACACAAGCTTATATGGCTCAGTGCTCAATCAACAATTTAATTGTTGTATTTTTCAGTCTGCTGTTTCAAAGGCTGAAAGGCTTCAAATCATTTGACTGTTCTTAGATAAAGAAGTATATCATTATAAGACTCATTTAAATCATATCTCGAAACAGGTAGATCATTACTGAAACTTTTGGATAAAGTGGATTGGTTCAGTCCTTAAGAAATCTTTGCAGATTTGAATGGGGTGGATTCCTCCTCTTTCATGGAACTACATAAAGTCCACTGAACTTTTCTTTTTTCCAGAGAAACAGACATTTTACGAAAATGTCTTTAGGAAAGACTAAAAGATTAATTCCATTTTAGGCTGTGATATTTTAAAGCTTACAGATCATAGGAATATATCTCAATTCTGCAACAAAAACTGAATGCATGGGATTTTCTCATTGAAATAAATTAGACATGTTGTATGACTATTGTAAGCAAATGCTATAGTCACTATATTCAAAAGTTTCAGGATCAAGATGAAATATTTAATTTTGCCACTTTTTATTCTAACAATTTGTTACCCCCAAATACAAAAAACTTATTTGTAGTTCATCAGGTAAGCATTGTTGATCTGTACTTGTCTTGATTACATGCCCATTTGTGTCTGCATCATCTTTCAATGTATAGAAGATCACAGTAATAAGGTTTTTTTGTGTCAATATATAGTAACTTTATTTTAGTAATAATAGGTATTTTCCTGGCTACTTCTTTCAAGTATCATGTGAATGGAAAGATGCAGAACAACTTTGAAATAAATCTAATGTTATATATTGGAGTAAAAATATTTTGAAGATGCAGTTTTATAGAGATGTTGAAGCAGAACTTCTTGTGTTTTAGTTTATGGCCATTATGCCTTATCCTGTTCCTGGGCACCACTGAAAAGAGCGTGTCACCGTCCTTGTACAACCTCCTTTTAGGTATTTATGTGTTGATGAGATCTTCTCAGTCATCTCCTCTCTAAACAGACCCAGCACCCGCAGTCCTCGTAAGAAAGATTCTCCAGACACATCATCATCTCTGTGGCCTTTGCTGGCTGTCTCCAGTAGCTCCTTGTCTTTCCTGAGCTATAGAGATGAGAACAGAACACAGTGCTCCAGATGTGGTCTCACCAGGGCTGAGCAGAAGGGCAGGATCTCCTCCCCTAACCTACTGGACACATCTTCCCAATGAACCCCAGGATACCATTGACCCTTCTGGCCACATGGGCACACTGCAAGCTCATCAACCTGTCATGCACCAAGGCACCCAGGATAAATCTATCAAAAGCCATTTTATAATTCAGCTAGGTAATTAGCTTTTTCCCTTGAGCTGCTATTTTGATGTGAGACTTAAGACAGTGAAGCTATGGAGGTGAACAAACCAAAGTTCTGTCACTTTTTATTTCAACTTATATAAATAGACCTCATGTCACAGCTAAATATTTATTTCTTCATTTGATTATGTCCACTAGATAAAACAGAAATACCTAAACTGTCTCACCTGTTCAGTAATGAAGTTCCAACAGACCACTGGAAACAGGGAAGTCGATCTCTACTTGTTTGATAAAATCAGTTGACAACCGGAATGTTCAGAAAACTAACCTCTATAAATTTGGTGTCTTATTACTCTCTGATTGGTTTTGATTTTTGCACTAAGGATTTTTATCAGATAAAGATGAACTTTTGATCAGCCATGCATAGATCAAATACTTCTTCATTCATCATGAAAAAAATACTTTTCTCTCTGACTTGTTCCCTCATGTCATTAAAAAGCTAAACCAAACTCATCACTGAGCTATAAGTATATATCTTTGATTTTCAAATGAATAAATTGTGAAGACTGCTTGTATGCTTTTATTTTTTCTTTTTCCTCAAGAGTATGTTTTTAAAATTTTTATTGTAAATCACATATTAAATATTGCTGTTCTCTGTACACAATATAATTTTTTAACTTATTCTGATAATTATTTCTAATAATTCATAACTTAGCTAATAATTAGTTTCAGAAATTTCAGTGGTCAATATTGACACGTTGTATTACATACTGTGCCTTAGAAAGCCTCATAAGAGAGCGGATTGTGAAAAATTACTTAAATGTGTTGATTACCATGGAAAATCTGACCATCCCAAAAACTATCCCACATAGTTTCTGCTGCAGAATTGACCAAAGTCAGTATTTATAATACACATAAGTAGTGAGCATAAGCTGTTTCTTAAGACTTACAAGTGGTCAAAGAGAACGGATGTTTACAACTAGTAATGATGGCTCAGAGAGGGTTATGCAGTCCTCAGATGCTTGGTCATGCAGGACCATGGACCACCCAGATATAAGGATTAATTTGAGTCAGCTTGATAAATCTCAACTGATCTCGCTAAAAACCCTTCCACAGAGACTTTTTTAAGGAAGAATCCTGTAACTGTGGAAAGCCAAAGAATGCTGTTTGAAATGCAGGAGATGAATTTCCCCTTAGTGACCCTTTATGTCATGCCATCCCTATACTATTACTTCTTTTTATTATCGCATCTTTTCCAAAAAGGTTCCTTAACTACACGGTACCAGTTAAATTTTTTCAAGTAGGACAGAAATTCCCACTCCTCACCTATCCAACAAGGAAGATATCACCAGAAAATGAAAACTAGACCCTGCATCACCTTTGTCCAGCCCTGGCTCATTAAGAGAGCAGCTGTAGGTGCATATAATTGCATGTGTCTCTCTGCATCTATATGTCTAGTATAGTCACGATGTGACTATATATATTTATAATATATAGTTTTATATTATAAAATACATATTGGCATATATGTGTATACTGGTATATATCGCAGGAGGGACTGGAAATGATCTTTAAGATCCCTCACAACCCAGACCATCCTATGATTCTATATAGAAACCAGACAATATTTCCTGTAACCAACAAAGTTATTCCAGCTTCTATTTTTGTGTGTTGTAACATCTTTAAAGTTGATGTATGAGTCACAACAGGCCAACAGCAGAGACAGCCACAAACACACAGCTAAAGCACTGACTAAAAATATTCCCATTTCCTTGCTTACAAGGGGTATCTGTTTCCTTGCTTACAGGGGAATCCCCGAAGGAACACCTGGACAGTAGTACACAAGCAGAGACCCAGGCACTACTAAACTTGTTCTGTGCTGGAGGATTACTGTAGCAGCAGACCTTACACTAGAGATAGAGAGGAGATGAGACATACACTCTTGTTCAACAGCATTGAAAGGTCCCTGTTTATTTTTTCCTCACAGTTTGACCAACAAATCCCAACTCCAGCCAACTCTGACTGCAGGCACAGACTAGCATCACAGCAGACCCCTCCCCCTCACAGCAGCAACTCTCTCTCCCATTCAGTCCATCCCCACCCAGCTAACCCACTCTTTTATCACACTCATCCTTATTGAATATAGCTGTGACCTGTTAAGGGCAAGACTGGTTTTGGTAATTAGCACAGGTGTGACTTATCAGGGGCAAGGTCACCTGTAATCCATTCTCCTACAGATCATTGGCCTCCTCTTCAAAGAGGTTTGTTTATTTATTTATTTAAGGGTTTTCAAGATGCAGGGTCCTTTACAATCCTCCTCGACAGTGTTCTGCTTTTAACTCATTCCTCTCAACAGCTGATGTGTTTTCACTGAGGCAGCAGAAGTCTCAGCGGGTAGATATCTGTACTTCTGAAGAAAAGATAGACAAAGGAAAAGTTTGAACACTGAGCACTATATATTTCCTATCTCTATACTTCCCAACTTGATTCTGAGACAATCCAACTGCATTTCTAGCATATATATGCCACTGAGTCTAACCCAAAATAAGGGGAAATAAATTGATTACCACCTAATAATATACTACAATCAATAAAATGAATACCACCTTAGAGTCAGGGACATGTCCATGGTTTATTCTATTTTTTAATTTATTTATCATAATATGCAAAGGCAATCTGTTTGCCTCCCCTGGACTTCAGGAGCACGTCAAACTACATACATTTTTGGCACAAAAATCAACTATTCAGCAACTGACAAATCAGCTGTGACTCTGAAATAGGTCTCATGGGATATGAAAAAGATTTAAGTAAGCAATGAAACAGATGCTCTTTGTACAGGTGAGAGCATATGTTGTTTTGTCCATGTGTTCAAAATTTCACGGTGTTATGGTTTCAGCACTGAAGTTCAAACTCTGATACATGTATACACATTTAAACATACACTAATTTGTATTTAACTTGCCTTCTGAACAAGCTTTCTCCTTGCAGTTTACTGCAAACTGGCAGTTCACACACCAAAACAATCATCTGGAGAAGCTTCAGTTTTTGTCAGCAAATGGTACTCAAATGGGGTTTTTTGGTGGCGGTGGGATATTTTTAGTTAATGTCTGGTTTAATTTGTTTGTTTATTTTCCATCCTCTGTATTGGTCTTTCAGTTTGCACTCAAACTACACATTAACCTCCCCAAATACTAGCATTTCAGCTTTCTCTGCACAGTTTTTTCCCCTCTGGTCTACGTGGTGGTATGCACACTCTATTTTTGTCAGCATTTTCTCCTTAATTATGCCTTCCTAAGAAGGAAGAAGATCAAACACAGACATCTGTGCTGTCTTAAGCATTATATGAAGAATTATTTCTGGCATACTCACTTATGCATAGCTTAAAACTACGAGCTATTACACTAGTAGTATTCCATAGTAGAATAATTTTGATCAACTCTCATTGCACTTATAAACTCTGTAAATGTTGGGGAGAAAATGAGTATTATAAAAAGATTTGAGAGACAACAGCTGTGGACAAGCTGTACAGCTGGCACATTTCAAATCATCATAGCTGTAGAATACAACAGACAAGTGTAGTTCATTCCCAGCTTTTGATTGATTTCCTTAAAATATACAGTTTCTCAATGCAAGTGAGATTTCTGTCTTTTGGATGAAAGAAAGCTAAAGAGAAAGAGATGAGAGGAGCGAGACAGAAGAGGAGAGTATGGGAGGAAGGATCTCTCTTTATATAGACATAAGTAAGACACTATGTAAAGATTTTTTCAGTTCACTTACGGTTTTCTTCAGAAACATAGGTTGAGTTTGGGGGGGAGGGGAATATCTGGTGCTGTATCAAGAAAAAGTGAACATTTGGCTCAAAGACACTTTTAGCCATGCATGTTAGTAATGTAAATCCCCTGTCCTCAGCTAGGGATAGAAAAAAATTCAATATTTAATGTTTTAATACCAAAAACTATTGTAAAGATGATCACATAGCACATTTAAAGCAAAGTAGCTATCTTGAAAAATATAATCTAACAATTTAAGCAATGGTTAACTCAGCAAAGTTATATAGTCAATTTAAGTGATTTTTTTTGCAGTTTCTACTTTAGCTATATCAATTTTAAAACTGCAGAAACCCTTTGGGGAAAAAATATTATTAGGATTAACAGAAAACATTCTGTAAGTAAAAAAAAACTTAATTACACAAAGACACTACCTAAGAGTCAGACACTCACTTCAAAACTAGATTACACATATGTGCAATTCAGTTTCTGAAGGTGAGTGTTTGTCTGCAAGCTGGGTGTCCAAAATTCCCACTGTAGTTAATGAATTCTAGAAGTCTATTCAGCTTACTCTAAAATTACTCTAGCGTGTTTGGTCAGCTGAAAAATTTCCCAAGATTCACTGATTGTACAGACAAAATTTTCACTGACTACAGTGGGATTTAGATATCTATCACACCCCAACATAACTGAGGTGGAAGAGAGTAGCTTAGACATCACCACACAATATTCTTGTCTATATATTAAACAGATGTAGATTTGATGAGTGGAATATTTGATGAATGAAAGATTGGCTGGGCAGCCATATCCAACAAATTCTAGTCAATGACTCAGGGTCCAAAAGGAGAATGCTAATAAGTGATGTCCTCAAAGCTCTATATTGCAACCAGTATTGTTCAGTATCAATATGGTGACATAGGGAGTGGGATTGAGTGCATCCTCAGCAAGTTTGCAGAGGATATCAAGCTGAGTGATGCAGCTGATTCTCTTGAGGGACAGAATGATGTCCTGAGGGACCTTTACAAGCTTGAGGAGGCAGCCCATGTGAAACTCATGAAGGTGAAGGAGCAATGTGTACTCACAGCCCAGAAAGCCAAATGTATTCTGGGCTGCAGAAAAAGCATGGCCAGCAGGTCCAAGAAATTTATATTCCCCTTCTACTCTGCTTTTGTGAGACCCCTGCCTTGAGTACTGCATCCAGGTCTGAAGCCCTGTGTTCAGCTCTGGAGCAAAAAGGCATAGACCTGTTAGAGCAAGTCCAGAGGTGGGCCATAAAATTATTAGATGAATGGAGAAACTCTCCTATGAGAAAAGACCGGGAGAGTTAGGATTGTTCAGCCTGCAAGATCAAGTTCTGGAACACATGATTGTGATGTTTGAATATATAAAGTGGACTTACAGGAACGATGAAAAGAGACTTTTTGCCAGGGTCTATTGTGACAGGACAAGGGACAGTTGTTTTCAACTGAGAAGTGATAGACTTAGATTGGATAAGGAAGAAATTTTTACCTGAAACAGTGGAACAAGTTTCTCAGAGAAGCTGTGGATGTCCCATCATTGAAAGAGTTCAAGGTCAAGTTGGACAGCACTTTGAGTGACCAGATCTAGTGAAAATGTCCCTGGCAGAGGTGTTGGAACTGCATGTTCTTTAAAGATGTGAGAGACTAAAATATTATAGTCAATGGCTTAAACATTGTTATGAAGGACTTTTTTGCCCATATGGCAAAACTGTATAAAGAAGCTGCACCCATCTAAGCTCACTCCTCCCTGAATACACCTCCTGAACTGGAAATTCAGACTGTGAGTTAAGTTGCCTAAGGGAATTTGAGATAAGACAAGGGTGACAGTGTTGTCCATTTATCTCAGGTCTAGGCAGAAATAAACAAGGCTGAAAGAAAGGAATTTATCCACAAGAAAATCAAACCCAGCAGCTGTCCTGAAAATCACCCCTGGCCTGGTTCAGAGGGAGGCCGTAGCCCACAGGCCCATCTGCTGAGGTCAGGTTTAAACAGATTCCTCCACATCCAAAGACAAAGGAGGAGAGTTTTGGGGGTGTGGTGTGACCTCTGGTCAGAGGGACTGAACACCCATCCTCCCTTACACAAACTGGCTCAGTTGTAAAACCCAGGCCACAGGGAGGCCACATCCATAGGGCATTCATGTGAGGGACAGCTGAGGGTGTGTCATAATCCATCAAAGACCCCAGACTGATTCCTGAGACCTTGCACCAGACCACCACACAGTGCAAAGGGATGCAAGAGATCCAGTCTGTTGCAGAAGACAGTGTCAAACCTGCCCCCTCCTCCCTCAAGTACCTGGTCATTCCCACCTGGATGTTGCATGGTCCAGAATATCTCTGATTTGGTCAAGTTATCTGCAGCATTATGCCCCTTCCCTGGCCATTCTGCACCTCCTAATTTGTTCACTGGGGGGACAAGGTGAGCAACAAAGTAAGTTTTGGGGCTGTACCCACTCTTCAAAAAAATCTAGAATTTTATTGTGTTATCAGTATCATTTTGGATAAAAAATCCAAAATGCAGCAACATATGGGATGTTATGAAGAAAATTAACTCTATCATAGCCAGACCCAGTACAATATTTTACAATTGAATTTGCAATTTTGCTATTTGGCACACAATTCTTATTGCAAAACACTAAATCAATAATTCTTCCAGTAGTTCTACTGTTCTATGATATTTCTCTTTTTCTTTCTTACTTTTTTATTTTGTCCCCAAAAATAGTGGTTTACAATTTTGCATCATGAAAAGCAAATTATAAACTTAGTGTGGAAATTGTCTGTGGTTAATCTGCAGTTTTATTGATCATTATGTTGGTATCTTATGGCTAGAGTTTTTTAGATAATTTAGTAAGGTAATTTTTTCTCTTTTGAATCTATAAAATGGGACATAGAATTATATATTTTTGTTATAGGTATTGGACCACTATAATATGTTATTGAATCAAATCCACATGCTAGCACCAGAAAACAGGAAATTACTAGCAGATTCAGAAAATTCTAAGCATGTAACTTGATTTTTATTATGCAGTGTTATTTCAAAAATAATGATTTATTTGTTGCACAGCTTCTGGCAAAGAACAAAATAATACCACATGAGTAATTCTAAAGAGCCAATATTTTAAAATATAAATAATTAAAACCAGTTTAAAACCAAACCAAACAAGCAAAGTTTAAAAACAGAACAAAAATGACAATTTCATAATAACACTGAAATGTGTGGGGACAACAGAATACTGAGATCCAAGAACTTTCATAAGGAAAATAAAGGGTTAAGGAATCCCCCACATATTTTAAATGTTACTAGAATGACAGCAATAAGGGTAGAATGACACCAGTATGGGTAACACTCAAGAAGGATCTGAAGTATCAGAATATTAGAAAAAATTGTGCATTAGTGTATGTATGAGTCTTGAGGGGGCTGTCATTACAAGTCTTGGTACTGAAATGTCAGACAAATAAATATCAGAGACTGCAAGTTTTAGATGAAGTTGGAAGAGTTAAGACCCAAGAGCAATTATGCAGATTTATCCCCCTTCTCTCTCAGAAAGAACTGATGTTATAATTCTATATGGACTGCATAGCCAGAAAATATAGTAGTAAATATGTTGTATATTAACATCATGAAAAGCATTGATATTTTCATTATTTGGTCACAAATAAAATTGACTGCAATCACTTTAAATTATTGTCTAGGTAAGAGTTGTAGTGAAAAGACTCAATACATAGCAAAAGTTGCTAAGTTTTGATTCAGCAAAATACTACACACACACACACATACGCACACAAACCTTCTGACATAAGATGTCTAGAAAGTCAAGTAACTGAGGGTAGATACTAATTTCTTTTTAAAAGATAGAATATGAACATCATAAAAAGAAAACAATAAGAATTTGTATATAAAAAAGAATAAAGCACAGTAAGGACTAGAAGTTCTCTTATGACCTAAATAAAAAAATTAATAAATTTGGCCTAATATGAATGAAAGTTTTTTCTAAGAAGGTAGGAAATATCACAATGTATCTATATAAAAAACCTGTCTATATAAAAAAAAAATACTAACATGCAGAAACCAGAGACGCGTAATAACATCACTACTATGGAAATCACATAAATGCTGAATTTATTACTTTTCTGAAGATTATAGCTGATAGCAATAGAAATGTAGTAAGATTTATGTTAACTCTCAAGCTAAAGCAAGAAGAGCATCTATTAAAGAGCAAATGACTGGGTTACATGTATGCAAATTCACATGGTCTGCTGAAATATACCTTCAAGAATTTTTGAAGTGTTTATTTATGTCTGAAATGCTGGTAGTTATTCATAATCTCTCAAAATAATAATGTCCCTTCTCTTTGATAGCCAGCTAGTGTTATCTATATTGATTTTATTAAAACCTTTGATGCATTCACTCATCCTATTGTAATTTTCAGAATTAGTTAATGGCAATTATAATTAAATGGTGTTTGAAAACCATTCATTAGTGTTGAAATTAACTAACATATCTCTCCTTCTCCCCAATATATATGCATTGTAAAAACGAAAATTTTCATGACATTTTTCATTTCAGAAGCAGAAAATTATGTTTTTAAACTTTCATTATGATATCATTTTCTGTTTTAAATATTGAAAAGAAGTAGTTTTTTATATTCTAAGAAAATATTTTGCATAGAATAAAATCCCAGTGCTCTGAAGTGCTGATATTTTAATCTCACTCAAAAAAGACAGGAAAAATAATTTCTGCTTGAACTGAAACAATTCTTTTAAAAAAAGCACAGTTGCTGTGGCTGCAGGGGACTCAAATAAATGCCAAGTACTGGGGAGATGTCATTTCACTAAGAACTAAACTGTTGTTTCCCTATTGAGGAGCTTGTAAAAAAAGCATCTGTTCAAAAGTGTTGATTATGATATCTGTCAAACTAAAATATTAATTTTTTACTCTGTTTGACATCTAAATTAAAAGAGATATGATAAAGAGAAAATCCATGCAGGAGAAATGCACAATTGTTTGGGAAAAACATCCTTCCAATAGTTATTAGTAATATGCTCCCAAACTGGAAGATTATTCACTATTGTATCTCAAAGGGGTCTTTTTTATTTCCAGTGTTGTTTACTGATTTATAACTTTCTTAATCAAAAAAAGAAAAATTTTAAACACTTTGTGTATCTAGACTAGTTCAGAATTTTCTAAGTGAATAAATCTCTGGTCCATAATATTGATGCATACATTTAAAAACATTTGCTTGGGGAAAAAAACCAAAACAAACAAACCAAAAACAAAAGCCCAAAAATAAAGAAGAGAAGAAATTTCTCTATAATATTGACTTTCATGTTATAATTAAGCAATAAAATGACTTAAGGACCAAAGATATAGGCATACATGTAGGACTATACATATCAGGAGGTACCTAAGAGAGGTGATACTGCTTCTTAAAGCCAAATAGTTACGCATGGAAGATGAGGCATCCAGCCTGTAGAAAATTAGATATGAATGAGTTTTTCTATTTGCTTAGATGAAGGAGAATGAGAAACATAGGTAACTTTGGAAAAATTTAAGAAACAATAAAAAAGTAAAAGAATTTAACTTGAAAATGAGTTACACATGCATTTATAGAGTAAATTTTCAGAAAGTATCCTGAAGGTTCCTCAAGCATTTCAAGACACTGAGAATTGTGCTGTTGCTGTATAAAAGAGAAAAGATGTTCTGGGAATACTAATGAAACTATTGCATGAAAGACATGAAAGATGCTATGATTCTTTCCTGAAAAGATGTGTACAGATTCTGTCATCCTCCCTTTGAAGATGAAAGGACACTGGAGAGTGATATCTTTATTTTATTATGCCTGTATGCATACATACAGACATACATACTTTTGCAGACCATCCAAACACAAGTGCTCATGTTGCAAAAATGACACGGTGCAATCCAGCTTCAGTCCAAAAAATGTGTTGCTACATTGGATGTCAGTGTGATTTAGATAATCAGCCCAGTTTCTCAAGTGTATCATTATGCTGGCAGCACAGGAGGTTTTGAATCAAAGCTCTGCCATATTGAGCCAGTTTGGACAGACTCAACACGCTTGAGTCTCTTTCTGTGAAACACTGCAGATATATTTCCAGGGGTACTGGAAGTGAAAGACAGTAATACTACAAATGAAGTATGAACAGTTTGAAAAAAATGGAAGTAAATAAGAAAAATAACCTTGTCTTTCAAAATAGTTTCATTGAATGAAGAAAAGCAAAAAGTGTGGGTTATAATGTGATTTTGTAAATGTTGTTTTAAGGTTCAGTTTGCTAATTTGTTAAAAGGTAGTGAGAAAGTCTCTGTAAGTTTGTGTCAAAGTGTTAGTTTTCTATCTATTATTTCCCTGAAGGCATTAAAATGTGATTTATTGACATGTTCCAGGCAGCACCTTTTAAACATTTGTTTAAAAATCTGTGTAAAAGACAACAGCAAATTGTAAAAGGATAGTGGCTGCTTCACTTGCAAACACTCACCTTCAAATCCAAGGCAAAAAGCCATAATTTTCTTTAGTTCTTAAAAAAATTGCATGAAAACCTTTCCAGCTTCTTGACTTTTTCTGTAAATTCAGTCACAGGTATGTTATGATCTTCAGCTTTGCTCTTTTACAAATATTGACTTTCTTCAAAGGTTTCTTCTAGCTACATTAGTCAATAAATAATGGTTAGATTACCTCAAAAGGCTTTTTCTAGTCAAGCTGTTATTTCATCTGGCTCAGAGTTCCCACTTCTTAATCCCAGTGCATAAATTCCCATTGTTACTCAGGATTTATTTTATGTATGATTCAAGATAGCAATATGGGCCTAGTTTCAGTCACATATGTTCTAACATAAGTTCAGTGAAAGATAAATTAGTTTAGTTTTCTCAGTTACTTTTTTTCGCCCCATGGGAATGCACCACTTTTTTAGGACTTAATTTAAAAAAATCAAAACAAACTTGATTAATTTCTGGGTTAAATCACAGTTCAACCCAGATCACTGAATATCTCACTGTTTAGAATATTGATTTTGTAGATGTCATAGAATTACAGAGTTATACAATGCTTTGTATTGGAAGGGACCTTCATGTTCATCTATTTCAAATTTACTTTCCACTTGCCACAGGGACACCTTCCAGTAGACCGGGTTGTTCCAAGTCCCATCCAACCTGACCTTGAACACTTCAAGGGATAGAGCATTCAAAGTTTCTTGGGGCAACGTGTTCCATTACCTCATCAAAGATTTTCTGTCCATTAATACTCATTAGCCTGAGGACCTCAGGAACATATTTCTGGAATGAATTTAATGTATGGTTGTGATTTTGTTTCCATTTATAGACAGATAAATTTAAAATAAATCCATTATTTTTCTTCAGTAGAATAAATGTATTCTATGAAAGTTTATTCAGAAGATGCCTGAGTATCTCCAGAATGAAAAATCAAGAAGGGATCAGAAAACATGTGTTTAACTCTTAAAGGATACTAGTGAATGTAGTAGTTCTGTAGCTCAGTAGTTTTGGAAGATTGATCTATGTGAATTTCAGTTTGAACAACAACTTTTAAAATAAATTATTGGACAACACCTTAAAACTTATAAAATGCATATATTTAAATTGAATTATTTTGAAATTCACTTATTTTCATTCCCTTTTGTCTTGTTGCTAATTTAAGTTTTGTCTGTTTTCAACATGTCCACAGAAAACTTTACTTTGATCCTTTTACCTTGCTTTACAGTGATATTGTAATCTTACAATCAATTCCTTCAAATGGTCTGATCATCAAGGACTGAAGTCTAGTTTAATTTCAGACTTCTGCAAAGACATATTTTCATTCATGCATCATGTTAGTCTCATCTATTCAGGGCAGAACAGGGTATATGAAAACTGACATCCCTTTTTTGGGGGCTTAAAGGGACTAGGAAGAAAAGTCATTTTGCATGCATGTAAGTTTATCTGCAGCATTATGGCTTCTTCCAGAAACTGGGTTTCCACAGGGGACTGTTGCTAAGAACTAGATTTTTATCCACAGGAAAACATATTGTTCTACTCTCTGAGATTGTATAATAAAACTGAAGCCAATTTGCTTACACTAGTGCAAAATCTGAGTAAGCAAAGAGGTACCTAAGGAGGTGTAGAGAAATTGCTCTTATAATCATAGAGAACTTGCATGAGGGAAAAAGAAAGATAATTGCCTCAGTTTATTTAGAAAATATAGAAAAACTAGAGAAATAAGAGACTGAAAATTGGAGACTTTTATCAGCAATACAGCAAGAGTTATTAAATATCAAGATGGACTCCAGCTTGTAGAGAGGCAAATTTACATTTAAAATTAGATGCCTAATACAGCTGTTGTATTCTGTACTTGAGAATTGGTTCAGCATCCTAAACAGAGCAATCTGATGCTGGCTTATATGACTTGAATTGTGACTCCCAGATGTTCTTTAGCTACCATTTCAGCTACTTATGTATGGTGTGACATGTATGTTACATTAATGGAGGCATCTTAATCTACCCAAGGCTTCTTAAATGCTATTTAACCCCTTTATCTAGGTATTTAGATGCAAGTATGTACATGTTAACTAAGAAAGGAATGTAGCTGCCTGGCACTGCTGTTCTATCAGGAATAAGGCCTCTAACAGTTCCAGGGTCACACCAGTCAGACAAGAGGAAGCGTTGACTCAAATACCTCAATGTCACTAGTCCTAAGTTTAACTGGTAAAGCCCATGTCAGCGTCTAAATTACTGCTGCAGTAGCAGTAACTTAGTAGTACTTTTCAGTAGTCTAAGAAAGAGAATTTAGTTATATTTGTCAATTTCTGCTGTATCTCATTTACTTTCCAGATACTGCTCCAGGAAAGGATAAATTTCTGTTGTCAGAATTATCATCTTACAGATGTCTTCTCAAGAGCATTCCACCTAATCGTGTATGTTCTAGAAAGTGAGTCATGTCATTGTCGTTCTAATTGGGAACGGCGGAAAGAACGACACGGACTCTCAGGGGAGTCAGAACAGGAGAGAATCTCTAGTTTATTGTTACAGCCATGTTATATAGACTAGTTCGTGAAGAGTACAGAAAGGAAACTCTTATTGGTTAGTAAAATACTACATTACCATCATTGGTCAGTGGGGTTTACCACCCCCTGACCTTCTCCTGTAAGGAAAACACAGGAATCAGAAAAACAGCACCTGCAGGCTGTTTTGTGTCTTTGAGGATTGTTTTGAATCCTCCCATGAATTTCCCAGGCTAGCTTCTCAGGCAGGCCTGTCAGGCCATGGGCCTACAGCCTGCTCCAAAGCTAGCATCCACATGTCATTGGACTCATGCCTAGCCAATTACATTTGAATGCTAAATTTAGATCTAAAACCTGGTGTTGAGCCCACCTCAAGCCTTAATTCTTTAGCCAGATCTTTGGCATTCGAGTTATTAAAACTGGATGTATGAATTTTAATCAGCTAAAATTTTCTGTGATAAATTTTACCATCTAGACTACCTAACAGACAAAAGATTATGTACCTAACACAATATAGATAATGTTTATGTTCTTACATTTATCATAAAACATTTTGGTTTATTCTTTGTATTTTAAAGCAGTTAAATGTTAAAAGAAGCCACTTAGAAAAACAAGATTTGCAAGATTTTCATTAATTAATAAGTAGGGACTTTTATCTCAAATTTGTTGTATCTGTGGATGGCATCCAGAGAGGAGGTACTTTCAAAGTAATGGGTAATTTTGAATGAATCTGTAAAAAAAAAAAAAAAATTATTAAGATGGAAGTAGTTTAGGCTCTTAGTTCCATGTTCCTCCTAGCTCATTACCCACTTTCTTAAGCTGGTAGGTATAGTGCTTAGTCTTCACACAGTAGAAAGAAAATTGAATTAGTAGACAGAGTTGATTTACTTGGAGCAATTTTATACTGTGTATTAAACAAATGAAGAAAATGGATTAAAATGCACTTTCCAGTGTTTTTCAGATCTACTCTGGTGCACAGCACTAGTAATTACTTGATTAAAATCAAATCTGACATGTTGATAATATTTTAATTAGTAATACTTCTATGACTTGCTGAGAGGTGACATGCTAATTTTGGCATGCAGCTTGAGAGACTGGCTGGGAAGCAGATGGGGATAACTTGCAGGATGGTCTCCCTCCTGCTTTCCACTTTTATGATCTCTGGTAAAATTAAGCTTCTTTAGTAGGTCTGGAAAAGGTGGTATGAATTCTCATTCTCAGAAAATCATGATCAAGCTTTGCCTTTCTAATTTGCCTTAGAATTTATCAGTACAACAAAAATCTGTGGAACACCTATATAGGTAAGAATGTTTATAGAATTATAGAGTAGTATTATTTGGAAGGGACCTTTAAAGATTGTATAGTGCAATGCCCCTGCAATGAACAAGGCATCTTCAACTACATCAAGTTGCTCAGGGGCATGTCCAACCTGATCTTAAATGTTTCTAGGGATGGGGAATTTACCACCTCTCTGGGCCACCTGTTCCAATGTTTCAATACCCTCTCAAAAAAAGTTATTACATATATCTAAATCAATCTTCTTTTAGTTCAAAACCATTACCTTGGCCTATAGCAAAATGCCCTATTAAAAATTTGTTATAATTTTTCTTGTAAGCCCCTTTTAAATACAGAAAGGCAACAATGTGATCTCCTCACCTTCTGTTCTCCTGGTTGAACATTCTCAACTCTCTCAGACTTTTCTCATACTAGAGAGTTCTAGTCATCTGATAATATTTGTGGCCCTCCTCAGGACCCACTCCAACAGGTCCATGTTTTTCCTGTATTGAGGGCCCCAAAGCTGGATGCAACATTCCAGGTAGGACCTCACAAGAGCAGAGGGGCTCTCCTTCCCTCTCCCTGCTGGCCATGCTGCACTGGAAGCAGCCCAGGATACAGTTGACTTCCTGTGCTACAAACACAGATTGACAGCTCATATCCAGCTTTTCATCTACCAACATTCCCAAACCCTGTAGTCCTGCAGGACTATTATCAATCCCTCTGTCACCCAGCCTGTCCCAATACTCGAGTTGCCCTGACCCAGGTGCAGGACCTTGTACCTGGCCTTGTCAAACCTCATTAGATTCCCGTGAGGAATTCCTATGATGGAAGGCTAGGAGGATTGTTCAGCCTGGAAATGAAAAGGTTTTGAGGTAACAGCACTTCTCCAAACAAAAGAAAAATCTTTGTTTTCAAGATCATTTAAAAGGAATGTTTATAAATGCCTCGGCTAGATGTTATAGGTTTTCTCTCTCTCTGCTGAGGTATTAGGCTCATTCATCTCTGTTCAGGGGTGAGATCTTTGCAGATGAAGTTTACTTTCAGTTTGGGAACTTCAAGTACAGTACAGCAGGCTCATGACTCTATTATGAAATGCCCCTATTATGTCATGATAATCTTACTTTTTTATCAATTGGAATTATTTCCCGCTTATTTTATGCATGTAAATTATTTTCCTTTAAATTATTTGTTTTCATTTGTTCCTCAAAGTATATTACTATTTTCCCATCCCCTACTACCCCCTCTACATTTACATTCCTATTTGTAATAAATTGTGTATACATTCATGAGCTGATTTTTGACTGTATTTCTGTTAGAGGTAAATGACAGAGTGGAAATATGTTTAATGGAATAAACTACTACTACTTTCTGTTTCCAAAAAGGACTATTAGAAAATGACAGGCATTTGAACATAAGCCAGTCTGTTAGCTAGGTAGAAGGGCCAAATTAAATCCAACAATTCTATGAAGCTAAAAGAGTATCTATGATTTTAATTAACTAAGGAAACCAGACACATTTTTTCAGACTCATAATAACTGGTAACTCTAGAGGCAAGTATAACAAAGGAATTGCGGTAAGTCAGTGATTATCATTAGACTTTAGTTAAATTGCAGTTCCACAGCAGTATAAGTTGTCAGGAACAGGCCTTAAATAATTGTTGTGCTGACATTAACTTTATACATTGAAATTAGGTACTGCAGACACTTCACAGTGTCCTTCAGGGTGGCCACACAGAGAGAAGAATTGCTCCTGTTTTTGATTTCAGCACAGCAAAATTGTAGAGGTAAGCAAGACAGTGCTGATAGAGGATGTCATTCTAATTGTAGCATAACTTTTGGCTGTGGGGATTTTCTTCTGTATTGTGTGATGAATCCTTGAGCAATTTGACGGAGCAGGCATGATATAATCTAATAAAAGCAATTGAATAGATAGAAAATGGAGCCTGCTCTGGTTAATTTTAGTAGGAAATGTCTGAAGAGAACAATGAAACACAGAAAGAAAAGAATAATTTTCTACTATTTCAAAAGTGTTGCAGGAAAAAGAGTGCTAGAGTGGAACTATTTTCTGTTAGAGTTTTTATATACTAACAGGAAAGAAAACCTATAATGTATTGTTTTTCAAGTTGATTTACTTAGTTATGAAGTCTAAAATACACAGATAAAATCTGCAAAATGTATTCTTAAAATGATGATAATTTTGAACACGTTTCAAAAATAAAAATGTCATAAAATTTGAATTAGGATGCCTGTTTTCACTGACATCCTTGAAAAATAAGAGCTTGTTCTTAATACAGATATTTTATGAAAAAAATTTGCATAGCAATAAAGAGTTCAACATTCTATTAACAAACTCCTTGTATTGGCTGACCTCTTAAAATTAGTCAAGTGCTATTCCAAAAAGAAAAAAAAGACATCATATAATATGAATATTAATATACAGTAATTTTAACTATTTACTATGACAGAGCAGAGATGGATTTGTAGCTTCTCAGTTTCATTGATGAAGATTTATTACAACTGTCAGTGACTTACATTGAGAAAGAATCAAGTTAAAATTAATACTACTTTTAATATAAAATAAGGGACTAAAATCAGATATAGGGAAGGAAACTTTTCATGAACATTTAAATAGTAAACATTAAGGAAAATTCTCAATATTATTAATTTTTGAATACAGCTAGAGATTCTTTACCCATTTTGCTGTTAAGTAGAGGGACCTGTTGAAAACATATTAAATATTCAAGAAATATATTAAACACATTTATTATATTGACTATATTGAAACTATTATATATGTTATTTATTTTTGATAATCGATATTTAAATACATTTAATCTTAAATATATTTATGAATACATCTATGTGTCTGTATGCATATATAGACACACACCTTTATATGTATGACATATATATCTCAAATATATTAGCACACAGAAGCCAGTTAGGAAATTTCTGATTGAAATAAACTTGAAAGAAGGAAAAAAATACTTGTTTAAGGACTTAAAGAGAGAAGTTGCATGTTTCAAACACTGTTAAGGCTGCAGAAGGAGTTTGCCATGAGACAAGCACAGAAGGGAGTGATAGGATGGTGCTGATTCCAGGCCTGGCAGAGGTGAGATCTGGTTAGCACTGCCTGGGTACTGCAGCCAGCCAGACATCCCCACTGTGGCAAAATTTGTAAAGAAGCAGCTGCTCGCATCACAACACACATCACCAGTCAAACAAAGATCAACCCAAGTTATGGGACAGATAGCATCTGTACCCCCCACTCCAAATTATCCTTCTTGGATACCTGGAATCTAAATCTGGGCCTGTAAATTAAGAAGAAGACAAGAATTGAGATGATATGAAAGTGATACAATTGTCCAAGTGTTACTTCAGACTAAAAGTGTGGTTAACGAACCTAGGGGAGAAGAATGTATCACTAATAAGGGACAAAAAGAAAGAATTTATAGGCCACAAGAAAAACCAACTCAACAGCTGTGCTGAAAACATCTCAGAATGGGTAAAAAGTAATTCCAGCTGGGGGAGACCAGAGTCACTAACTATTGACTCAGGAAACCCATGGACTCAAAAGAAAAGAAGGAATGAGCATGCAGACTGATTAGCATTAGAGTTGGGGGAATAATTTAATCAAGAGTAGGAGAACTGTGTGGGCAATAAACATTAATTCCTCTGTTGACTAAAACATATAAATAGTGAAAAGTTTTGATCAACCTTGGCACCTCCCCACCACTGAGAAGCCCAGTGTGAAGACGAACCAATAGGACACCACTAGATCCATATATGGTAACTATTTTCTGCTTAGTCCATCTGTCTCTCTCCCCCACAACCTTTCTATTTCTATCTCTCTACCTCACCTTGTTTTGTTTAATAATATCCATACTATTGACTTTGCACCTTAATTCAGGCAGAGGCATTTCTTGGTAAATGGATCTTAACAACTTGATCACTGAATTTTCTTGCTCTGTTATGCCTAACACTACTGAAGGCATCCATTTTTGTCTGGAGGAACCAATGCACACTGAAAGACCATACGATAGTGTACTGTAGGTCTATTAGCATTTCTCATGAAGAGAAACTTCTTGCAAAGAATGTTTAAGATTTCTTAAATGAAGCATAGTGTGTATTTCTTAAATGTCTTTGGGACAGCACTACATAGTGTTTACATTGGATGTATTTAAAGAGATTATGAAATAAGAAAGAAAAATAAAAATAATAAAATATTAAAAAAAATTAAGCAAGAACTGCTTGGATAGGAAGGAGAAAAGGGCCAATAATAACATCTAATACTTCAGTAGAATGAAATTCGAAGCACCTGGGAAGAAATAAGTCCATGCATGAGTACACGAGTACTGGGAAGCAGCTGGAGAAGAGAAGAACTCAATGATCAGAAAATTGAAAATTAGCCAGTAATTAATTATTGCAGAAAAAGAGGCCAGCAACTTCCCAGGCTCCAATAGAAAGAACATTGTCAGGAAATTGTGGGAGTTAATTATTCCTCTTAACTCGGCACTGGAGAGTCACCTCTGGAGTGCTGTGTCTGAGCACTGTGGTCTGTCTGAGCTCCTCATTAGGAAGGAGACACGGACATAATGGAGTAAATCTTGCAAAGGATCGTGAAGATCATTAAGGACTTCAAGTGTCAGACATGAGGAGAGGCTGAAAGAGCAGGGACTGTTCAGCTTAGAGAAGAGAATGCTTGGGGAAAACTTACCAGTGAGTCTAAATACCTAAAGGGGAATACCCTGCTAGGGGGTGGAAGAAGAAAACCATCTCTCAGTGATATTCAGTGAATGGAGAAGACACTAATTTGTATACAAGAAATCATGTGTAAGCACAAGGAAAAGCTTTTTTTACTGTAAAATGGTCAAACACTGAACCAAGTACTCCAGACAGGTTGTTCATACTTCTTCTTCAAAGACATTGATAATTCAGCTTAGGACATAGCCCTAAGTAGCCTACTATAATTGATCCTACTCTTAACAGGAACACCGAACTAGAATTCCAGAGGTTCTTTCTTACCTGAACAATTCTATGATACTGTACAGTACAATCACATTTTACCACAAGATGCACTAATTTGTATTGATTTCAGCAGCTTCTCTAGTTATGCCTTCACACATTTTTCAAAAGGGTGAGATAAGATGAGATTGATAACAATCTCTCTAGAGATTGATAATCTCAAGAGACGTGTTTTAATTCTTATTTCCTTTATTTTATAGTTTGCTTCTGTGTAGAAACCAGCAAAACGAAAATGTATTTTGGTTGTATTCTTTGAAAAGCTGAGAATATTAGTACCCTTTCTTCTTTTCAAAAGAGCTCAGTACCTAATGCCAAGTCACACTGTGATTTTTTACTTAGATGAAATTCATGCTGAGCATTCTCAGTTTGCCAAAACACTCAAGAACTTTCACAAGAAATGCAGTGTAAGCCATAACTGAAAGGACTGTGACTGTGTTGCCAGTTTGATGAAAGAAAGATAAAAACAGTGGTAATGTCCAGCGTTTCTAACTGCCCATTGCATCTTTGTTGCAGAACATTTGCACAAACTGCAATAGAATCTTTCTCTCTTATGCATTAATTTAAGGCTATGTGACTTTTCTGTCACAGTGACACAAATGAAATTAAATTGCTGAATTGTTCTTCTTTTTCCTCAAATAGACAATAGAGAAGTAGAAATATATATATGAATCTTCTTTATTTCATATGAAATAAAAAATAAAATTTATTTATTTATTTATTTTTAGCCTAAGAAAACTGTCTGGCATGCACTGTTGGAATAGTATGATAAAGCATACCTACAGTCTTTTTTTTTCAGAAAAAACCTAAAGCTTACCTGTTATAGGTTTCAGAATATTCTTATTTTAAATCTTTTTTCAAGATAAAGCTATTATTTACACTTGAAATGAGAAACTCTGTAAATTGATTTACTGACATAGGAATTTAATAAAAGTCAATATTTTAATTTGAAAATGTCTTTAAGTTTTAATATTGTCTATATTAAATGCAAACATGTTTTCATTGTCCCCTCCCACCCCTAAAAATATCTGAAAATCCAAAATAATTAAAAAGCTTAAAAATACACAACTTTTCTGAAATGTCATCTATTGTGCAGATGCTGGAGTTGCGCAGCACAGTTGGCATTCTTACCAATTTCCTGGCTATAAAGACGGAATGTCAAATGTGCCTGGTGTACTTCAGCCTCAAGGGTTTTCAAAAGGTCTTGGAACATAGCTTGTTGCTCCAAATATCTCTAATGTCAATTTTTTATCCAAGCTAACCATTCAGATTAACTTTAAGGAATTGGAACTTATAATTAATTTTGTCATAAAATGTACTTCAGCAACTGATCATCCCTTTGAGTTCTGTTCCTGAATGTGCGCCTGAGCTGTGAGGAGCCAAATATAAGTAGCTCAAGAAGAGACAGACTATGATGAAGATGGTTAAAACTACCTGGGAAAAATACCCAGATTTCTTGGCAAAAAACTAAAAGTTCTGGAAGCACTGGATCACCAGCCATTGGGTGATCCCAATAGTTTTTTACAGTGTCAGTGACAATGGCAGTTCAAAATTTGTGAAAAAATTCAGACTATTAAATCAGTGCTGGAACTGAACTGCTTAGAATGGTTTTGCCCGGAAGGCAGAAACATGGTTATATCTAATTTTTTTGAGACAGTCTTTAAAGCTTCCACAATTACTAGTTTATGTGAAATGTGCCTGAAAACAACTGCACAAACTGTGACATTTCATCATCTGTTCTTTGAATTTATTATTATTTGCTTGGCAGACATTTAAAGCTAACATTGGCAGCAAACTATGCTTCAAAATATATATGGCAAATCCCGAGGTTAAATAGACATAAATACAACGTATGTATATTAGCCTCAAAAAAGCAAAGCAAGGCTAAGCGCTCACAGGCACAATATATGTAAGGACCAGCCAAAAGAGATAGTATAGAAAAAAGAAGAAACATAGCAAGAGAAAAGTCATACCAGAAGGACCAGTCACGCTGAACTTAACAAAAGTTGCAAATGCTACAGAACTGAGGGGCATTGGCAATGTGACAGAACTTTGGAACAGTATTCATGGAAAATAGGTTGATACAATTGAATTCTGGAAAAGGGAAGTTATTTCACTGTGCTAAAAGTCAGCTCTAGCTACAGTGAAATGTCAGTGTAAAAAAAATTTACATGTCCTAAGAATCACAGAGCAGCAAAAAGAAAACTAAACTCTAACCATGAAGAAAGCACAGAAAAATGTACTCTGCCACTCAACCTGCTACAGGTGATCCTGGTGAATGACTGGTTGCACCAAGAGAAGGAGTATTCTACAGTTCCTCTACAGTATTTGTCAACCCTCTGATGATGTCTAATTTATCCCAGCACATAGGTAACAGCTCTGGGTGGACTGAAAAATCCAGACCTTCAGCTCTTTATGCAAAATCAGCAATACAACAGCCCCATCAGGGAGCATAGAGGTATCATAGAATGTCAAAACAACGTATCAGCAGACATGCAAGCTGCTGTGTTCTTTACTAGTTTCAGTTACCAGGCTGATTTAAGTTTGATTCCCTGAAGGGCTCATTACCATACTCTAGTTTGGAGTATGTAAATTGCCATCATGTAATTGAATAATAAGGAAAACAGACACATATTATCAAATTATAGTAAACACAGGAATTTCAGAATTCCCTAAAAATTGCCTTATCAATAAGCCCTTTAAAACATAATGCAGTAAAAGAACAATAAAAAAACTCCAACAAACAACTCCCCCCACCCAAAACCTAAGTGGCCTAACTGGTATCACCCTTAGCACTTCAAAGACAAGCTTTAAAGCTGTTCAGATTGCTTTTTTCTCACTTCATACACCAGGCATGATGCCTAAATTTATAATCAGTTTTGTCAAGTATTTATAGACAGCTAGGAATTATTCAAAGTGTCCTCATTAAATGTTTACCCATCATCTCTGTTAAATATGTTTCCTTTTGCCCATATTAATAGGAGTATTTGACATCATCTCAGTATTTTGAGAAAAGCAAAGCAATTTGCAATGAGAGAAAAATACTGAAATCAAGACAGGAACTCAGATATCATTAGCTTTCTTTTAAAAATGCAATTAATGTTTTTCCATCATGCAGATAAGTTTTATTATTCATAGAACCATAGAACTGCTAAGGTTGGAAAAGACTTTGAGGGTTATCAAGTCCAACCATTAACCCAGCCCTGCTAAGTCCACCACTAAACAATGTCACTAAGCACCACAGCTTCAAGACTTCTAAATATCCACAGGAATGGGGACTCAGTGATTCCCCTGGGATGCCTGTTCCAAAATTTGGCAACCCTTTTGGGGTAGAATTTTTTCCTCATATCACCACGTTGGTCAGAGCTTGATGATAATAATGCCAAGGCTCTGTGTTCAATACCCATGTGGGCCATTCACTTAAGGGTTGGACTCAAAAATTCTTGTGTGTCTCTTCCAACTCCGAATATTCTATGCTTCTGAACTCTGTGATTCTGTGCCTCCTTTCCAGTTGTTGTAGAATGGAATAAGATTTCCCCTGAGTCTCCTTTTCTCTGGCTAAATAACCCCTCCACCGGTCCTCATAAGACTTGTGTTCCAGACCCCTCAACAGCTTTGTTGCCCTTTTTTAGATAGTCCAGCACCTCGATGTTTTCCTTGCAATGAGATGCCCAAAGCTGAACACAGTTCCTTATGTCCCCACAACCTGAAAAATTATGTTTTCATTATTTCTATGCACAATATGGCCTTTAGCCACCACATCATCCTCCAGTTCTTGTCTTTTCACAAACAGCAGGTCCAGTGGGGTGCCTCCCCCGGTTGACTCATCAGCTGTGTCTGCAAGTTATCCTTTTAATGAAAGCAATTTTAACACAGGTTGTAGGACAACCTCAGAAGCACTCCCAACCTAGATGAACCTTTATGTTTGTTATTGTTCAGTTTCATTTGCAAAACTGTGTACCTGTGAAGTCATGGCACTGTTCAGTGATGTGTTTGCTGTGCCATGCAGGAACTTATCACCTTCCCCCTGACTGCTTGAGCCAATACGTTCAACCAGGTAGAGCAAAGGTAGGGAATACTCCATACCATGTGTCCTGTTTGCCTGTCTGGCCTGTCCCAGGGAAGGCAGTGTGATTCCAGTAATCTACCTTTCAGGCTCCCTGATGATCCTCAACTTAGTCACTTCCTCCTTGACATCTGTTACTAAGCAGATTTCCTGTACCAGGGCACTCATCCTACAAGTGTGTTGGCTGCCATGAAAGGAGAACACACCCTGCAGCTGAGATCCTGGGTGTGCATCATGCTCCCACCAGAGCTCAGCCTGGGCTGCTGCATCAGTCGTGGTGGTGCAGAGCTTAGAGACACCATGGCTTTGTGATGGGCAGATGCCACTGCTCCCTGGTCAAGCCAGCAGTTCCTGTGTGCCCTTCCACAAATGGCTGTTCCTTGCCCTGGCTTACACACCATGCCTGTTTGCCCTCCGTGCCTGGGGCACTCCTTGCTGCTAGTGCTACCAAAGGGTTCTTCTATGAATGGGGAGGCTTGGCCAACGTTTCTTCTGGCCCTGCTCAGGTCTGTCAGCTGCTATTGCACAGGCTGGGGGCTCCCAGTGGCTTTCTTGGCTGCCCCTGAGGTTGCTCCAGCTCAGAACGCCCCAGTGCACTGTGCTAGAGCGCCCTGCTGTGGATCGTGCTGGCGCTGGAGCTGCTTGTGTTGGCAACTGAGTAACTAATGCTACAAAGAAAGATTACCTGTGTTTGTGTACTTAACCAGTAGCTGATACATGTAGCAAGTGTGGTAGGTATGTGAAGTAAAATTTAGCATTTTTTTTCATCAAAGAGAAACCTGATAATATGGAACGAGACCACAACTAACAGAGAAATTTGACCTATATATATATATATATATATATATATATATATAAAATACATCAGCAGCTGAACAATGGTATATCTAGTAGGAGTAAAGCATGTTTTTCTTTCACTAGATTCTTGTAACATTTTTCTTTTCACATGTTGTCATCCTTAAAAACCCCACCTGGATATATTATCAGCAAATACATTGAGAGATAAAGCATTGTTTGAAATACAATAGAAATGGATTTATTGAAAAGCTTGAAATAAAAGGAATTGGTAACAAATCTGCCATTTTTCTTCCTTTTTCCTTCCTGGGTAAGGTTGTGCTTTTTGCTTAGGTCGGAATTCAGAGACTCTCAGGGTCTTAGGGTCTTACTGTACTGCAACAAAGTCAATTCCCAGGAAGATTTTTATTTTGTTTTGTTGTTTTTGGTTTTTGGGTTTTTTTGTTGTTTTTTTTTTTCCTCTAGCTTTTTTCTTTCAGTTTTTCTTTGTGTGATTCCACATTACCTTCATCACATCTAACTTTCTGGATTTCTCCAAACTACTCCTGATAATTTGTCTGTAGAAAAATAGAAATGCCTTTTCCCTTCCCTGCAGTTTTATTTAATTGAGAAAGTATTATCCAACAATAAGAGAAACAGGTGGTTGCCTTTTCTGGTATTCTGCCATATGTTTTGAACAGAACACAAGTAAAAAGGACACAAGGTAAACGCCAAAGAAATTAAACAATTACATCACACACCTCAGTTAGGAAATTCTTATCAGACTATGTGTAGGAATATGAATTAAATCTTTCATTAAAATAGCCACAGTTACAGCCTCCCCTCAAAGTCTTTAATAACCATTCTAGTAAAATCTGTGGTAAAATTAAAAGTATTAAAAAAACTCCCAAACAATAAACCCCCTCAGCAAAAAAAATAAAATCTATAGAAATAACAGAAGCATGGCTGATTAATCCAAATATTTAAATTATTTAAATATTTATACTTTTTTAAAAATATATTTTAATTTATGTGAAACCTGATTAGGCCATTAAGTAGTTTACTATGGTGTAAATTTCCCTCCATCATTACCATAAAAAACCCCATTTTAAACCTAAAAACTATGTAGATGATAAGGTGAATTCCATCTGTCTGAAGACAGAATATTAAGCACTCTAATCCTATTTTTTCTGTTATATTTAGGAGGTTTGATGCACTTGTTGGAATTAGATATAAGATCCAATAGATTGTAGTCTCTTGCATTATAGTATTGTATTCTTTATAACAGCTACTGTATGATATGTTTCCTGCCATTAAATTAGTGCAGCTGCAAAGAAAGATGTTCTTTGAGAACTTCGGTTAAGTCTCTGAGCCAATGCAGTTGTGAATCAATTCGGTAGTCAATTTATTAAAAAAAAGGTAGTAAGAGCAAAGATTTTTCTTTTGTCTGTTTAGATTAAAGCCTGAGCCTCTGTATGAATTTAGGCAACTTGATAAAATAAAATAAAATAATAATGTAGCAATGAACTTTTCAAAACCTTGCTCAGCTCTTTCTAAATCTGAAAGACTGAATGCCGAAATATGTTTCTGTATGTTTTCCAGAAATTCATGGCAACTTGTGACCCAAGCTGAACTGAAGTTTATTCTTAGACCAGCGATCTCTACAGATAAATTATGTAGTGGTCAGAATTGGAAATTATACGCATTTTCAGAGTCTATACAGCAAACAACCATCAGGTTAGTTCTTCTGGAATTGAGGCAGCCAGATGAAAAACCCATGTTTCCTCATGTAAGGAATTAATCAATAGTTTAATATGCATTACAAGTGAAGATGAAATTTTGAACAAATTCCCTAATCCCTCTCTTTTAGCAGGGACTTGTACCTAGAGCTAGCAGACCCTGCAAAGACAGAAAATAAATGGTCAAGGGATCAGCTTGACAACATGTGGATCACCATTTCACATTTTAAAAGCAAAGGGAAAGGATTTCTACCTTCTTTCCAAAAGTCTATTTATTAAGAGGTAAGCTGCTTATTGAAGAAAGACACTTTCCAATGTGCTGTATGTGGAGAATAAAAAAAAAAAAAAAAGGAAAAAAAGTCTTTAATTTTGAACGTAAACTCATGGAAACTAACTGGATGTCTGTGTGTTTTTGAGTAAATGTGCAAAAGTGAGTTCTTGAACTTTCAAGGGGAAACCTGATACTCGCTAGCTGTCCCTGGTGTGAACTTGTTGCAAATTTTGAAAACACTTATTTTAAACAGAAGTGAATACTCCATTTAGTAGAGACAGGAGAAAAAAAACCCCAAAATTACAAAACTGAGAACATTTGTTTATGCAAATTGCCCATTTTGATTGTGAAAACCAGGGACTTGATGTTTCACAATGAAAGTGCTACAAAAAATAAGGAATTCTGGAAGAAAGAGGAGGGTGAGGCAAGAAGAAAGAAGTCCAGAAAGAATAAGGGGAAGATCCTAGCTGCAGGAAAGCTCTCAAGATCAGAGAAGGTCCTGGAGATAGGAGAGAAGCATGGAGGCAAATGCCTGACCTTAGCTAGTGATTCCCAGGACTGGTACCTACCAGCAGCTGCATAGCAGGAAGCAACAGAACTTTATCCCTGACCTTCCTAGAGCAGCAAAGACGTTCCTGTAGGGAAGGAAAGCCAATATCTAGTGAACTAGTTTATGATCCCTAAAGCCTTTTTCAACATAAATGATTCTATGAGTCTATAAACTTAATATTGTGGGAAAGTGAGGGAGATGAAACAGGATGAAGGTTCTAACTTTTTGTTTATTTTCTATAATAAATTTGCTTGACAAAATAAAGGTTTGTTAACTCATGACCATACCTTCTGCCATCCTTATTGGTCTCCAAATCACATTTTTTTTTATTTCTCTCTCTTCTTATAAATATTTTGACAAACAAACCCCATAAATTTAGTATATCCCATAATTTACTATAAAATGCTAAACTGGAAAGGTGTAAGACCTCTATTAGGGCATACAAAGTCCTCAAAACCAGGGCTTTCTCTGAATGTCTAAAATAATTTTGTCTATCCTTTCCAAACTGGGCTGGCAACTGCTGCTTTTGGAAATGATTGGTAAAAAAAAATTAAATATTTATTTTCTTTCTGTCCCACTCCAAAGCAAGTAGATGAGAAATTATTCACTTCTAATTCTTACCTAAGCAGAAAACTTCTGTGAAATCCCTGAATCAGAACAGGTCAGCACTTCTGACTTTAAATTACGTATTCCCATCTGTTCCCCAGGATACCACATCAGGAATGACAATAACTCACATGAACTTAATGCATAAGTAACCCCATAATGGACCAGCCCACTGTGATTTTCTGCAGACAATGAAATGTCTCATGTCTGACTTGCTGCTTACAATTTACAGACTAGAATTTATTTTTATTCCTTTCAGCACAGTGGATGATATAGGAAAATTACTTGCCTAAGGAGAAGTTATTACCCAAATTGTAGTAATTGAGTTAAATAAATACTATCGGGAACTTTCTCCCTTATCCACCATCACTCCTCTTCATAGAAAAATCTGTGAAGCATAACTCTGAGCATAATATCTCTAGAAAATTCCTTTTTATTATTTCTTTGTTGTTGCTGATGTCTTGCAATCAAATCGTCAAATGTTTATTTGAGAATAGAACAAGTAATACACACACCAAACACAGAACTTCACCACTCCTCTGACATAATTGCATGACAGAAAAAGATTTAACCTCTTCTTCTCAACTCTGATAATCATTAAAATGACACGAAATATTCCTTGTATTCTTCTCCTCCTCCATCCCCCCACTCACAGTATTTTCTAGGGTTAAAACAGGTGTCTGCTGTCACTGTTGTTATTATAGAGGGTTTATTTTGACCAAAAGAGAAAAGGCATCAGTTGTAGTAATGCAGTTATCTCACAACTCCAGCAATGTAATTTCAGAGTTTTTTGAAAATACTGTCTTTTCTTGACACTTCTCAGAAGATTGCTGAGGAGAAATGCTCATTTACTAAAGTGACTGAAAAACACTGTCACTCCAAATAACACAGCCATTTAATGAAAATGGGCTTTTCAGTAATATAATAGACGCTGCCAAAGCAGTGATCAAAGAGAGAAGAAAGGGAATGAACTAAGGAACATGAGCTGTTAGAAACTTCATCTGTGTTTTGCTAAACTCTCTGCCAAAAGATGATATCTGCCCTGTTGAATAATTTCTTTTGCCAGCTTCAGCTACCTAAAAATGTCTTCACTCTTTTTTCACAGACCACATATCGGCTAATAAGCTGAAAGGCTTAATTCTCATCATGTTAAAATGAGTCATTAATATGTAAGCACTTTTAAAGGCGCTTTCAGTGGAACTAGTGTTCAGATGATGTCCAAAGAAAATCTTTTGGTTTTTGTCTCTTAATTTTTTCCTTCTGAAACTAGTGCTCCATCTTCCAAGTAAATTAATTAAAATGAGATTAACTTTAATAGCTGGTTACATGTCTAACCTTTTCTTCTACAGTCTTTTATTTTAGCATGCCAGGCTTGGATGGTCTGGCTGGGTGCTACTTTGGAGATAATTGATATGAGGCCTGAGGTTGGTGATAAAAAAGAGGGATGGGTACAAATGTGTGACCTGAAAAGTAAAAATTTTTAATAAATAAAATAATAAATGCAGAATTTGAATAGCATACGGGCATGCACACAAAAGGCGAAGGCCAGGGGGTTACAGTAATTTATATAAACAAATAGTGGAGTGGAGTCTGAGGGAAAGGGATAAATAAAAACTGGGGATTAAGAATATGCAAAATAATGCACCAAATCTTAACCAATGATAACAAAGAAACTGTAGACCTTTCTTGCAACATTTACATAAAACTAAACAGGAGGCAATGTGGGTAATACTTTACTCTCTGCAACTAGAAGGGATTTTCCCATGGCCTTCAGTCAAGGATTTTACCAACCTCCGCATTTTATGATAAGGTCCAATATTTAATTTTTTTTTATCCTGATTGAAAATGAAAATCTGAAATATTCATTTATTTGATGAAGTAACTTTACATGATGGAACTTCATACCTTAGACTCCTACTGATACTAGATCATGGTGGAACCTTTAAAACTGTAACAAAACTATCCTGAATTTGATAATTAATGCAACTGTAATAGGAGTCTGGTGATTCAACTAAAAATAAATCCTTTTTTGGGGGTTAATCCAAGTGTTTTTCTCATTTTGAAATAAAATATTTTATTAACTTGCCCAGTTCTGTAATGAAAATTGTTCTACATGAAAACTAAAATGCTTTCTTTTTCCTCTTAATCCATCATTTCTGCCAGTTACTTCTTTCTTTTCTCTCACTTGAGTACAGTCCAAATTCAGGAATACTTCTGTCTGGCCAACAGTGCATGTTTCAAAGAGCAGTTCATCCACTAAATCTTCGTTGGTCTTAAATACATAATGTTTGTGTACTTCTAAAGGAAGTATTATAATCTAGGGCTGATGAAATTTCTCTTAAAAACAATCAGGGAGGCCTAAAATAGAAACAAAATACTCCAATCTGTTAATTAAAACATTATTTCTTCTTGCCTTTGAAAAATGTAGTTCAGACTGCTTAATATTTAGATAGTCTCAGCAAACTGTTTCCACTCAATTTTGTACTTAAATCTTATCACATTAGTAGAGTGGGTTGATTTTCCCTTTGATAAATAGCAACTTTCTGAAAGGAAAAAGGTTTTTAAAAAGAGCCTGCTTTATTCTGTACTTTTCTCCTGCTACGTGCAGGTATTTCCATTAATTCTGTTACACTATTGTGAAATCTAAGTGAAATAATAACATTGATTCATTTTGTTTAGAATATAAGCAATATATTCAGAAGCTTAAAATATTTTTTTCCCCTGAAGCGCATACATGCCATTTATTTTTCACCAGTGCCACAGCTAAATCAGTGATCAAAACCAGTGATCAAATGATAGTTGTTGGAAAACTCTCAGTGGAGAGAGGATGAGAAAATATTCACTGTATTTTCCATCACATTCTGTCATTCTAACTTCCTAGAAAATCTGGCTCACACATACATAATTGATGCCCATCTTTGCAGGTGATAAAATCTCTTCTAACATCTTGAAGGTTGTGTGCATAATTGAAACTGAAGATTCTGCTTAGCCAACATCATGGCAATCTTATCAGGAACAAGAGGCATCTATGAAGTGTAAGGAGAGGAATAAAAAAGGATTCTCAAGTTCTTAAAATAAGTTTTTTTTATCTCTGTGTCAAAAAATGTAAATGCTTCAGGCAGTATTATTATTTCTACTCAGAATTTTTCTAGGTTTCCTAGATGGAATTATTGCCCCTGTCAGAAATACATTTGCAATCATGTTAACATCTTAAAAAAATCTCAGTATTCAGTTATGAAGAAAACAATGTCTCTTTTATAAATGCAGTTCATTCTAAAGATGCTGAATCACAAATATCTTCTTCCCTCCATTAGTATTCCTGTCCCTTTTTCATTATATTTCTGACCATTATTTGTAAAGATATTGTTGTTTCTTCATTTAAATCCCTACTTCCTCATCTAACTCACCTATGCTACAACATCTACAAGTTCTGAATCTTTAAAAAATGTTAAAAGTCATAAAACATAAATGACTTCTCAATATATATTGGATATTATCTGTTTTATGGCTTGTAATTTTCAGTTTGGATGAAACTCATCCTCTTCCATTATTATCACAGCAGGATGCTGTGAATATACAGTTTTGATTTTTGTCTGATTCTCCTTAATCTGTCTCCAGTTGCCCCTCACATCTTCCACTCTGTGATATAGTGTATGTTGATAATCCTTAATAGTCAACACATCCTTTTTGCTCTCCATAATACCCTGAAACAGAACACTGAAAAGTAAGTTAATTTCTGCCAGAAAAGTGCCATTGTTTTAAGCCTGATCCTGTAGAAAAAACTGATGTTTTCAAAGTCCTTGCAACTTTGTAGCTGACAATTTATGTCAGATTACACTTTCAAGTGGTTAAAATTAGGTCTATTGAAAACAGGAAATAAGTCAGGAAATATCCCTTTTTCCTAGACTTCCCTGAACCACTAATTTAAAAAGATCATCAGTTTTGGAAAAGTAATTTTTAAAGGAATGGTGCTGGCGATGTCTTATATGACTGGTGTAGCCGTGAGTACATCATTGAATGGCCCCATACTTGCAAGGCAACAGCTGTTAAAAAGCCTTTAATTCAGACTACAAGAGTAAGGGCTTAGGATGCATCAAATCTTCTGTTCCCTTTGCTCCCCCTGAGCTGCCCCTGATGTCAGTTTCATGTTGGACTGATCTTGTGATATCTTTCTGGATAGAATTTTTCAGTCTCTAAACTGAAAAAAAAAGGGAAAAATATTATAAAACCATTTGTTATCCATTTGTTTCTACATCACTAATGACCCAGGACATTAGTCAAATACACACAGTCCAACTGCTCATTTTACTGCTTGGAACAGTGGTTGGAGTTCAATGCCATAGCTGCTATATTGGCTTGTCAGCCCTAGATGCAATCCGTTTTTCTTGTGACTTACAGATTAGCTGATTAAAGCCGACACAGCATGAAAACAACAACTAATCCTTTAATAAACAGACAAATTAAAAAACAACAACAAAAAATATTGTGAATATTCTGATTCATTATTTCTGCTTGCCTCCTCACTTGGGGTTTCATATTTTATTCTTCACCTTTCGGTAAATATTTCTTGCTCTGTAATTTATGTGTACTCTGCAGATTCTCAATTTGCTGTGAACTTCAGTGGACTTGGCTCCATCATTAGTTGTTGTGTCTCACTGCAGCAGGGTTTTTTTTTCATGATAGAAGTTTTCTATGTTTCTCTGTTTATGTATTACAGTTAGAGCTCTGAAGGCAAGGCTGGGGGGCACTACTGCAAAAGCAGGAGTATCTGTGCTCTTGGTATCTGCATCTTCTTTAAATCAGTGCATATGAATAAAATGAAAGTGAATTAAAATCCTCAGGGAATTAGAATAGCCAGAATGACAAGCACTGACATACCTAAACCCAGGAAACAAGAAAACACCAGAGGCTAATGGCAAAGAATCTCCTCCTCAAATGAACAAAGATATTCAAGTGAAAATTGCAAAGAGAGAGTGCCACAAGGAGAGAATTTGAATTACACTATTGTAAATGGAAGGGTCAAAATTAGCCATATCTCGTAGCAAGATCACAATTTCTCTTTGATAGTTTCACTTAGATTATAAATTCTAATTAAGATGAAATGATCAGATTGATATTTCTTTAAGTTTAAAGACTGCAGGTTTTTACTTTGAAATCTGTACATGACATTTAAAATTTAAAATTTTTAATTAAAGAACTGTTTTAAAACTCAATTTTAATAAAATAGAAACCTTATTTAAAAGTCTGGGATGAAAATAAACCTCCAGAATTTTCCAGGTTTACAATTCTGTGAGAGGATTGGTATTCATTTCTTGCCTTTTTTATTTTTTAGATTTTTTTCAAACGACACCTTTGCTACTTTAAGGCTTTATTCAGCAGTGAATAATAATTACAAAAATTGCTACTACTTTAGTAAGTTAAAAAGACCAGTGTATTATTGAGTTCATTTAAACATTCAGTAGGGTTTCTAGAGAATTTTCAGTCAAAATTATTATGCAAATTGGCATCCATTATTTGCTGGATTTTTGCTTACTTTTCCGTTTTGTAACAATTATTTTCGCTGCCAAATATGTCAACACTGAAATCTGGAGATCTTTTTTTTTAAGCTCTCCACAAACAAAAGCAGAAGGAAGGTAATGGTTTCCTAACATTCCCAGGTGCTAGGAGGGAGTGTTCAGTGGGAAGAGATGTTTGTTCATTTATGTGGGTGGATTAAGGGAGAATGAAAAACAAGGAGTCTCAGTGTGATCCTTCTATACTGCATTTTAAAATTAATGGTACCTACAGATTTTAAGGAGGAGACTTAAGGAAATTCATCAAAGCAGAACAATAAATATGTATATATGTAAAAATACATGTATAAAAATTCATATGCATAACCACACTTGTGATCACACAGACAGATTCATAGTATAATAAACCTGCTCCTCTGCTGCCTGAGCTTGTGTGACAGGTTTCAATCAGTTTTAAAATACTGAGTTCAGTTAAAAGAAGTTCTACTGACCTGATACATGTCTCATAACTGGATAATGCAGGAAGATCTGAGAACTTTATGTGACCTGTAATGAAATTTATATCAGGATAAGACAGAGATTTACTCTATAACTCTATTTCTGAATGCAATCTGCATCTGTTTTTGAATAGTATGCTCCTCTTAGAAGAAAATTCATAGTGTTAGCATAAGGATTATGAAGTTTCAGAGAAATGATGATAAGAATACTACAGTGGCCAAAAGCATAAATGTCACAAGCAATATAGAATAAATATTTTCAAAACTTTTTAATCATTATTGCATTTATTACTATTTCTTACTTAATTTTTATTTTTTTAAGAGAAAAAATGTATTCTGAACAAATATTATGCTTAGGAATTCTCATCAATCTTGGTGTCTTTAACATTTTGGAAATTAATTTTCTGGGTTTTTTTATTTTTTTGCTTTTAAGGATAAGAAAGTCTTTTTAATTCAGGTTTAATTACTGACTTTTAAGTATGACTTTTATTTTCTTTCTCTTCTGATTAGCATTCATTTCACTCAAACTGTGAACTTCAGCCCAAAAGCACTAACTTCCCTCATATCACTGTATAATCATTTGCAAAAGACAGGAAAGTCCACTAGGTAACTCAGAACAAGAGAATAATTTTAGATTTTTTTTTTATTACATCTGACTCTTTGCAAGTTCTAGGGAGACAGTTCTATGAAGTCATCTTGTATAGGATAAAATTAGCTTTTGTGAATCCATCTTTCATGTCTGCTCTCTTGGCTTCACCTGTGGTTTTCTGTCTTTTCTCTGTTCCTTTTTCCTGGGAGTTCTCTTCTACAGTAGGTCAGGTTAAATTCCACCTGTTCTTTAAAAGCCATCAGAAACTTTCAGTATCCTCCTATGCTACTCAAAACTTAAAATCAAGGAAAACCAAAAAAGTACTTCAAATAGCTCTCCTCTCTCTGTCTTTACTTGCAGAGATGTGGGAGAACTGAAGTTGTTTTCTGCTTCTCTGATATCTTATAACCAGAGGAAGGAACATAAGGAACATTTTTTTTTTCCTTAAAAATAATCAATCTTTTTTTGAGAACATAGAAGGTCAGTGTCTGTTAGCGTTATTTTTACTGATATGGTGAGAAATATCAGATTTCTAGCCTAAACACAATTATATTCTTAGCAGGTAACTTGATGTGACCCTCTCTCCTTAGATTCTGGGTCTCCTCAATCATTAACGTTTACAACTGTCCTCTGGAGTTCTGTACAAAGTACTTGACATTGCCCATATATTTTGACTTGTGTCACAAATTAATCATTTGGTTGGCTTAAAGAATCAGTATCAGAGGTATTAGCAAAAGTGGTTTTAAAATGATGTTGAGTGCATCCATCACAACTTGCCTGATCTCAAAAATGTCATAGAAAAATATTCTACCTTTGTGGAGGGGGAGAAAAGGGGAATTAAAATCACCATTGTATTTCTGAGTATTTTTCTAATTTTATATTCCACTTGGACCTGATCATTGACCTGGAGTCCAGCCTGTGCAGACTGACTGGGCTTGCGGTCAGACTGCTCAAGTTTAACCCTTCTTAAGCAGCCAGGCTACACCGACAGCCCTTGGCCTTGAGTCTCCTTGAATCTTCTGTGGCACCAAAAATACCTTTGTTTTTCTATTTCACAGCATCTAAGATATGATTGTGTCACCATAGTGGTGACTGTAAGAGCAATGTTTCTCTAACTTCAGAAGAGCAGTATGACAACACATGGAGGAGTTTTGGGGTTCAAAGCCTGCTGTTACTGTGCACAACAGCTCAGAAGGTTGGATGGGGACAAGTCCCAGCTACAGCTCATCTAAGTCTCACAATAGGAGCTGCCTGCATGTAGGCCATTCACAGAACCAAGAGCGTATTTTAAAGGGAAAATGCTGACTGACTTCAAAGCAGCAAATTTGTAGCATAAATGCAGCATTTATGCAGCATAAATGGTGAGGCTACCAAGACCCAGGGATGAACTAGGGAGCCATTAATCAACAGTGTGAAATACCTACTGAGAAAGAGGAAAACACTTGTAGTATACAGTAAGAAAGATAAAAGATACAAAGAGAGCAAGAGATCATTACTTCTGATAGGTTTCAAAAACAAAGGAACATTTTAAATAAATTACACAAAACTAAATGTTAAATAGTATTCTTTCAAATTCTTAATTTAATTTAATATAACTTATCTTGCATTAGACTGAAAAACTTTAAGAACTATTATTTATTTTTTTAAGAGACATTTGTGGTAGACAAACATGTTTAACTCTGATCCCAGAGGTATGTTGTGAATTTCACTCCAGAATATTAGGAAGCTGTGCTGTTCAGCCTGTCCTTTTTTAATAGCCATTACTCATTTTAAGTTCATATTTTACAAATTATGTTGACGCTTCTATTTCTTGAAATTAGAAGTTTTAAATAAATAGTTTGTTTCTGCATAATAAAAGGGAATGTGATGCAAACCTTTGATTTTGATCCAGAATGGTTATATGCATTAACTGTAATTAGTAATTGATTATTAATTGTTGTACAATAAATGTTGTCCAAACAGTAATTGGATTTCAGCAAACCATTTGATACTTTCTCACAGGATCATTCTGGACAATATATACAGAATTCATCATGTGATGGATGAGAAACTGGCTCATGGGTTGGGCACAAAGAGCTACAGTGTGTTACAAAGATTGACATCAGTGTGGTGACCTGTCACTAGTGAGGTTCCACAGGGCTCCATCCTCATCCTGTGCTCTTCAACATCTTCATAAATAACTTGGACACAGGACTGGAACAGATACCAAGCAAGTTTGCAGATGATACAAAACTGGGAGGAACTGTTAGCTCCCTCAAAGGCATGAAGACCCTGCAGAGAGACCTCGACAGATTAGAGAACTGGGAAATCAACAATCGTATGAAATTCAATAAGGACAAGTGCTAAATTCTGCACCTGGATTGGGGAACTCCTGGTTGTGTGTACAGACCAGAGAATGAGAGGCTAGAAAACATTGCCACAACAAGGGACCTCAGGTCCTGGTTAATGGCAAGTTGAACATGAGTCAGCAGTGCCCAGGCAGCTAGGAGGGCCAGCCCTGTCCTGGAGGGCATCAGGTACAGCATGGTCAGCCGGGCAAGGAAAGGGGATTGTCCCACTGTACTCCACACTGGGACAGCCTCACCTCCACTGCTGTTGGCTGTTCTGGGCACCACAATATAAGGTATCAAGTGGTTAGAGAGTGTCCAAAGGATGGCAACAAAGATGGGGAAGGGTCTGGGGGGTAAGCCTTATGAAGAGAGCTGAGATCACTTGGTTTCTTCAGCCTGGAAAAGAGGAGACTTGAGAGGAGAATTCATGCAGCTACAACTTCCTCATGAGGTGAAGAGTAGGGACAGACTCCTGACACCACTTCTGTGTGGTGCCCAGTGACTGGACTCAAGGGAATGGCCTGAAATTGAGTCGGGGGAGGTTTAGGTTGAATATTAGAAGAGGTTCTTCACCCAGAGGGTTGCTGGACACTGGAACAGGCTCTCCAGTGATGTTACACCTCACAACACTAAGTTGACAGAGGTCAACAAGCATTTGGACAATGCCCTTGGGCACATGGTGTGAGGATGGTGCTGTGCAGGGACAGGAGTTATACTTGATGATCCTCATGGGTCCCTTCCAACTCAGCATAGTCTGTGATTCTGTAATAATCTTACAGACCCACTGTTTAGTGCATACAGTACTGCCACCTTTTGGTTGTAATTCTCACTGCTGCATATTGGTAGTCCCATTGCAAACATTCTGTCTCTAAAACTTCTTAAATCTTAGTCCAAACTTAAACATGCTAGATAAAATATATGATTTTAGTAAATTGTGTTAAGTTCTATGACAGTCTTCCAGGATTTTTAGAGCAAGATGTTCAAATTTATCTAAATCTACTTGTCTTATTTACCATGACATTTCTAAGTTAGCCAAAGTCAGTGGGCGAGTCCTGGGCCTACAAATTTAATGATTTGACTTCCCAAAAGGTCACTTACTCAATATATGTTTTAAAACTCATGACATCAGCTGATGCATTTTCTTTCACTCCATTTGAAAAACTAGACCTTAGGGGACAGTGGATCTTGTAAACTACCTACACCTTACCTGCAGCTTCTAGAGATCTATCAGGACCCTAGAGCAATCACACATTTTTCAGACTCCTGCTTTCTGGCAAGGTTTAGAGCTAACAGCAAACTTTCACATTTAAATATCTATGATGTAACTTGGGACCCATTATCTTCAAAGATGTGTTCAGGTAAAAATATTCACCCAAAATAAATCTGGGTGAAGGAAATAAAAGAGTAAGTGAAAACTTTTAGGGTTTAATGTGTGAATTTGTATCCTTCACAGTTGATGCAATTCTAAAAGAAGGCAAACATTACTGTCAAGTCTTAGAAGTTACTGAAATTATGTAGTCCATGCACATCTACATGTAGATGTCTACATGTAGATGTCTACATGTAAACTGCATATCTAAGCTCCTGTTACAGCCAATGCAAACCTTGAATTTGGTTCAGTCGCCCAAACAGTAGGAAATAGATACATATATATGTGTATATATATATGTATAATATACATACATATATATATGGAATATATGACAGAAGATGATGGAAACAATCTTGCTTTCTGTAAGGTCAGATGAAGTTCAAACAATATATGTGTGTTAAGACATCTCAAATGCCACTGAGCATTTATGTTCAGTCTTGTCCTTGTATTACAAGTAATTTAAATGCCCAAGTGCAGGTGTCTACTTCTGTACTTCCCTCACTCCATTCTGCCTCTTGAATTTAAAGTCTGTTCTTACCACTGACCTCAATACATATATGTAGATCCAAATGTTAATCAGAAGGGTTTTTGGGGAAAAAAAGCTCATACTTTGCCTTCTTAGAATCTCAGAAGTGTAATGAAGATACAAGCAGCTGTTGCTAACTCAATTGCAACAATACAAGAGTATATGAAGGGAGGCCTTACTCTTAAAAGACTTCAATAAACAATACCAACACAATCAGTCCTGAGTAACAGAAGGAAGACTCACTAATAGACAAAATCCTTTTAATTCCTCACCATTTTCTTTAGTTTTACAGTCATCCAATGTTCCTCTGGGTCCAGAGGGAAAAAGCTCCTGGGTTCAAGCAAAATAAAATTGTATGGACTTACGGTGGAGTCACACAAGTACCCCACAGTCACAGCCAGAAGTGTAGTGCCTGTGGCCCCCACAGCCCAGGAGATGACTTTGGGATCTCTGTGTGGGTTCAAAGAAAGACAAAAATTCTGTATAGCCATAGGTAACATTGAAAAAGAGACCAAAATGGGAAAAGCAATGTGTTAGTTAACATTCAAAACTACTATTTCTTACACTGGAAGTCCATTATAACCATCATGAGATGTAGCATATAAAGGAACTATAAATCAAAAAAGCAGTGTAACATAAGGAAATAATGATTCAGGATAATTGTCTCTCCAGAGTAATCTGCAAAAAAAGTGCTATGAATTAATAACCAGTTCATCCAAAAATAAAGCATGTTATTTAAATTTAAGGACCTATTTGAGAATTTTGCAACACTACAGACAGAATATATATTTCAACTAAACACACTGATTTATTTGGGTGTTTCATCCAAGTACAGTGCTTTTATTAAATTATTCTTTTAGTACGGTATTTTAATATCATTTCTTCAGTGTTGTTATACTTCAGACTTTTTCCCTTGTATTCAATTTATTCTGTGTATCTGTGCGTTGAAATCCTTGATGATCTTACAGAAAAGATAGATCAGCAGTTTTAATACCATTTTTCTTCACAAGACATTTTGCTGGTTTCAAAAAGCTGTAGAGAATACTACTTGCAACATGACCTTTACCACCTAAAGAAGTTAAAGTTATAATGAGGTTTCCCAAGCTATTTGCAGGAAGTGTTATGGACTTGATGTGATATATACACCTGAATTTTACTGACATCATGCTATTTGAGATTCTGAGATGACATTTTAAGACAAATCTTTCCTCATGACCTTCTTAGTTACTAAAAGTTTAATTCCATTTTTATTTCTATATAGAATTTACAGTGCACCAAGTAATACTTAGTAATTAAAAAACCATTTGACTCCAACTGTCTTCAGGATTGGGTACCACAACTTAAAATGTCTTTTGAATTTTTTTCTTCGCTTGAACTGGCCTTTTCAATAGATTGGATTGGGCTGCTCCACTCAAGAATTCTTGCTGAGGAAGGGGAAATTAGGTCTTGTGTCAGAGTTATGGTCTTAATAATATTTAAAACAGCCGTTTTGCTCTCCTAGGGAGTAAAATCCCTTTACACAATTCCCTCCTCCCCAAAGGGGCTGTCACATTATGAAGTGTTGTGCTGTCTCCCTGCTGCCTGTAGAAAAAGGTCTTGAAGTCATGACAGGTTCTTCTGACTGGCACTTGCAGAAAGTGTCCTTTGACATGGGGAAGATATTTTGTTATTTTTTTATGACTGTATAATCATTCCCACAGTGTTGCCTGTGTAATAAAAGTGCCTTCAAAAGATCTGCCCCATTATACTTTTCTCACAGAAAGATCAATCAGCTATGAACAAATAAGCACAGAAAAATAATAAAGCACAGAGAAACGAATCCCCAAGAAAAGCTTCCTGTTTTAATTGGTCAACTTACTATAAAATTCTTTGTGATCTATTTTAGGTCTGTTAACTCCAACTAATAGATATTCAACCCTTGTAGAGATTCATTGGTGGATTATTCTAAAAATTAATAAATAAGATGAAAAAAAGTCTGTTTTTAGTTTTCACATTTAATTTTAACACACATTTAACAAAATACCTAAGAAGGAGGCCAAAGGAAAGAAAAACCAATATCTATATTGTTTAGACTACAATAGTGAATATGTTTGATACGGTACCGATATGGTTTAATTTTTTTTTTATTCAATCAGCAAATCCTGATGAAATTCTTGAAGGAAAAACCAATCACAACTGAAACAAGAATCAGTTTTGCAGAAAAGCAAGGAATCTACTTCAGGAAGACTGTCTATTTAGTTTAGAAACTTCTTTTTTGGAGAAATAGAGAGGGATGCCTGGTTAGTAAGGAAAAAAAAGCCTCTCACAAACTGGAGACTGCATAACTGGGCAGCTTTTATGCACGACCCACTTCTGGTTACCTATGCACAGTTTTCAAAATTCAGAAAATAACATGTGCTTCAGTTGCAAGTAAGCCTGGAAAAATCTGATAGTTTAATAAAAAAAAGAGAAAAATTAAGATTTAAGAATTCTTTTCTTCCAAATGGTGTAAATTTGATTAGCTGCCATTAATTTCAGTTGATGTTTCAATACTTTGATCAATAGAAAGACATACAATCTTTGAAACAATAAATATATAATGTCTACTGAAAATACTATTGAGTGAGAAACTAACACCACTAGTAGATGTATTGATCAAACATGAATTATTTCACTAGGCAGTGATATTCATCATCCTTAAATTTTGTGTGGTTTTTTAATTCTTTCATGCAAAGTTCATGTCAGCACATCAGACTATTTCTAATTTTATAAAAAATATTGTTTTAAAGACATTTGTATTTCAGTCTTCCAATTTATGAAGAAGGTGCCGCTATTTTATCTATATCTATATATCTATTTGTATCATCTATATCTATCTCCATCTATATCTACATAAATATATATATATATAATTAATTTAAATAAAAATATAATTATTAGTATTTTATTTTGTGAGCTTTGGAACCAAATCAGTTTGAAAATATTCAAACAACTTGAGATTTTTTGACTGCCTCTAATTTCTTCCAAATACCAGTCTTTCACTAAAATCCACTGTGCAACTTAGCAGAACCGTTAGATTTTGTTCGTGTAAGACCTGGAATACATAAATAAGACTTTTTCAGTGAAAAACAAGGTAATTTGACAGAAAATTATAGAAAACTATCACAGCAGCTTCCTGAAAAATTGTTTTTGGGCCTGCTAACTTACCTGATATACTGTGGGAAAATATAGACATTAACAACATTGTATGGTGTTATTTATGTACAAATTATTTTAGGATTAAATCCTTTGTTATGAAAATCTACCAGTTTTTCTTTTGTGTGTATGTAAGTAGAAAGTACTCATAAATAATTTTATAAAGAGCAGGGGTAAGGTACTGAAAGACTTGATGGGCAGTGGTTTAAAAAAAGTCTTATCACTATGAGTCGCTTTCTCTCACAGCTGGCTCTTCCACTCTTCCACTTCTATTACTATCGTAAGGAAAAATCCTCTTATCTACCTGCTATTCTCATAGGCTGCTAGATGTCTTACTCCTGCTCAGTGTCCCACTTTTCTATTTATAGGCTTGGAAATTTTTCTTTCTCTTTCATGCTCTCCCAATTTATTGCACCTGTCCTCTCTACAGGAGCAGACTCCCAAGTATGTGCACAGAAGGGCATATGTACATTACTTTATGGGTTGGAGCTTAGATCTGTACAGATCTGGGGATCAAACAGAGTAGTGAACCTGAACTGCAGTCAAGTATTTGCAGGTGAAAACCAAATAGACTGACTTTTCTGCAGAAAGAAGGATTCCTCTGCTCTCATATGTTTTGATTCATTGCCTTTACTGTCTATTAGGTGCTCCCATAGGAAATAATAATAGAAAAAAGACCAAAAAAAGCAAACAAACAAAAAAATCCCACCCACAAAAGAAAACAAAAGAAAACAAAACATTAAAACAAACCCATCCAAGTCTAATCTTTACAACTTTTACTAAGTGTGGGGGGATGTAAGTTGCATTACCCACTTCAGATCTGTGTAAAAGCCTAGCCATGTGATTAGAAGATGTGTCCCTGTCCTCTTCCCCTCAAATCCAGACATTCATTCCCATTCCCCTGGTGACTTTGCCCCATGAACTAGCTCAATGTGAATGCAGATGTGCTACTGCAATACAGGGAGAAAGGGAAGCTAGGACAATCCTTGTGATTCAAAACTACCAATAAGATGTCTTTTCTTGTACTGTCAATCCTGAGTTATACTTTAGGAATGGGTAACGTGTTCTCATTTTCAGATGGCTCACCTTACTCAAATTTCAATTTGCAAAGTCATTGTCCGTATCTACAGGTACTGTGGTTCCTTAGCCTTAAATGAAGATGAGTATCCCACATGGCTCTGGCTTTGAGGACTGTTTAAGCTTTTACTATTTAGATTTCTATGGACATCTGATCCAATAGCGAAGGGATGATTTGGTTTTCCCCCCACAAATTTTATAATGATGTTCTTTTCCCACCGGATATATTGGAGTTTTATACCATATTTAATATATATTTTGGTCCAGTACATGCATCAATAATTTGGAACTATTTTTTTTCGTGTTTTAAAGGCCTACTTTTATCTCTTATCTTTGAAGAAATTGAAGATACTTATAGGGATAACAGAAACTCTTTAGTTTTCCAGAATACATAACAAATTAATTTAAGACACAAAGATCCACAATTTAAGGAAATCTATGGTGTTGCTGTTAATTTTGGTATGAAATAACTTAAGATATTAGTTTCCTACAATTTAATATATTTATGAGGACTAAGTTAGCAAAAGCCAAGGATATCTCTTCTGTTTCTCTTGAGATTGTCTCCAAGTTTGATAAAATTTATGGCACACTTGCATTTTTGGACTAACAGATGTTCTTTCTTGATTGAACCACAAAAGACTATGCAGAGGTAGTATCTTCTGGTGTCCTTATATCCATTGGCTGGTCACAAGATTAGTATTAATCAGCAGAAATAAATTATCCAGAGGAAATTAGTAAATACAGAAAAACTATGGGTGATATTTCTGGGGATTTTACATATGTATTATAATGCTAGTGCGCTGCAAGTTTAAATACTTCTGTTATACAAATGAAATATTCTTGGCAATATTTTTGACAATGAAATAAAATAATTCAAAAGGTAACAACATTTTGCTATGGATATCTGTGAGCATTTTGAAATCTAGCTCAGAGTGGGAAAAAAAGCCCCTCAGACCAAACGAAACCCAGACTCAAAAAAACAGTGTAATGTAACAGTAGTTTAAAAATATTCTGATTTTTTAAAATGATTTCAAATTATTTTATGAAAAAATCCAAACCATGTTAAATAAGATTAGGCAAATGAACACATACTAATGTTTTCTAACTTGTTTTATTATTAGGGGAAAAAAAAATTCTAGTTTCTCTCAGGAGCATTTGAGTTAGGAGCAAAAAACAGACTGGATAGAGGAAACATAAAGGCGGCGTTGAAAAGGCTTACTTGCATCCATGTAATGGTTCCTACAGAGTGATTTAGCAGTGGCTAAGTTCAATCAGAATTTACAAATGTTTTTCAAGGACCATGCGTAAAGTACTTTTTCCCACTCCTCAAGACTTAATGTAAACCAAATATCTTCTTGATGATAAATCCTAAAATTAAGTAAGGTTTTTCCAAAAAGGTTTTTTGTACCTGTACAAAGTAAGGTTTTTTATTTCTCTTCTCATATCCTACCCTTTCTTAGTTTTTTTCATGTTCTAATAATGATTATTACTGAGTTTTCTTAGGTAACATCATCATTCTAGTAACAATATTATACCTATTTTTAATTCATGGGTATTTTATTGAACTATAAAGAAACACACTGAAAGGAAAATGAAACAGAATAATTTTCATTTTCAAGCTAATAGGCAAAAAATCTGAATGTACAGTGAAAGTTGTACCAAATCCCTCACTTTGCATGACTTATGCACACAAATAACAGTAAAAATATACACACTTTGAAAAATGTAAGTACCAGTCTCTGTGGAAAGCCATAGAACTCAGAAAACATCAGAAACAAAAAAAACCCCAAACGTCCAGAACCCAAAAACTGATAGGCTTTTCTTAAACATCCTTACTTATTCCACCCCTTAAAAAAGAGCATGTCTCATAAATTATTTACCTAGAAAAGATTCCTGCCCTTGTGGAAATGGATGGTAATACGCTATTTCTTTGGGCGCTACTGTCCACTTTTCCTTATTGTATTTCTCTAAGAGGATCTACAGAGGTTATCACCATCCCTCTCTAAAAAACAAACTAGAAAAAGTCACCTCCAAATGCTAGTGGGGTTATATAAGGCTTTCTATAATTGGCAGGAAATTTGCAGTCTCTCCTTTTTTCATCTTTTGTCTCCAAAAGAACAACTGAGAAAAAATATTTAAGAACAAGCAGATAATGCAGTTAGAAAGCAACCTTTCAAAAATGGAAGTGGCTGGACAGATTTCTCCTAGATGACTAGATATTTTTGGCAGTTGTGTGTACTCCTTTCACCTTTATTTAGATGCATTCCTTCCTAATGACAGAAAGATTTGGAAAGGAAATTATATGATAAAGTAAATTATATTTGCCAAGAGCATATGATAAGCTAGAAAATAACAGCAGTCTTTATGGGTACTGTGGCTTTATCTTCAAGAACTTAGAAGAAAAGAAAGAAATTCACTAGAAGGGACAGTTATTCATTATCAAAATCCTTCCTGTGCTCCAGATATTGCCAGAAAACTGAGATGAGTTTTGCATTCACAAATGAAACACGACACAATCTTGTTTTGCATGGGCTTGCTTTCTGTAATGAAAGTTTTACACAGCTTGGCTTCACGAAGTAAAATGTTGATTGAAAATATTTGTGACAGTTGTGGGTAGTTAACAAAGTTGCTATTACAGTACTTCAATAAAATGTTGCCACTTTAAATGCTAGGGACTAAACTGGCTGGAGTAAACAGCAGCATTTTAGACACTATACTATGTGTGAGCTCACATTCCATTAAATGAGTCACTTCTGACTGACACCCCATTTGCTCAGTGGAAACAGTGAAGTTATTTACTGGATGGAAAAAATGAAGGCAAACATGAATTTACATTCCTATATTTTGTGATGGCAAAAAATCTGGCTTGCCTGTCAGAATTTGCAGAGTATGAAAAAGCCATTTAATATTTGTTAAGCCTACTGAAAAAGCATCGATTAAGAAGAAAAACTATAGTCTGAGTGAACACAAATATTGTTACAGTAAGTTTTATGACATTTATGTGTGTCAGTGGGTATTAAAACTCTAGATTATGAGAGATAATGTATCTTAAAACACAGCCCTGTCAGAGCTTTTTCTTTATTTGTTACAGTTATTACTTTCTCAGGGTATTTGAAGTTATGCTTACAATGGATCAAATCAAATAAAAAATAAAAAATTAATATCTCAATACAATAAATTCACATTTATAGAATTCTTTTCATGGGCTTTGCACTCTTTACTTCTTTAGCTTTCTTACATTAAATCAACACTTTTGCAGATTTTCTTACCTTTAGATATATATTAGAGATTTATCTGACTCTAGCTAAAGAGTTTATCAAATGATGCTGTATATTTTCTAAGCACTTCTACACTAAGAACTTATTAAGAAGGTATCCATAATTCAATCACATACATTGTATAGGAGCTGAAAAGTTAAATAAGAGTCTGATCTATTCCAGGAACCTTGTATCTCCAAGAGACAGGAATTCTATAGGAAAGAAAACTTGCTTTTATCTCTCTGTCTTCTTCCATTTACTTTTTTTCCTTTCGGTTGAAAGAACTACAGAAGTTCTTAAAGGGAACTAAAGAATAAAGCATACAGCTGTGTACTGGACAAGGTTAAAAATCTGCCTGGGGTGCAGTTAAAAGCAGTTTAATATCCCTGTAAGTTAAATGTGCATAAATAATCTGACAGTGTTACAGGCTGTGCCACAAAGTATTCTAGAGGTAGACCGGGAGATAATGGCTCAGAATCTGTGCCTTGCTGTCACGGAGCATACACCAGTAGCAGAAAAATCTTGTAAGACCCATGCTCACACAAAAGATTATAAAGTGTGTCAGGTGAAAAATGTGAATCAAAAAACAGAGAGTCCAAGAAGATTGGTCCAAGTTAATCTGAGAATAAACAAATAAATAAAGTGCAGTTAAATCTACTTAATCTGAAATCAGAAGCTATGTTGTGTTTAATACATCTGTAATATGAAAATTGAAGTTCTGAGTTATATTTTTTTCACATATAAATACATATCTGAGAACTCAAAGTGAAGATTAAGAGACATTTGCACTCTAAAGTGTGTAGTCAAGGAGTCATATCTTTTTCAAGTTAATGAAAGACATTTCCTGCTAGTGATTAATTCCTTTTAAAGCATATAAATAATGTTCATTACCCCCAGGGTATAGCTACACTGATTATTAACAACTACTAAAATGTGAGTTATGCCTGGATTCTTACATTCTTATGCTGAATTTAAACAAATGTAAATCCCACTCTTAGTACTTTTTCTTCCCCATTCTTCTGTAAAATATTTGAGTTTGTAAAGACAATTAAAGGGTTTTTGTACTTTTTTCAAATTTAATATTTACTTTTCCATCTCTTCATAGGAATTAACATGAATTGTAAGGTCTAACACTGGAAACACCCAGGTATTTTTACATTACAAAGAGTGGAGTGTCCTTCTACAAGCCACTGCATTTATCTACTTTTATAGTACTTCTTCATGGCTGACTTGCACCAGCAAAAATTTAAGCTGAAAGTTCCTCATAATAAGAATAGCAGATGAAAGCTATAAAAAATCAACAAAGAATGTTGAAAAGAATAAGAATAATCCAGTGATAGGTCACAAAACCAGAAAATATATCATGTCTCTATTATATTAAGTAAATACTGTTTCAGCTGTTTCTACAATTTTAGTAAACCTCACTAAATAAACTTGGAAATTAAAATCTTTAAGATAGCTACTAAAGGCAAGTAGAGTTCAACACGTATTATGTATTCCAGTTGTTTAAAAGAAACATTTGCTTTTTTAAATCAGTGTTCAATAAAAAAAAAGAAATAAACATAACAGAAGTACTCTCACTGGAAGACTGGTCTACAGGTTTGTGACAACTGAAGCATGTGGGTAAAAGCATCTGGTTGTGAACTGAATGCTTTGTTATACTTCATTTCAGCATTAAATTGCTCTTTCCAGTGTCTGCCTGAGTCAAGCATAACAAAATTTGTGACATGTCAAACTTGTGGCAAAGATGAGATTTTGAGGAGATCAGACTGAACAATACTATAGCTGACATGTGCAAACCCACATTTCTACAAAGTAGGGATTTTATTTCAAGCTTTTTCATTGTTATAATTGGAGCTATAAATTAAAGATAATATATCAACTACTGTTCTCCAAAGCACTGCATTAATTTTTGCAAATTTTGTGACTTTACCATGTTCCTATGTAGACTTTTGGTGCAGCCAAAAGACTCCAGTATTAACAGAATATGTTGATGAACCAGAGTCAACCAGTCATTCTGGTAGGTTTACTTTTACAGGCATTTTACAGGGACGGAGTTTCTCTTGTCTTTCCATGCCTTTCAATTTATTATGACCTAATTACTGGAATAACATATTTGTATTAACAAAGGTTTTTTTTATTTTGATGAGGAATATTTTGTGGTTGCCTATTTCTTTTTCAACTTCTTATGCATATGTACCTATGCATTCATTACGTCTTCCTTTCCATTATTTATAACATAGAGTCCATGACTTGTCAGGTGAATAGATAGAACAAGTCCATCTGATTCTGATAATTCAGGGAGGCAGATTCTGCCTGTCCAACATCTTTGAAAAAATCTGTTTACTTTATATTCTTTATACTCTATATATCATATACATATTCTTAGTATAAGGAATATAATAGCATATTTATTTTACTAGTATAAATATCTCTTTATATACCTAAATAGGTGCATAAAGGTATTAATGCATAACTGGGTTATTACCCGGTGTCTAGATTTCTACCCACAGTTCAAGACCTTTTGAGACATCAGCATGTTCACATTTGCATACACACATATTCTGTACCTTACAAAGGCTTAAAAAATAGCAGCACCATTGAATCACATAGTTTGCCTAGTCTGCAGAGAATAGAGATCTACAGAAGTAAATTGATGAGATTGATTATAGCAATTGTCATTTTTTTTAGTTGAAGTGGTTTGTAAATTTAGGTATTATGAAGTGACAAGTTGAAGAATTTTCCTGTGACGATATTTCCTTAAGCATGGAAGTCCTAATTTCAAGGCCAAACTGAGAGCACAAAAGCACCCTGACTGTCACTAGCCGACTGGTTGTCTTTACTGTGATCTGAGTGCTAATACATGTTTAACAGCTGACCCATATATGCCAACTTAAATTTTATCTCATATCTTTGAATTTAAAAATTGCTAAAAATGTTTCCTATTTTATTCAACAGTATAAATATTGTGGGAAAAATATTTAGACAAATTCATATTGATCGTTTCAAAGCTAAACAGGAACTTTTACATGAAGGAGACATCTAGAAAAATATATTGGGAGTCAAAATTAAAAAGCAGATTACACTCCTGTGAGAAATTCAGTATAACAAAAATCTATCTCCAAAGCTATAAAATATTTCTCTGAATTAAAAAATGCATCTTTCACTTGTGTATTTAAATACTAATAATGATTTGTCTCTATTTACAGTTCTATAAAAATGGAAATGGTTGATATTTTTTATTGCTGTAAAAATTGTTATTACAAATTTATTAGCATTAATGTTCAGATTATTATCTCAGATATCAGTTTAAAATTACAGTATTTAGGTGTCCGATGGCAAAGTGCAGTGGATGTATGGAGGAAATATTTTGTGCAGATCTGTAGAAAGCAAATGAACATAAAATATAAATGAAACTCACATTAGAAAAAATAAAAATACTCTGTGAAATAAAAATAGAGAGAAAATATTATTTAGTCTGACATTCATAGTTATACCATAAATACAAGTCCTTTCTTCTGGAAGTGTCAAGAGGGTTCATTTATAATTTTTTCTACAAGCTAGTTTGTATGGATAATTTTTCTCAGTGCAGAATGCATTAATCAAAAAGGATTGAACGTTAATATTTGACATTGTATACAAAGTGTTACAGATCAAATTTCGTCTGTTATTTTGAATTAAATTTTCAAGATATTCTTACTTCCTCCTCCCCTACTAAGAAACATCTTAATTTGTTAGATACTTTTCTCTCACAATTTTTCCTATATTTCAAAGTACAATGATTTAATCTTAAAATAATTTAAACAGAAAGGGGTAGGCTGGATCTGCAGTCACTTAAACACTGGAAAACCTCTAAATGTACTAGCTTTAATGCATTGATGAACCAAAAAAAGATATTCCAGGTCATGTACACTTTCTGTATGCCTTTATAGCAGAAACTAAGAATAGAGATTACAGGCACAGACCCTTTGAAACTAGTCTTATCCTGAACCTTGGAAAATGAAGTTAAATTTAAGTCTGATACACAGAAGTTTAAAAAGTAAGGTTTCTAGCAATATGCTAATGATTCATAATGTTTCTCTGTTTTTTTGTCTGTACTATGGTTTCTGTAAAATTAGGAACAGTGCTTTGTATTTTCCTTTTTGTATTTCTCATGTTCTTTGATATCACAATATTATGATACTTTAGTTGGCAGGTACAGTAGTAAGAAATTAACATAAGAAGACTTTATAGCTGGTGAATGAAGCTAGATGCTTGTGAAAATGTGAAAACTATTGAGAAGAAATATTCGAGGGCCTTTAAACTGCTTGGTACTATTGGAAAATAAAATTGGCAATTTATCTTTATATACCTAGAAAGCAACATATTAAGTCAGAACAGTTTACTGGTAAAGAACCTGAATTTGAACAAAAATTGCAGTCTTTAACTCCATGGATGCTAGAGACCTCCAAAAATAAAATAGGTGAGATTTCCCTGTACTTGTGCTCACTGACCTGCCTCTAAACATCACCCCATTTCTGGTGCACAGAGAAGGATCCAGTGCCAGAGTTATTCAAAATTGTTTGAATGTCATTGCTCTGTGCTTAATGAAAACTTCCTGCCCTTGTGCTTTTGGAGCTAATACAGGAAATCATCCGTACAACAGGCAGTACATAAAAGCTCCTGCTGCCTTTTCAGAGAGTTAAACAATCACAGTATTTATGAAATGCTGAAATGAAATCAGCATATCATCAAGACATGCTTGCAACAGCTGAAGAAACCTTCAGGGAATGTTACTGGTTATAGCACCTTTAAAATGGCAACTTCTAAATTAAACTTGTCCTACAGGAGATGTCTTCAGCACAGTATTCTGGCATTCTCACTTTGCTTCCTGACTGCATGGTCATTGACATTCTAGGGGTTTTAAGGGAGTGTTGTGCTGTGTTTTTTTTTTATTTGCCTTTTTTTAAACTGTGCACATACAACCATACTGAGTTGTTTTCTGGTTTTTTTTTCTCAAAATAGATCATACCCACATGAATGGAAAATGGATTTTTTTTTTCCAAGAATTAACTACTCCAGGAAAAAAAAAAAAATGTCTGTAATACAGTTTAACATTAATATATCATTACCTCTACATACCACTCCAGTGAAAATGATACATTCAAGAAGCAAAATACTGTATTACCCCTACCACAGTATTAGCTCAAAAGAGATACAAAGTCCTATACAAGCATACACAATTGCTGGTCTTGAAAAATGCTGATTTGTTTAATCAGGCAGGATAAGCATAGAGCATTAAGTTATAGAATCTAAAATCAATAACAAAGAAAATCATTCCCAGCTCATTTTAGTAGAAATGTGATTTGCACCAGAATGTTAAATTAAAGTCAGAAGTGTGCTGATGCAAACAAATTTTCCTTTTTCTAATTTAGTTCAGAGAAATTGGGACTCATAGAAATTGTTCATGTAAATTTTTTCAGAATAATTAAATAAAATCTATTGGTCAGCACACTTAGAACAATAAAAAAGAAAACACCATGGCTCTAAGTTGAATTTATAGGCTTTTGTTACCCTTGTCCTCTTTATGGTGATTTTTCCCTCTGTGGTGATGAACAGCTAGAACTGGCAGGATTCTCTGTCACCTGCTTGAAATTTTCTGTCTCTAGAAGCATCTTTTGCTGTCATAACTCAAATGTCTGAAGCTGCATCTCTTCATGTAGGTTGCATAAAAATTCAGGATTTTTTCCAATTCATTCCTTTCACTCACTTAGAAGAATAATTAGCTCCTTTATAGTGACTTAGAGTGTTAAGCAGTATCCTGCAGTAAGTGAATTCTTCCAGTGTATTGACCTTGTATGAACCTGTCATTTGGTTCCAGGGAAGCAATAACCTTTACTCTCCATGAAATAAAGTCTTGCTCTTGGTGTTTTTCAAGCTGTGTTTAAGACACTTCTAAAACTGGATAAAAGGAGCTTAAGCTTTGGGACTGTCTTATAAATACATTATTTCTCTGAGTGGTGAACATTTCAAAGTGCATGAGAAAAAAGATACTTTTTCTCTTTCCTGGAAGAAAGAAGCTTTGTTTCTCATTTAAATCTGCACCTTTTCTCAGAATATTTCTCTTCCTTCCTGCAACCAAAACCTAAATAAAACTGCGGGTTTGGTAGTCATTAGTGAATAGTTCCCCCATCTTATTATAAAGCCCACTTTGACTGCTATTCTTTCAAACAGATTTATTTCCACTTCTCACTAAGGAATAGAGGAAGATTTAGGGAAATCAATGAAGGAGAAATACATCATCTTACTAAGATAAACTTGTAGTTAATTGAGGAACATTACATTTACTATAGAGGGAAGCAACTATACATTAGACATGTTTTATTGCCAGGCATTTTGACAAATCACTTGTAAAGTTGCTTTGTGTCTTGGTTTGAAAAGACAGGTGTCTGCTGAGGAAGGCAGAAACTTCCTTTGAAATGGAAAAACGCAAACTACTCCCCCCACTTCTGAAATATTATCTTGAAATTAAGGGTCTCTCAGGCAAAAATATGGGAATAGGAGTAACAGTTTTTAATTAGAAAAATTAAAATAAAAATGCAGTAGTACAAAAAAAAAAAAAAAAAAGAAACCCAAAAAACAACCGCCTGACAGTCAGAATACAACCTGACACCCTGTTGGTCAGCGTGTTGGAAGCAGTCTAATTAAATGGTGGCTGCAGTCCTCCTGGAGTGACAGATTTGGTTCTGTTGAAGCAGTGATCCCATAGAAGGGTGTAGTTTTCCTCTGAAGGTCCAGTGGTGATATGGATGGGTCCAGTCTTCCTCTGGGAATCCAGTGGAAAAAGGCTGACTGTGTTGTTCCAAGTCTCAGATTATATCCAGGGAGGAATGCTTGGCTCCTCCCCCTGGGTGGAGCAGCTCACAGTGGGATGATGTAATTTTATCAGTCATGCAGTGAGACTCAATGGCCCATTAAGAGAAGAGATCCCCCTGGAGGGAGGATGGGTCATGGAAGGGATAAAGAACACTGCCTCACCTGGTTTTAATAGCTGCTAATAAAATACATACTTTCGGTTATATATTGTATTGCAACTCAAGACACTTAGTTACAATAATAATAAAAAATTCATAAATGATTAACATAAAGGCGAAGGAGTTCCTTGAAAAAATTCATAAATTATTAACACAAGGGTGAAGGAGTTCTTTGGAAAAATCTCTCAGAACGAAATATTCAAACGTTGTAGCCAAGTGTGGACTTGGAAAATTATGTGTTAAATTATAGGTAGGCTAGAATATAAAAAAAAGTGCTCACTTGAGATTTCCTGAGACAGAATTAGTATACCTTTTCATTGCAGGGAGAACACAAGTCACAGCTGATCTTTCCTACTCTGTTCTGAGTCTATATTGACACAATTTTTTTTGATTTTGGCAATACAGGATCATTAACTTCTACATGTTTTTATGCTGAGTAATAATATAGAATTTGATGAAAATTTTAGGGGTACTTTTTGGTGAATTGAATGGAATAGTGTAAATGGAAATGATTTTATCTAAACTTATTCTAAACTTTAATTTAAAAAATCATATGTTGCTTTAGTAAAAATAGCTGTTGATGTGATTAGAGATTTAATCTGAAGTCAGCTGCAGCTTGGTCTGAGAGGTCAGTTTTTGCTGTTCAACTGATAATGATGAAAATTGTCTTTCATATGTTCTAGTTAATATTTCTTCTCAAAATTCTACTTCCCACATATCAAGAAGTACCATTATCACCAGAACTGCAGTAGCCAAATTCTTAGGTCCAGGACTACACATACAAATGTGGGAATTCAAATACTGGAAGCATTTGCTTGTTAAGGAAAACTTCAACTGGTATAAGGTAATATATTTTCTTTTTTTTATTGATTTTGACTTCTATTAAGTAGAAACATTCTCAGTCTTTTCAATATGTCTAGAACTGATCAATAAAAAAATATGTTTTCTGGAATATTTTCCTCACCATTAAATTAATTTCTAAATCATTAATGGATATATTTAACTACATGAAACTAGCACATAACCTCAAAATATTTTACTATTAATCTTTTGTAATACTGGAATATAGTAATCTAGTTTTCCTTTAGGTATTCTATATACTTTTGGACAGATGATTAAATATTTAATCTTTATCTACAATTATTCATTTTTTGTAGTACTTTCTTTTGTGGTACTTTGTCACAAGGTTTTTGAAAGTCTATTAAAATTATGTGGACTGTTGTACCTGTGCTTAGGTTTTCTTGCTTACAGTTCCTAGGAATTCTCACAATCTGATACAATTCACTTCTGTAGAAACTACAGTGATTAGTTCCCTTTGAAATCTCAAGTGTACTGAAGAATAATAAAAAGAGAATAGAAAGTTGACAAAGGATACTTTTAATGAGACTAAAAGAACTTTTTTTTTTTATTAATAGACTACATAGAGATAATTAAGGAACTGACATCTATAAATTGAAAAACTCCCAAGCTAGATTAACATATTAAAATAATATGCTACACAAAAGTCACAAAATAATATTAGGAATTTCTCAGTGTCTTTATCACAGGTAGGCTTTCCCCTCCTCTTAATAACTGCCTTTAAATCCTTAATTTTTAAAGGGCATTTTAATATGCAAATAAAAGTGTTAGCACACAACTTTCTAGGAAATATGAAAATGAAAAAAAGCATACCTAATTGCTAAAAATACATTAAAATAATATGGACTATTTACTTGTATTTCATAGAGAAAGATTTAGAAAATTATATCATTACTTTCCATGTAACTCTGATTAGAAATTCTGTTTCCCAAAATATTGATAGGTGTGTTCTGATCTTCCACAGTGACAATCTCAAACTGCATCTTAATAGTTTTTACAACATAGCTCAGCCACAAAATTTCCAGAATGTTATCTGGAAATAGGACTGAGGAGAAAAGCAACTTATGAAGTAATTACAGGTAAATGAAACATGGAAAGCACATATAAAAGAAAAAAAACACACAGTAATGAAGGCTCAAAGTTGTCAGAATGACAATAAAAAATCCTGCTCTTTTATAGAATATCAAAGTAATTAATTTAGTTTATCAAGGCAAGTCAGAATCCATTTGTTTAACCTTTCCTTTATAAATCTGTACACTATTGTTGCACTATATTAGGAACAGCAAAGTACTACACAGACTCTCTGGATTGGTTGCCTAAGAGAGCAAGTTTTATTATTCCTGATCTTCATTTATAAATAGATCCAAGAAGGCCCGAGAGGTAAAACTCTCATTGGTCATTAAACCAAAACATCACCATCATTGGTCAATTGGGTACTACATCCCTTGACTGTTTCTTGCAAGTAAACAACAAGGATCTAAACAACACCTGCAAAGGTTGTTGTCTTTCTCCAAGGACTGTTTGGACTCCTCCTTGTGCTTTCTCAGGCCAGAGTGAGAACCTTGTGTGACTTAGTTTCACATAGACTCTGTGCTCCCTGCCTGCTTTCAGCATCCATACACTATAATTGTTTTAGTACTTCATGAGTCCTGTAGTTTTTCTATTGAATTAATTGAACCTAAGGTCAAAGAATTGACAACACTTCTCATTGTGCACTGGGTATGTTTTTGGTTTTTTTTCAAAATAAGCCCCCAAGATACAAATAGAACTTGACACATGCATGTGGTTTATATGTGATGTCTCTGTACATAGACCATTCTTAAAAGACAACAGAGGCTTGTGTGTTCTGCAGGATAATTTCTTTCAGTCACAGTATCAACCCAGAGAAACTCACTTTAACATTTAGTCAGTGCAAAACAAAATGGTTTCACTCAGCTTAACTATCACAAATATTCTGTCTCAAGCAAAAGACTAAATTGAAAATTCCTAGCTGTGAGCCTTCTAGAGGAAACCATAATATGAGAAGATCAGTCTTTTCTGTCAGCAGCTTTATTGGTTTTCTTATATTTTTTGATCCATTTAGATATGCTTCATAAACTTTCTTTAGAGTGTCTCTTACTTGTTCACGTGCCTTCTTCCTTCCTTTGGTTCTAAATATTTCCTGGAGTATAAAGTTCATGTTGTACCCCTAGAGACGTAGAACACATATAATTATCTTCTATGATGATACCATCAAAAACAACTTATTTTTTGTGTGTAGAAAAAAAAACAAACCCAAATTAAAATATTTAAAACTAAGTTTCAGATAAGAGTACATTGATGATATAAGTTTTGAAGATATTATTGGTGAGACTATTAATAAAATTCTGTGATCAATATTCCTAAAATTAAAATAAAATTACTTCAAATGTTGGAAAGATTTCAAAGAGCAGATCAAATTTATCTCAGGGTATTAGAACCATCTGGGAAAGATATACTTATCTAGTTCCACTGTCTTCACAGATTTTGTAGATTTAATTTAAAAGATGAAGAGGTATAAATTCCTTTTAAGAGAGAAATGAAAAAGAGAATATAGTATCCCGAAAACTGAAACATGAAAAATACATGACTAGAATAAAATATTTTACCAGCGACAGTAAGTAATCGTAAGTGAAATGGAAATAGAATATTAACCTTTTTTATCATTAAAAAGAAAATAGTATCAAGAATGTACTTATAGTCAGTGAGAATGTCCTTGTCTTCAAAATGTTAATTGTGTTTCCACCTAGGAAGAAGAAACTTCAATACGTAGTTATGAAGAGTTTGAAGGACTAGTGAAAACTTCCAGTGCTTGAGAGACAGCATATTTTGATGCTTCTGAGTGAAACGAATTATTTCCTAGTTAATGTGTATCATAGGAAATTAGGACACGCAATCAGAAATTGTGAGGTTTAGATACAATAGTAAACGAAATTCAGAACTAGAAAAGCTATTTATTTCTGGTTTCCGTGTATGTTAAAAAATAAATTAGTTCATAAAGATTCAACAGATTGTGATACTTTCTAAGTGATGGCTCTTAAAATAACATTCATATTGCTCTATACGGTATATTGCCAGCAGAATGAAATCCATGTCAGCTGTAGTATTACAATATTTTATTAGAAAATCTATGAAAGCTTTACTGAGAATTTAATTTCTGGAAGATTGTATGACCTTGAAATTCATACTTCTGTTTTTAGTTTTAAATAGATAATGGAATTTCCTTCTGGATATATTTTAAAGACCAGTTCTGGGAAAGGAGAGAATTTTCAAAACAAATTCTGTCAATAATACTCCACTCACTAAATTTAAATCCATTTAAACCTTCCTATAAGACAATGAGAGCAGATTTTCTTTTCTAGTTCAGGTATCATCAACACATTTATTGCAGTTCCAAAGGTGAAATTTTTATCATCACTGTTAGTTCTTGAACTAGAAAGAAAAGAGTTTAACTGCTATAGAAAAACTGGTTTTATTTTAAAATATCTGTCATTTTATATCTGTATTATAGAAGAATATGATAGTGTGACCATGAAACAAACAAATTCTAATGATATATTAATAGAAATCAGAAAGAACTCTAGCATTAGGAAATTTACATGAGAAATGGAAGACAAAGGTTCAAACCTTAGTTCTGAATAGTCAGTGTAAATTCAGAAAATTTTATATTAAAGTTCTCATATTTAGATCTATATTTTTCACTGATTTTATATGTAAAATTGCAACAAAGTATTAATTCCTTTAGAGATAGAAGAAAAAGAAATCTCAGAATATTACATGGAAGACCTTTTCTCTAACTGAAAACTTTGCTGAATAATGTCACACATCTTTTCATTAAACTTATCAAATTGTCTTATTATTTAAATACACACTGCTTTATCTGACCAAATATTGGATTTTCCATCATACTAATTGACTGGTATAAATTTTCAGCTAGAAATAATATAAAAAGAAATCATGATCAAACAAGAGAAAATGTTTTAGCAATTTTCTGATGAAAATGCTCTCATTCTTGTGTAGTTTTTCAGATACCACTAGAAAGAAAACAAGGTATACTATTCATAATTCATCTAGGAAAGAGTGGAATATAATTCTGCCCTGTCGTTCTAATTGGGAACGGCGGGAAGAACGACACAGACTCTCAAAGGAGTCAGAACAGGAGAGAATCTCTAGTTTATTGTTACAGCCATGTTATATAGACTAGTTCATGAAGAGTACAGAAAGGAAACTCTTATTGGTTAGTAAAGTGCTACATTACCATCATTGGTCAGTGGGGTTTACCACCCCCTGACCTTCTCCTGTAAGGAAAACACGGGAATCAGAAAAACAGCACCTGCAGGCTGTTTTGTGTCTTTGAGGATTGTTTTGAATCCTCCCATGAATTTCCCAGGCTAGCTTCTCAGGCAGGCCTGTCAGGCCATGGGCCTACAGCCTGCTCCAAAGCTAGCATCCATAATTCACCCTTTCGGTTTAGGAAAAAATAAAAATAAAAAATGTACAGTGTTTGTAACATCCTGCTGGGCCCTTGCAGGAGGGAGAACAAACACGGCACAAGTGGTTTTTTTTTACTAGATATTGGGATGGATATTAATTTGGAATTTTGGTTTATGATTTTGATGTTTAAAGATTGTTTTCCTTGCAAGGATTTGATGGTTGAGTCAAATATCTTTCACTCAGTGAACTAATACAAAACATTGTTAGTCTGTTCAAACTGACAGTCTAACTTGTCAATATAGTAGTTTAAAAGAACACTAAAGTGGTTTAAGGTGAGCAAATTTGGGTCTCGCAGGGATCGCAGGACCCCGGTGCGGCTCACCCCCTGCAAGGCGGGGTGGAACGCGTGCTGGCCGGGGCACTGCTCGAGCCCCGGGACCGTCTCGCGGGGCGGCTCGGGTTCGCAGGAGAACCCGGCAGCACAAGGCTGGTAGAAACCGGCCCGGCGCCTGTAGCACGGTCCGCGCGCGCGCAGGCCGCACTGACGGGCGCAGGGGGGGGCGAAGTTCGCTCCCCGTCCTCCCCGCCGCTTCCCCGCTGGAGCGCGGGGCAGCGGGGGTGTTGTGTAGGTCCCGCGGCTCTGCGCCGCCCTCGCGGCTCGCCCCGCGCGGCTCGCTCCGCGCGGCTCGCTCCGCGCGGCTCGCTCCGCGCGGGGCGCACACGCGCGGGGCAGCGGCGGGCGTCTGCGCGGGCTCTGCGGTCTCGCGCCGCTTCCGGCGGCACAGAAGAAAGGAGCTCAGAGGGCGCGCGCGCGCGAGTGAAAGGGGGGCTTGGGCTCTCCCCCCCCCTCTTCCCCCGCCGCTTTTCGGCTGGTACTTTGGCTGGGTGCGGGGGGGGGGAATGCTCGCCGCTGCCCCGGCTCCGGCTCCAGATCCGGGCTTCGGCTCGGCTTTTAGGGGGTTTTTGCAGTCGACCGGAGCCAGGGGGCCCAGCCGGCCGCCCGGCCGGCGGCCGGTGGCGGCGGGCGGCGTCCTGAGTTAGCCTTTTTTTTCTTCTTTTCCACCTTTTCTCTCGTTTTTTTCTCGCCGCTGCTGCTGCTGCTGTGGGGACTCGGGGCACCGGCGGAGGCTCCACGGCGGCCGCTGGCAGCAGTGTTCGCAGCGGGGGCTCCGCGGAGGGCGCAGGCGGAGGCGGTTCTCGCGGCGCTGGCGATGGCGGCGCTTGTGGGTGCGGTAAAGGCAGAGCCGAGCGATTTTCGCTCTTCTGTTGTTTTTCTGCTGGTAAAACTTGCACGCCGAGCTCCGTGGAGGGCGGGCGCTCAAGTTTTCCTGGAGAGGAAGATCTCCGGCTCACGGACTGCTCTTGCCCGCTGCTAAAGTTCTTTAAAGGTCTGGGCAGAGCTGAAGGACTGCTACACAGTTCGGTTTCACTGTTTTTAGGCTGGCACTGTTCCAGTGCCTTAAAAATCACTCCCCAAGTTGCTGCTAAGCTGCACGCACTGGTATCTCCCGCAGCTAGCTTAGTCCACAGGTGGTCTCCCACTGACCACCAAATCTCAAGGTTAAACACATTATTCACAGTCATAGTAAACTCTTGCGCTTTCACCCAGTGGAACAAAGCGCGTATATCTTCTTCAGGAATACAGAGTCCCATGCTCAGCAAGGCATCTTGCCATGCAAAGCTGACAAGTTGCTTATCAGCTAAATCACAGTTCTCCATTATGAAAAAATTTTTTATCTTGGCGGCTCCGCGAATGCAATTATGCAAACGCTATCGGCTTGGACCCGGGATTTCAAGCTCTGCTTCACCAAGATAGCCGTTCCAAGCCCGCTCTCCGGCAGGCTCACTATCCCGTTGGTTAAAAACCAGCTTCCTCTAGGAAAGCCTGGGAGAATTCCACTTTCCCCTCTAGGGGGAAGGGCCGGTGTTTTTCCCGCTCGCTGCTTACCCTCAGGGGATTAGCAGATGTCTTCACGTTCGTTGCTTTCTGACCTCGGGGGTCAGCTGCACATCACGTCGGGTTATCAGACCTCGGAGGGTCGGTCCATCATCACGTCGGGGTCACCAGATGTCGTTCTAATTGGGAACGGCGGGAAGAACGACACAGACTCTCAAAGGAGTCAGAACAGGAGAGAATCTCTAGTTTATTGTTACAGCCATGTTATATAGACTAGTTCGTGAAGAGTACAGAAAGGAAACTCTTATTGGTTAGTGAAGTACTACATTACCATCATTGGTCAGTGGGGTTTACCACCCCCTGACCTTCTCCTGTAAGGAAAACACGGGAATCAGAAAAACAGCACCTGCAGGCTGTTTTGTGTCTTTGAGGATTGTTTTGAATCCTCCCATGAATTTCCCAGGCTAGCTTCTCAGGCAGGCCTGTCAGGCCATGGGCCTACAGCCTGCTCCAAAGCTAGCATCCATACTGCCCCATTAGCAGTAATTTAGTTTCTGATTAATAAAAATTATTCTAGCAATAAATTAAATGTAATGAACTGTACACATTCAATTTCTTAAGAAATCCTATGTTCTCTATCTCATGACATTCAATTTATAGAAAAGATATTTATATTTTAATGCCCTAACTAAATAAATCGCTTCTGTGTTTTAGGATAAAAAGCTTTAAGCAAAGTGTGCACTGTTTCACTAGGAAAAGTTTTGTCTAGCTAATTCATTAATGAAAGTCACAAAGTTATAAAAACCTGCTATTGTCATGGTTTAACCTCAGCCAGCAGCCAAGCCCCAGGCAGCTGCTCTCTCACTCCCCCACTAGCAGATAATTGAAAAGTACAAGCTAGAAGACTGTGGGCTGAGATAAAGGCAGTTTAATAGGGAGAGAACACAAGTAAAGCAAAAAAGGAAATGAATTCACTGCTTCCCATGAGCATGCAGGACCTCTCCAGGAGACCTGGGCCCTGTCACACATAATGGTGACTTGGGAAGACAAACACTATCACTCCAGAAAGTCCTTTTCTTCCTTCTTCTTGCCCCACTTTATATACTGAGCATGGTTCCATGAGGTCTGGGATGTCCCTTTGGTCAGTTGGGGTCACCTGTCCCAGCTGTGTCTCCTCCCAACCTCCCATGCACCCCTGGCCCCCTCACGGGTGTGGCAGTACAAAAAGCAAAAAAGGCTTTGGCTCCATGTAAGCTCTGCTCAGTAATAACAAAAACATCTCTGTATTACCAACCCTGTGTTCAGCACAAATCCAAATCACAGCCCCATACCAGCCACCATGAGGAAAATTAATTCTCCCTGAGTCAAAATCACTACATCCATTTAGAAGTTGTGGGATTTTTTTGTGGTGACTTCACATACTGTGTAGAGGAAAAAAGAGCTCCACACTGCCAGCTTTTTCTTATCTCTTTTACCTTCCAAAATCAGTATTCTGTATATTTGTATTAAATGTATAAAACAGCCTTTCAATACTCATGTATTTGTTAGCATTTTGTGAGGAAGACTTACAGAAAAAGAAATCTTCTAAATGTCAGAATTAATGAGAAGTTCAAGTGCCAAATGTGACAGCACTCAAAAATTATGTGCCTCCTTGTCTGCTTTTCCTGTATCAGTATGTAAGTGGTACTTTTTTTCATTCAGTGCATTAAATATTTTAATTAACTTTAGGAGCTGTTCGTCTGTATTACTTGAAAATATTTTTTTTTCTGTATTTGTTCAATATTTTTTGCATGAAAAGTTATGAGACCCTTGGAGTTCTGTTCAAATGAATGCTCTGTGACCTCCTAGGTTCTGGCTGTAAATCTGTAAGTCAATAGGTTCAGGGTTGACACTGTGCAAGTAGAACACCAATTAAATGTTCTGTTCCACAAATGGTTTTATGAATTTCTTGACCCTCACCAAAACTTTCCTACTCTCTTCTATCCTTTCTTATCTGAGAAAAAGCAAAAGTAGTATCTGCAAATGCATGAAGGCAATAATCCTGCTGTACTCTTCCAGCAAGCATTCTTTCCTTCTGGAGAAAAAAAGAAAACCTGTTATGAATGTCATCTACCTATTATTTCTGATGTAAAGCAAAAATTATTCCTAATCTGAAACTCACTGGTTTACAGTTGCCATGAAATGGCACATGCTTATTTTTCTGCCCTCAGCTACCTTAAGTTCCCAGAGAATTTTTATATCACCAAAAAATATACTCAGGCTTACACATGCTTATATGTTCTTTTTTTCAAGGTGTGCAAGAGGCACAAGAAACATCTATTTTATAACAGTTGGCCAAAATAATATTCAAAAACATTTATTTTTCAATGAATTCTGCTCTCCAAAAGGCTCTGTACAACACCCTCTATGTAGCTGGTCACATTCCTTTGGTCAACTCCAGACGTAGCCCAAATCTCGTTTCTCATCAATCACGGTCTCAAGTATCACATTATTTTAATCACACAGCCATAATGATTAGATTTTATCTTTTCCCAAACTTTAAAAATTTTAGGCACCAGCCTAAAATTGCTGTAGAAATTGTGGTTTTACATACATAAAAGGTATAACTGTAATATTGGAATGATTTTAAGCAGCTTAGCCATCAAAACTGCCCCTATATCTTCAGCATATGTTGAAGCAATCCTCTGAAGAGGGTGCATAAATTCTATATGTAGTTGATGGACAGTAGTGGGTGTACTGGAAGATTTACAGACACTGAGCACCACATTTAAACTGGCCCAATTTCTTCCTGGAGATTCTGGAATACATATAATCATAAAAGGTAAGGGTCAGCAGTTATTATACAGCTGAGCGTATGGTACAAATTAAAAAAAGAAAAAACAAAGAAAAAAAGCCCCAAAACTCTACTTGTAAGAGTTTTTTGTTTAACTTTTGTGCCCAAGTATGACAGATGGCCTACTAAAAAATACTGACTCTCCATTTTACCTTGCTCTGAGAATGCAAATGGGGTATTGTGATAGTTTTCCCACTGAGAAAGGATTGTCCCAGGGATAGTCTTATCCCTTAAAAATCCTCTTAATAACTTCTGGTTCCCAAGATAAGGCAGTCAAGTCATAATCTATTAATATTTAAAATTTCTATTGACAAAGTAAAAGATGATTGCTATAACAATCATCTTTGAAGAAATTAAGTAATCTTTGAATTAATTTGCTTATACAGAAATAATGCTTTCAGTATATTAATTAACTAAATGTTGCTTTCGGGGTGCAACACTAATAAATTTTGTACTTTTCATTATGTGATTAACATAAAAATGCAGGTAGGCAGTCATTCAGATTTTAATTTATATTATTGTTAATAAAAATCTAATTAGAGTAATTTAAAATTAAAAAAAGATTAGTTATATAATCCACAACTGAATTCTTTACCTTGAAAGAATTTTATGAGAACAATAATTGAATTCTTATTTGTTTTTCCTTTTAATGTGAGAAATATTAAGGATTTCTCTGTTTTTCAGTAAAAAAATATGGGATTTGGGATGTATGGGAGGTGAACTACTGAAAACTACTGAAAAGTAATCCCGGAATTCTCCAGAAAGAAACCCATGACAATATTGACCCAGCTAGAGTAATTACATGTCGTATTATTTTTTTATTTTAAAAAAACGACAACCCAACATGGTGGTGTTTTTAATTGGTTTGGTTACTCAGCAGGGTCAAGTGCTGTGTGGTAAGAGAAAGCATGGATAAAAACAATAGACATATGGCTCATTGGAGGAAAGAGAAACTTGCCAAGGCTACAGGATCAAGGTGAAGGTTGAAAATGTAATGAATATGAGGGATAAAGAGCTAGAATATTTCTGAATTTACCTACAAAGAACATGAAATATTAAAAGGGCAGAGAGGCTTGTCATGGAGCAGAAAATTGAAATGAGAAAGGGAGTCATGGCAGAGTTGAATCAAAAAAACTGTAAAACTGTACTGGATGAGAAAGGAAACCTGTAATTTTATCATAGCCTAAAACTTGATTTTCACTCAGATGAACCAGGAGAATGTGCATGAGCCCTGTGGTCTGAGAATAGCTACAGAAATTACCTCCAGTAATTTTCCTGTTAATGAACAGATTAAAGAATGTCTTCTTCCATCTTATTTGCCAAGATTTTTGTTTATTTGTTTGGGTTTTATTTAACTGCTTAATCTGCAGAGGAACTTTATTTGGGGAAGGTGTACAAGAACCATGAAGGAATGAGAACAACAGATAGGCAAAAATATTATTTTATAGCAATATATTATGCATAGCTTTAAATTCTCTTGGATACATATCTACATAAATTTCAGAATTCTTTTAGTGAGGTATACTGTAGATACTTAGGACATGATGAACTAGCATTTTCCCTAAGGCTTAAAGAAAGAAGAAAGAAACAAGCAAGCAATTTCTGTATTTTTTGCTTATTTTTATATGTCAGAGCATGAGGCTTCTCGTAGCACGTTAGGATTTATTAGATAGTTGCACAGACCAAGGATAGATTTTGAGAGCTCTGAAGTCATGCAAAGTTTATTTGATTTATTTGCAATATACATGAGGCAAGTTAAAGTCCCTGCTTTCTTGCTTCCTATCAATGACTCTTTGGTCTTCATATCCCAAAGCATTTTAAATTATGAAAGTGAATGTTTTCCCTTTTCTTTCAACTAAGAGAGAAGGAATGTCAGATCTGAGATCTTTGATGGTCAAGTATAGACAGTGCTTTTTGCTTATTTTTAAGCCAGGCATTAATTTTTTCTTCTTCCCCTGAACTTTGTATTTTTCAAATTGACTTTTTTCTCACTGATGACTTAAGAAAACCAATATTTACCTACTTCCAATAAAAATCAGGAGCATATGTATGAGGGAAGGATATTTATTCTATGTGTAGTCTTGTTGTACTGAATGTTAAGAACTTTCACTGGAAAAACCTAAACCAAAACCAATCAAATAAAACCAACAAAATCTTCAAAAACAATAACAAGCAAAAAACCACCTCCACAATAAAAGCAAAAAAATCCAAACAAAAACAGAAAAAGCCAAACCACAAAGTCCTTTTCTAAACAAGAACAAATGGTAAAAATAGGAAGTAAGTATTTTGCCAATGACAATGTGTAAAGCCAAAACAAATTAATCCTGATCTTTATTTGTGTACATTTATATGGACCCCATTGAGACATCTGTTTGTGTGATGATAACAAAGAGAAGCTGCATAAAGCATAAGGGACACTTCTACCTAAAACATCATACCATTTTTGTGCATAGATTCCACTTAAAATCATTTGCATAAGGGAAATTTCAGAGCAATACCTAACATTTATAGACACATTTATCAGGTTTGCTTTATTTCTATACGCAGTAGAATGCCAGGATTTGAATGTGGATCAGCTTTAAAATGTTTTTAAAGCCATGTGCAGAGTTCTAGGACCTGTGATACACAAATTATTGTCCCTGAAGCCAAAAACAATTCAAATGGGAATGTGTAAAATTCCAGTTCTTAAGCTTGACCTTGAACTAGTACTACACTTGTTTCAATGACTATGGCTGAAAATGGAATCAGCTCGAAGACCATGACAGAGATCAGCCAGGAAATCATAAAGCCACATGACACTGAGGGGAAATAAATTCCAGATTTTTTAGAGAAGGTAAGGAAAAATCTCTTTTCAGAAACAAAAACTGTAAATCACTGTAAGGTTAAATCTGACAATACACATCAGCTGATTTAGCACGTCATTTGTAAAATTACCTACTGTTAAAGTTTGAAAACACAGTTTTGCATATTTAGGAAAGCTGCTGTCTTCATTTGTTTATCTCAGGATATGGATTGGCACCCAGCATAGCAGAAACCTTCACAGCTTCTTTTATTTATTTGCTTCATTCATTACCAAAATAAGGATGGAGGAAGGAAAGCATTTCAGTGTCTTGCCCTTCATTATTATTGTTATTATTATTGCTGTTATTCAAATCCCTTGTAATATATTTCTTGCTATGTTAAACTAGACTATAAATCACAAAATAAGTAATCACAAGTCCAAACCCTCCCAAAATTATGTACATATAAAATACATAGTGAATATATATTTTTAGTTCACATGCACATACAATGGTTTGCACATATGTATAAATATGCATAAATATAAATATTTCCTAGAAACATTTGATTCAATTCTGTCCAAAAGATTGGAAAAGTACTATTTTTAAAACCAAATTATAAAAATTCTATGTTATTTGTCCGATTTTGATTTTCATGGCAAAAATTGGTATAGTATTTCTTATTCTAGTAAAATGTTGATGTTAATTTCTTTTAATTTATTCAGAAATCATTAAATTCTGTCTTTCAATATCTGTATGGTCTCACATAAACATAAAATTATGAAACATAAAGAAAGCACAGACACTATAAATTGACATATTTTAAAACATTTTTTTCCTGAAACAATTATTTTCATGTGTAAAATAAATGTAAAACATCTATGTAATAGTCAGAATTATTATGAAATTACGTATATACAAATATGCATCTACATTAAGTGCAAAAATTTTAAAACTTTAAAATTTATTTCCATTTCTTATATTTTTCTTCATTATTTTTTCCTGCTCTCCCAAAGCTGAATTTGTTATTTAAAATCATTGTATTCCTTAGCTTTCTTTACTAGGAGATATGTGAAGTAACTAACATGCAATGTTTTTGACTAGCAATTCTGAAGAAAATTTTAGGCTGGGTCACCACTAATATAATCTAAAAATTTTCTTCTAGAGAGCACTATTACATAGTTTGGAGGATAAAAATGTTCCAGTAAATGTCATTTTAAAATTAGCATTTATTTAGAAAGATTGTATTTGTGGCTGTTTGGGAAGTTGTACAATTTTAGACCTCTGATGTTTGAATTCTGAATTCATTACCTATACACACACTTGTAAGAATTGTTTAAAGACCTTGAGGGCCAAGAAGGTTCCTAACACATTCAGACATCTTGGTATTTTGTTTACCTTAGCATGCAGCACCACTTCTTGAGACACTCTATTGATTTGTTGATTTTCAAAATTTAAAAAGTGTCCCACTACAAAAAAAAATATCTAAGCTGTACAGTGTATGCCAGATAAGATGCCCCAAAATAAAAGCACTACCTGATGTTTTTATTTACTTCTGTAAATCCTACTTATGGGTTTATCTTGGTCTCTTTTTTTTTGTTCAGGCATCAAAATACAACTAAAATCTATGGGACAAAATTGGATAAAGGCAAAAAATAGACTATTTGGGAGCTCCTAGCAGGTTTTCCTTGCTGTAAACACCATCTACAAGATGACACTTGAAATGGATAAACCTTGAAGTTATCTCAAAAAATAATATGTAACCATTTACATGCATAAAATACATTAATTTTCAAATATGATGATGATAACATTTGCAAACATAAGTAAAATCATAGAAAATTAACATCAACATCTCTATTGGAATGACTATTTTTTTCAGCGACTGCAGCAATGTTGCAGATCATACTTGTCAATCACAATACATTAAACTGAACATTTAATATGAAATGTAGTCATTTGACAGTAATAGTAAGTACAGCAACAAGAAGATTTTTATTAACATTTTATTATTTTCAAATTTTGCTATAAACAGACTTTGAGAGACATCACTGAAGAATGGCTAATATAAAAGAACATGAAAAATAATGTCATAATTTTCTTAATTTTTCAGAATTTCACACTTACCATTTTTTATTTGACAAATATTTCATAAATATGAATTGAAAATATATTTTTTAATTCCCCAAATGAACAGCAGTTGCAAGAAAGAGGAGATGAAAGAGTTAAATATATTGTTCTATATTTTTATTTATAATTATAAAAATATTGAAATTATGTTCTCTTTTAAAGATGGAAAATTATTAATAACCATGGGAAATCTATTCCTAAATTTAGTCCACTATGAGTTAGGCACCTAACCTAACGTAGGTGTCTATAAGGTTAGTGACTACTTAATAAATTTTATTTTTTAATTACTAAACATCCTGTATGCTGCATATCCATCTTATATATCCATTTCCATGTTGGAAATTCCTCTGCAAAGTTAAACGAAACTAATTCTGTCCCTACTCTCTTAGGATGCATAAATATTTATAAAATACAATTTGAAATAAACGCAGTTAAAGGAAACATGCATTCAATTTGTATAGCTTGAATTCTTTGGTCAAATCAACTGAACTTTGTTTAACCATGCTGTGTGGGATTCCTCTGACCGCGTGTAAATGTGTGAAATAGCTTTCTAAGGAAGTCTGGCTCACTTTTCTCTGAAGCATATACCACTACTCTTCATTCTACCATGAAATCTTGGTTTAAAGTGAGAAATTTAATTTTCAGACATGAAAATCTTCATGAAATAATTCTTGTCAAAAATGGCAAAGAACATGACAAAAACATATTGCAAAAATCTTTGGAGGAATTGCCTATTATTTTCCTGAATTTCACCATTTAATCAGACTTAACTAATAGCTGTGTTAATAAAACATTCATGTCTCACATGTTAACATCATTCTTTAAAATCTTATATTGCATAGTTTTGATATTATCATAGTTCTTGATTAGCTTGAAATGGTTTTTCATATGTATTCAACTAGCACATTAATAAGCAGCAGTCAGAAACAAAATGGTTGCATCAGGGAATTTAGAAGACACAGATATAGGCTGCAGAAGTTAAATCCTGTGATCACAATTGGTATGAAACATTCTGTTATTGTTCTTGGTTATGGCTGTGGCATATTCTTAAGGTGAAGTTTACCCTCACTAAAATGTTACAATCATGGAAATGCTCGTCAGCTTTTTGTTTACTGAGGAAAGATGTAGCTGACTTGAAGTCGGCTGTCAAGCAATCCCTAGAATTGTGAAAAGAATAGCTAAAAGGAAAGCTGTAGATTGAGCATATGAAAAAAAGTTCCTTCCATTCCCTAATTCAGTTTTTAATTTTATTATGGATAGTATTAAAAAAAAATATTTTGATCTAAAATAATTATTTTTTGTCATTAATAACAAAGGGACACTTTCATGATCTTGAACTTCTGTCTCAACAATTATTTAAGTGTCTAAGAATACTAATCCAAAATAAATGGAAATCCTATTTTAGTGTCTAAATACATTTCTGTGTGAGGAACACTCTCATGATTGAAATATTAAAATCAGGAATGCTATTCATAGCATTTGCAGTTAGAACTGAATTGGGACGAGAGGAATGAGAGTTCTTTTTGTCAAGGAAGGTTTTATTGTTTGGACTCCATTACTGTCCAAAATGTGTAGCTGTAAGTTCCCAAAACACATTAGAGAGGAAGTTAACCAGTGGATGAAGCAGTATTTCACTTATTTTCATCTGAAAAATAAAACCTATAGTGTTCAAATCTGTGATTTACTATGATGCTCAAACTTCAAATATAAAATATCTACAGAATTTACATGTTGCAGAGGAAAAATTGTTTTCCTCTGAAAAACCTTTATCCAATATGGGAGAGCACTCCTGTAGATCTCACAAAGTTTTTTGGTAAAAGGCCAGCTTTACAGAAGTGAACCTTGTGAATTTAAAAACTATGAAAGTTTAGATGAAAAAGATATGAGCAGAAATGTATGAGAACAATAGGTAAATATTTAAGACTTTCCGAAGCTAATAAATATCTGGAATTGGTAACTTTAGTGTAAAAATAAATAGTGAAAACATACAAGCAAAAAAATCTATACTTCCTGTGAAGCAAATGGAAATAGGCTATAAAATATAAATGACACTTCTTTCCCCCCACATAGAGGCCTTCAGCATATACAGACAGAAAAACATGAAGATTTTATAAATAAATAATAAACCAGAAGCTAGAGGAGAATGTGAATAGGGAAAGGAATATGAAAATGCAGTAAGAATTTTTCCAGAACAATGCTGCATTACTTAATTTAACACAATTCCCCAACTGCATACTAAAATAGTTGAAAATAATAAAGCTACTTATAAAAAGCATATATTTATTTTATTTTAATGATTTAATTTTTTAAAAAATATATTAACTAACACAGTGTGGTGAGTTGAACCTGACTGGCTGACAGACCCCAGCCCAGCTGCTTTCTTAGTCCCCTTGTCCAAGGGAGGTAGTGGTGAGGAATAAGATGCAAAAACTTGTGGGTCAAAATAATTCATAGTTCAAACTTATCATCAGGGGCAAAACCGACAAAGCTTGGGGAAAATTAGCTTAATTTATTGCCAGTTAAAAGTAGAGATGAATAGTGATAAACAAAGTAAAAAATAAAAACACCCTCCTTTCTTCACCATATCAACTTCATTCCTTGCTTCCTGACTCTTCTGTCTCCCCAACCCTTACCTCCAGCAGAGAATGGGTGACTGTGGTCAGTCCATAACAGGACCTTTTCTGCATCTCCCTCCTCCTCGCACATGTGGCTCCTTTGCAAAACCGACTGGCATCAGTCCTTGCCACCTTCTCCCAAAGTTTATCCCTGCAGCCCCCAACATGCAGGACTTGACACATGGACCCAATATGTAGTCACAGGTGGCAGTGACATAATATGAATGAATGCCTGTGAAAAAGCAGGGGGCAGCCTCTAGGCTGCTGTCTGGAACCTGGACACAGGACTAGTGGGTTCACTTGTTAATTGCCAATTTAGTGTGTAACAAAATTTTTCTTCTTTTTTAAATACTAAATAAAGTAATATCTGGCTACACAGTTGGCAGTTTGGACATACGTATGGTGGGTATACCATGCATTTACCACAGTCTCCTGTGAGCAAAGCAATTTACTGTTGCTCTTGCACTGCTATTACAATTGCATTACTGTTGCAATTGAATTGAATTTATTGCATATATCCTGAGAGTTAAAAGAAAATGGAAGTTGGCAGGATGAAATAATGACTTGATAGGAAAGGAAGTAAAGGGTGTTAATGTCCTCTCATCACTCCATTTCCATCACTCATGGTGTCTCCTTCACTTGAAAATAGAACAGACTTTAAGATCCACAGGAAAACGCAAACTGGACATATCAGGCCATTAACATATCTTTCAGCATACAACAAAAACACAAGCTCTCATTTCCATTTAGTGGTTTATCTTATACGTGTTTTTACCTATAGATGCTTTCCACAATGTTTTTAAGACATTTGTAATTACATATGCTAAAACATAACTGTAGAATGACTTTTATGTCTTCATATTATCTATGAAATATATATAAATACCAGTAAAGTATTTGAACTTGGCACAACTGTCTTAAAAATACATTTGAAAAATATTCTAACTTCAGAATCTGTTTCTTTTTTTCAGGATATTTTTTTTCTGTGCCTGACATGAATTGGAGGAATAAGAATACTGTTCCTCTTAAAGCTTCAGACGTAATGCATTGATCTTTGTCACCTTTCCTACAGCTGAATATTTCCCTACACATAGAAGAGTCTCACAGGAACTGATGCAACTGTTTTCACCTAAGTATAGTTTATGATATGCCATGAAAAACAAGGTCTACCACTCTATGAGTAACTTTACACTGTTTCTGTCACACAAATCTGAGACAGCTCTCTGACTGCTGAACTACTGTATACTGTCAAGTAATATGTAGATTTCATTTGAAGTGCAGAATTTATAAGCCAAAATAAACAGTAAAGGAGCAGTGAAGAGCTCTGCCAGACTGAATATTGAACTGCCAAGCACCAGTCTTCCCTCCTTTTTATTTATTCACTTAATTTGTGTTTTACTAATTTTGGCTATAAAGATTGGCAGCAATAAGAACTGAAATTAAAGTGGCATGTATAGAAGGAGGAAACAAGCAATTAGGGGAATAAAAGGAGGCCTCAGAATTTCCTGAAATTTCCAGAACCTGGTGTATTGAATAACTAGAAAGGAATATTATCTTTTTCAGAGAGTGTGAAATAATAGGATTCTAAAATAAGATAATAGTATACTAAAACAATACGAGGAAATATTTCAGCATTTTATCTGCGTATTCTGTAAGAGAGAATTAGTAATGATAATAGTATTCAAGCAGATGAAAGGCTGCTGTGAATGTGAGGAGGATAAATTGTTTTCCAGGTCTCTTGTAAATAACTTATAAAATGGACTTAAGCTACATTGAGAGATTCAGAAAAGAAAAATAAAAACAAACAAAAGCACAACCAAACAACAAAAAAAGCACATGCACACACATAAAAAACCAACCTAAAATCTACCAAACAGGAAAAAGCCTAGCAAATTTCTTAAGTCTGACTGATAACTACTTCCAAACTGATAGTTAAGATGGGAATTACCTGCCTGAAATTTTTTTAGAGTAAAACCTATTCAAAAGATAAATTATAATTGATAGATTAATAACTACAAATTAATAAATTAAATATTAGTCTCCCTTCAACAAAATTTTGTAACAGATGGGTTCTCTGCTTTAGATAAACACCTACAGAGCAATTAAAGTTCTCAGTAAGAATGCTTTTTGAGAAATGTCAAACACACTGACTAAAATACCACTGAGCAGAGCACCAGCCACATACTAGCTTAATGATTCCATGGCTCTAACAGCTTAATGGTAACACCTCTTCTTTCTGACAGGTTTTATTAACCTGAGTAACCACATAATGGCAGGGAATGGGTTTGAAAACACTTTTAGATTTTTTTTCAAAACCTCTTTGTATGTGTGTGTGTGTATTTATTTACATATCTGTTTCAGCACGCTGGACAGAAAAGAGAACATATCCTGGAATATTACAGATAATGTGTTTTACATAAGACAGGTGCTGTTTCTTTAAATGTAAACTCTTTTTCTGCCTTCATATCTCTGCTTTACATATATCTTAAGGCTAGAGATTGTGGGTGTCATGTGCCACAATGTTGAAATAATTAACATTGGTTGTAAACAGATTTTTGAACCAGAGGATGGTTAATATAGACTGACTATCATCAGTGTCAGGTATTCCACACTGGTTTGTTTTTTTTTTATTTCTGTACATGATTAAATTCAGAATTTCAAAATATTTTATGCATTTAATAACACATTTTCTGCTGTGCGTTCATACAATCTTCAATTCCTTTATAAAATAGCTAAAAATGTCAGTGACTTTTCCATATCCTTTGTGTATAGTCAGTCAGTGAGACCAACAGATGCAACCAAAGGTGCAATCAAAAACAATTTTGTTTTTTGAATTCTCATTGTGAACTGCACAGGACAAGTTTAAATATTAAGATATGAAAATATAATCTGGGATGCACAAGACAAGTTTAAGCATTAAGATATGAAAATATGGTCTGATCCTTATCAGACCTTAACTGATATGGTTGATGAAACTTAGGAAGACTTCGCATTTATGGTAGAAGTAACAAAGATTTCTTTCTTCTTTCCCTATTCTCAAAGATATATTGAACCTCACATTTCAAACCAGAGTATAAAAAATGAGTTAGTGGAATAACATATTTAGTCTAGTATTACATTAAGGTCTACTGCTGCTGTAGCTGGTAACTGCTCCCATAGAAGTTATGTGTTATCACTAGCATTAACTGGCCAAACTAAAGTGAGGTTCAATTGCTGTTGAGTTTAAATATTTACAATCATTCCCATCCTAGAGATGCTGATGCAATTTGTTAACTCATGAGTGAGATATAAGGGTTTTTATAACAGGAAATTAAGTGTTCTAGGATGCTTTTCCAGATTTTTGGGTGAGTGATGCCTTGAGAGGCTACCTAGAACAGAGGCTGGACAGAGTAAAAGGAATAAAGAAGGTGTTTATTAGCCCACACTTTCTTTCAAAGTGTGAGCTTTCAAAGGATACACCTTGGGCAGTACAAGAGCCTGGCCACGGCTACACCCAGGATGGACCCAATATGGACTCCAGATGGAAAATGGGTTACGAGTTTTCACACTTTTATAACTTTTGTTCCATTTACATATTGGGGTTATTGTCCAATCACAGCTTCAGGGTATGAAGTCCCATTCTCCCAATTGCTCTCCTCAGTTTGCTGTTGTTTACTTTTTGGGCCTCAAGCTGCAATGGTGTCCTTCATTCTCAGGCTGGAATGGGATTGTTTTGTCTAAGCTGCAAAGAGAGCTTGTTAACACTTTATATAAAGTTCAGTCACACACTAAGGCAGTACAGAATCTGGAAAATATGAAAGCTAATACTCAAGGCATCATAAGTGTGGGCTAATTTTTACATACTCTCTTGAAATTAAATCCAGAATGTGTTTCAACTTCACCAGCTACATGAAGATTTTATTCTTCTGTTTGTTTTTTGTTTTATATTCTTCTTGTCATGAGCACCAGAAACTTTTATGTCAGGAAAAAAACAGTTCTCTCCTATACTTTCCATCACCTTACATACTATTAAAAATATTTTTACCCCCTTTTTTTTTTTGTTCTCTGGCATTTTAAGTATAAATTCCAAATAATTTGTTTTTTAAAGTAATTAATCTGCCAAATTAAGCATCAGTAAACCTGAACTTTAGCTATAAAACCTCTCCCTTTCTGAAATTTATATTTGAAAAATCAAAGTATGAGTTGTGCTATTTAATGAAGCACTAGAACAAGATGTTGTTTTAAACAAACAGCCTGGAATTTTTCTGTAACATGTAAAACTGATAACCCCCAGATAATTACCTGAGTAGAAAAAAAAAAAAAAAAAAACCCACAAAAAAAACCCCAAAAAACCAAAACTAAAAAAACAAAAACAAAAAGGCCTCAAAAAACCCCAAAGAAGCAGAAAAAAAAAACCCCAACCAAGTGGAAAATAAGAATAAAATCCTATAGTTTTATCCGTGTGTTTATTCATGGACTGCTTTCACGCTGATGCGTGACTCTTTAAATATCACTTTATTCTTGTAATAGCATCAAGGTATTCCTTAATATTCTCTAATAGCATTGAGGCCTTCTACTGGACATTTAACAATCTCCAAAGACACAAATTTCAGGCTTTCTCTAAAAGTTACCTCTAACACTTGATCACTTCCATGGTGAGACAGATTTTCTATACAGTCAGAATTTCCCAGGATTTTTAGATTTGTGTTCATTGCCTCTCATCCTTCTACTGTCCACCTTGGAGAAAAGTCTGCCTGTCATCACTGTGATGCTCCATTAGGTAGCTGTAAAAATTAAAAAAAAAAAAAAAAAAATAAAAAAATCCCCCTTGATGTTCTAAAGGTAGAAAAACCCTTAGTTTTCTCAAGCGTTTTTCTCAAGGAAATTTCCCAGTCCGACCATTCCCAAGGCTCTGGAAGTCACACATCTAAATGTATAAGTTTCATAGGTCAATTTGAGATGCTTTGCTTAGCTAATTCTCATCAGGACAGATTTAAAATGAGAGAAAAGAACATAGGATATCTATATTTGATAATCAAGTAAAAATTCAGTTTTAAACCACCTAAATTTCTGTTATGAATGGATATTTTGCAGTATGTCTCCTGTGCATTCAGCATATGTTTGGGAAATCTCAGATACAAAACAAAAGAAATATATGTAAGAAATACATAACTGATTTTTAAGCCAAAAATATTTATTTTTATTATCAAGTAATACTGTCTGTGATTTATTATAGCTAATCTTTTCTTTTTCCTTTGGGCATGATCAAAAGCTTACAATCATTACCTGAATATTCATTTTCATGTCAGAGACAGTGACACTAAGACAAGAACCCTGTTGCTTTCTTCTTTAATTTTTCCAGAAGTTTTAGAAGAGACAGGTTTTCCCTCCGGTACATGTCTGTTACAAAAGCCCAGCACAAATGGTCAAAGACAGCATTTTGGTTGTTTGGGGGAAAAAAATATTGTTGAAAATATTGCACTATTTCTGCCATCATGTTAGAAACAGCAAGTAATACCAATAACTAGAATCCCTTTACAATATATGCTTAATTGTACCACAATAGAGGGCTATAATCCATCTCCAGATTCCTAGATGTGTCAAAGAAATATAAATAAATAATAACTAAATAAAAAAATAATAAATAAATAATCCTTTGACCGAAGAGTTTTGTTTGTTTTGTTGTTTGTTTTTTTCCTCCAATTTCTGTTAATGCATTGGTCCTGTGGATGTTGCTCCACAAAGTCTGAAATGACATTTTTCAGTCCTAGCTTGAATTAGTGTATTAACAGCAGTAATTCTGCAGTCCCAAGACTGATGATACTGTAATTTTCCAGCCTAATCATACAGAACTTCAAACATATTCAAAGAATTCTATTGAAGTTACTGTCTCAGAAGTGTTTTTGCAATATGTGTGAACTACACATGAGGACAGAACCATTAGACAAGTGCTTGTCAAGCTCACTGGAAATGAAATAAAGGAAGACACTTCCCTTAATCAGCAGCTCATGCGAACCTTGCCCCAGTCTTTGATCTTATTTAGACCTCACATGAGTATAAAATAGGAAAAAGAAATAGAAAATATAAGCAAAATCTAACTTCTTGAAAGTCATCATTGGCAGCTCATGCCAGCTATTAAACTTGAGAAGCAATAAATAGTTAAAATACATGTCTCTATCCATTCACACAACCCACACACCTCCATGAGCAACTGCCGTCATGCCGAAGGGCCGGGACGACATTGAAACTGTTGCACGTCTCTCAGTATTTGGAGAAATCAACAAGCTGGAGTGAATGGTCTGATTTTCCAAGACCCTGGCGCCGACACTTTTACTGTCATGCATGTGTTATCTACAGACCATGTGTATGTGGGTGAGATAAAGAAATCATTAACAACCTGCTATACCCATCTCACTCACACCTTAGTTTTTATGTCACAGAGTAGTCTAGGTCTCTTCTTGAGGTTACCTCATTCTGTATTGCCTTGTGTCAACAGAAAACACCATAATACCTTTATAATCTTAGTCATTATGGATGACAGAATTGCTGAAATCAGGAGTCTTCTGGAAACTATAGTCCAACCCACTTAACCCAAGACGGGATAGTTAAGTTTTCACCCCCCCTCACTGTCTACTTATCAAATATGAACTTCATCAGATAAGTTTAATAGTTAACATTACATAACATTACATTATGTCAGGCCTTACTAAAATAAACATAACATTCAATGCTCTCCCATCACACACAGAACCAACCAACTCATCATAGAAGGCTGTGTCATAGGCTAAGCATGATTTCTAATGCATAAATTCTTGCTGTTAACTCCCATTCTCTTCTTGTCCTTCATATCCTTGGAATCAAGGTGAAATTCCACAGGTGAAGTTCTTTAGTTCTCTGTTCTTTCTTCCCTTGGAGATAATAATGACATTTGCCTTCATTCAGTCTTCAGGAACCTCTTCTAATCAACATGACTTTTCAAAGATAATTGGGGTCTTCTGAGTCCTGTGTTGGAAGTCCATTCCTGGGGGCCGATAAATTCCCAGATGACCCTGAAATTTTTTCAATATTTGCTTCTTCAGCTGTATTGTAAGTGATACACGTGTGTCTATGGGGCCTGATAGGATTCATTCCAGGGTACTAAAAGGGCTGCCTGGTGTTATTGCAGGACCTCTCTCCGCTATTTTACAATGGTTTTGGGCATCTGGAGAAGTCCCAGCCAGATGGTAGCTGCCAAATGTAGTTTCAAGGGATTGTATGGTTCTATGAAGATGAAGGAGGCATTGTATACCTTGAACTTTTCTATATTTTCTGCCATAAGCTTACTTGCTTGTGGAACATCACCACCTCTGGACCAAAATATCCCTATCCTAATTTATTTCTGATCATAGTATCATGTAATTATAAAACCATTTAGGTATGAAAAGACCTTTAAAATAATCAATTCCAAATGCAAACCTAACTGCCAAGTACACTACTGAACCATGTTCCTAATGTCACTAATGACTTCATAACTCTCAGCTATGTCCTTCAGACAACCAAATTAAAGAGTAATAAAGGCTGTAAAAAATTTCTAGGAGTCATCTTTCACTGTCTCCTCCATTTCTGAAAGCCAGACTTATTCAGATCAAGTTGCTCACACCTGAGGCTGGTCAAGTTTTGGCTGTTTGCAAAATGAAGATTCCACAACCTCTAAATATCCTTTGACTAATTTGTTTTCCTGTAACATTTATTGTCAACTTCATACATTTTATTGCAGCTTCTGACCACTGACTTTCATCCTTTTGCTGTGTATCTCTGAGACAATAACGTTAATATCTGTCTCCTTAGTTTTAACTGTCAGTTGTGTTCAGAATGATGCAAACAATTTACCTTGAATTTACCTTACTTTTTTGCACAGCAACTCTTTTTTCAACCCAGGCACAATTTTGTAAGGTCCTCTAAGAGCTTCTAGCCATAGATATTATATTTAAATAACTTAGTATCTTTTCCAAACTCACAGATGTAACCCTTAACTTTTTCCAAGCTATTAGTGAAGATACTGGAAATAAATTAATTGCACCAGTCATCCTGAGAAATCTTTCTGTTGATCTTTCTCTGTTATGAAAAGTCACCATCAAGTCATAATTTTTTTTCATGTCCTTTATCAATTCTTCTAGTAAGTCTGACTGTTATCCCCCTTATGCTCAGGGACAACACCCACAGCTTACTCTGCAAGGGTCTGGTGTTGCTGGCCCAAGGGCCCTCGGGACGCAAGCAGGGCTCTGTACCTGGAGTAATAGAGCTGTTTTTCTGTATATTTTCTTCCTTTCCTCATGTAAGATGATTTTTTCTACCTCAAGTCCAAGTACTCTTCCATGCCTGTTGGTTTTCCCTCTGTTTTCACTGAAAATAGTCCTGCATGATATTTCTATTCAGGTTGGATCTTTTCTAGTTAATGTGAAACACATCTGTACCATACAATTTCTTTAGGTTTTGCTTATGCAGCTGGCAGTATTACACAAGCTGTTGACAAGAGACTTGGTACTTCCTGTTGGTCAGAACCCAAGCAACCTGAATTTCACCCCTAAATTCCTACCTATGCCTCCCTACTCTGTTGTTGCCAGAATGGGTTAGGATTAACAATTCTGCCTTTCAACATCAAATAGAATTTTTTGGTGATTTTTAGTGCCACAAAATTAGCAGTCAACTTGAATAATTACCAAAATTACTGCTACTGCTTCTTTTTCCACTCCCGAAGATGCTCTGTTCCTTTATTCTACAACATCTCTTGCATAAGTTAATAACTAACTGGTTTTGAACGCTGCTTATACCTCAGATTCAGATATACCTAAAAGTATGAAGAGTGCAGGGTGAAGTGAATTTTATACTCTTAGAGATTCCCACTCCCAATGCAAACTAACCATTTATTACACTCTCTCTCATGGCTGCGTGGTACAAATTCAAAATTCACCAAGTTTACCAGCTCATAGAAGTCAACCTCAGATCCTCTTCCTCCGGCTCTTCCCATGCAAAATAGTCATGAAAATGGCCTGTCCTTTTGTTAGTCACCCCTTACTTTAAATTGCTGAGGAAAAATATATAAAAAAGGCAGCAACTCTAAAGTTAAAAAATATTCAGGAACAATTTGGATTATTAGCCTTTTACTCCCACTGCCAAGACAAAAATATCTAATTAAGTCCCATTTTTTCCTATTGCCAGCTCTGACCAAAAGGATGTTTGAGGGAGATGTTAATGAGAACTGACATAAATAAGTTAGACTTTGCAGAACAGGAACAGGACTGTAGTTAGATGACAGCTGTAAAGGGTTTTAAGCAAGCATGGGTGTAAAGACCGTTTTTGTAGTAAGAACTCTAAATTCAGGTTAGTGCTCTGTTTTCTCTTTTTTCACAGTTTAGCCAGTTTCTCTCTTGATTAGACATCTTGTCTACAGCTCATTTCAGACACAATACTCACAATATTTCTACTTGCATCTTCCCACTCAAGCCCTTCTGTTACTGAATTTGCAGGCCATGTTATCTTTTGGTGTCTGCTCAGTAGTGTTCAACACAGTGTTATTCTACCAAAGGTTCAAGTCATCAGCTATGTAGAAGTGAATTAGAATATATCAATTTTGATGATTTTATTAGAAAAAACAGATACAACAGATGCACTACAGGAGACATTAAATTCCCTGTTAAATCTCAGAGGATAATAACAACAAATCTGACGAGAAAATTGAGTGCTAGAAGAGATGAAGCTGAGAGAAGGAAAAAGAAGGAATTTGGTCATGTAGAGGTGGGAAGACAGCCAGAAGTTTGAACATTAGCAGCTGAACTTATTTCAAGCAACTGGAATGCGAAATCAGTTTGTGAGCTATATAACAATTTAAAAAAATAAACTATTATAAGTTGGTTTAATATACACATTCATTGAAAAGTCTTGGTGAAATTACATATAAACAATATTTGCAAAACCTAGATTTGATCAGCCTTGTGTTGTGGGATCCAAATACCAAATCTCAGTGTTCTATGTCAGACATTTTTTATCATAGAATCACTAATTTCTGAATATAAATATTTCAAGAAAATGCTCTTCATTCTTATAATCTGAAGTCAAACTAGTGCTATCTAGTCTGATTTCATCATTCTGTGTTTAAATACATCTAAATGTCAGCTGTGGAACATTTAACACCTCTTAAGTGCTCTCATCTTGTGATTATTTCCTTTTCATGTGTTTCCTTATAGCATTACTTCTAAATCTAACTTAAGTTCTTATGTTAATTTATGCTAATTTATGCTAACTAATGCAGCCTTAGACCTGCAAAATTATCAAACACATATGAGGATCTCACAAAAAGTGTTTCAGCATTCTCTTGATCTGTACCAGGATACTCCGTATCTGATAAATTGTTGCAGTTTTACTCTGAAACTCATGAAATGTAATGCAACACCAGAGAACATAGCTTCAAACTCATAAACATATTTACATTTATATTTTATTTTGAACTATGGTCCTTACAATAAGAGTAAACTGGGTATCTGTGAGGGAGCAGGGTGGGGTAATTATATGTCTGAAAGGACATGCTGACTCAGAATCTGTATGTAAGAACATGATCTGTAGTATCTTGACTGCATGATCATACATGGACTACCCCTACATCAAAATATCTCTTTGGTCAAACACTTCTTTTTCTTTTCCCTTCATTTTTTTTTCCATTTTGAAGTGATTTCTGTGTGTTTGTACTCAGTACAATTCACTTCCATCACCACCTGAAGTAATGATAAATATCTTCAACTTATTCCTCAAATGGCCTTTGTTAAAACTGCAGTGCAAACACCAATTGACATTTTGAAGGTCATGACCAATCCCATTTAAAAGTAAGATTAAATAAAAGTTCAATTCATAATCCAAAAAAACAAAAGTGCAGAGTTCACAAAATGTTATTAACAGCTATATTGTAGACACAATTAATTCTGGAATCTCAGGACAAAGCTCATCTTGAGAGACCTGTATCTTATTTTATGCAAGATATATTTATATTTTATATACTTTATTGTAGTATTTACAAACCAAGAATTAAAGTTCATGAGAGAAAATAGTGTTTTTTCAGGTGTTGGTTTTCTTTCTTCAGTTATTTTCTATCAGAAAATTTACAGCACTTAATAATTTTTGAAGTTTGTTCATAGTGGATTTTTTACAAGGTATTTATGCCTTCATGTACTGTTCATTCTTGTAAACTCCATGTACTTTCAAACTTTAATTGTCAAAAATTATGCATATGAAGTACCAACGGTAGAGGCAAATTTTAATAAGGATGGAGAAATAAGTCCACATTTAAATCACCTGTTTAGTATGCACATATCTACCTATTGGATCTCCAAATTTTTCAAATATAATCTAGACCTTTTTTGTTGATGCTTTAAAAAAAAAAGTAGTGTGTGATCCTAAACAGAAAGGAATTAAACCAAATTTGCTCTGATGGTGCTCAAAACCTCAGTACTACAGCATGTATTGAGAAACTAAAAGTCGTGCCAGGTATTTGTATTGTTCACAAAATGAAATGGAGGGAAAGCTGTTCTTTGTGTTTGTAGTTCCTTAAAACTACAGTCGTTTCCCCACTATTCCTTATCATTAATTACATTTACTATTCTGAGAACAAGAGACAATATTAGAATGAGACCATAGTACCAACGGAAATATCAGAAAGAAACTTGTAAAGATAAGCTGTGTTTTTGAGAGTTTCTCTGCTTTCCTTCAAAGTATCTTATATTCTCATCCAGGAGAAGCTGGGAAGCAAAGAGTCATGTAATTCTAAATTCTATGAACCCATCTCATCAGCACCAAATAAAGCTGCTATATAGCAGAAGCGCTTTCATTGTCATTTACAATAACAAGTATTATTGTATTTCTGTGTATTTCTGCAGTCCAGTGCTGCAATGAAAGGAAAACAATATAACCTGTTATTTCCTGTTATTCTGCCATTTTCCCCATCTTTATTTTCCTTATATTAATTCTTTAACTGCAGTCTTGAACAGGTTAGAGATTTGACAAATATTCCCATTCTCATTTTCTGTTCATCTACAATTTACCTCTGTATAACTATCTCTGGTATCTTCTGCTCATGGAATCATGACACTTTTCAATCATTTCTTGTTGCTGGATTCCACTTGTGCTGTCACTAACCTATTTCTGCAAATATGCTTCATCTTCCCAAAAATGCTAAAGGATGCAACTGCCCCACTGCTGAAATTTTATCTTGTAGAAAATCCTGCTTCAAATATTAAGAGGTTGAACAGTTTTTTACAGATTTTTACAACTGTAATACACCCATTTATATGTTCTATAAATATTGGAAACTATAGCAAGAAATTTAAGATATACATTTATTTATGGTGTTTCAATTATTAATAAATTTTATTTAGGGGACAAAAATGCTTAATGCAAAGTAGCAAATAAAATAATAAATTGAAAGAAGCATTTAGAACCTTAATTTGTAGTTTCAGATTTAATTTTCAAAAAATTACTTTCCCTTGTTTGGATAATCTTTGTGATCATGTATTAATTGTTGTAGTATCAACTTCAAATGAAAACAGTGCAGGAAAGAGAAATGTCCTATTCTAAATAACAGACACTGAGAAAAAATGATGTATGTAGTTTAATTTTTGGTCAGATTAAAAGAAATCCAAACCCAAAAGCCAACAAAAACAGCAAAACCCCCAACCAAAGAACAAAGAGCTGGTATCCTACACTTTATTGTACAGGATGGAGGCTGTAATAGAAAAGGCAGCATTAGTTCCAGAATGGAGGAAAACAGGTAAGAATACACCTAGTATTTCTTTAATGGTTTATGTTTGCACATGGCGTATTTTCTAGGCAGGGTTTTTTAATAACATCAGCATTTTTTGAAGTTTGGTAGATTTTGGAAAACAGACTCTTCTTCAGCTAGAGTAGATTAAAGAATGAAGAGAAGAGAAAAACCCACAAAAAATGCTAGTTGATAATTTGCAGAGGAAATGGAAAAATTAATATCAAATTGATTTACTTTAAAAGATAAAGTTAAGGCTGTGTGAAATTTGGTTAATTCTGAATCTGTATTTAGGTTGAATGCCCACGTAAAACTTTTTTTTTAGATTTCTCAATTCACTTTTGAACCTGGTTCCTAAGTATCTAGGGCATTGATTGTAGAGGAAGGTACCCAAAAATATTTTGCAACACATGTTGAATTACAAACACTTTACAGAAGCAGTGGGAGGTATTGTAACTCAAGTATTATTGAAGGTCTTGTGAAGCCATCTGGCCAGTTAAAATTAAAAGGGAGGAAATGATGAATAGTTGATCTGTTACCCACAAATGCACTGTTTATCTCTAACCCACTTTAACAATAACTGAAACTAGATTTAGGATGTTATGAAAGTTATTAGAAGTGAAAATCAATCTCAAGCAAGAGATGGGCTGCAATCTGCAGTGGACAACCAGACATCTGTGATTAAAAAAAGTAACCAGTTTTGCACTGCCCCTCACAGGTTACACAAAGAATGATTGACATGGAAGGAGAATGAAGAGAAGAAATTAACAAGCTCTGCAGTCCTGGCCTAACATCATCTAAGAAGAGGACCTAGGAAGATGCTTTGGACCTCAGCTTTCTTTTGGGGATGAGGAAGATGTGATCAACAGTTTCTTAACCGTAAAGTGATATCTTTATAATAGATGTGGAGCCAAATTGACACACTATTATATAAAGTTATGCCACAGGTGACAGATTTGTAAGTGTGTTATGGTAAGTCAGAGCACCTATTTGTTGCTACTGTAGGATTCTTTCGACCAGTTTCTGAAGAAAGTGAATAGAGAGTGCACCCAAAATATTTTCCCAGTCTATTGATTCTGTAAGAGGCAGCATTCCTCCTGTAGTATGAGCAGGAGAGCATTCCAGATCTTGTATGCTTTTGCAGAAGTGATAAAAGGAAGGTCTTTGGAGACACTGAGAAAGAGGAGGGCCTCATACCTTTTCCAGAGTGTTGACCCCCTTGTAGGTGGGATGCTGAAAGAATAATTGGAGTATACATTATACAATTTGTCATGAAATGCAAAAAAATGCTCCTATCTTTATCCTCTTTGTTTTCAAGTTATTACTTAGCAAAGACTAAATAGGTGTGAATAGATACAAATGAAGTAAATCTTCAAAATTGCAAAGGTTAAATCTCTGCAGTGTTCAAAAGCTGTTTCAAGAATGAAGAAATTAAAATTGAAACTAATATATACAATCAAGGTGAGTGAAAAATTTTAACTGTGAGATATAGTTATGTTAGATTAAAAAAAAATAACTATGTACCATATTTGAGAGTCTGAAATTCCAAAGGCTAATGAATCAATTGGCTGTTTGCAAAAGCAGCAGGAACTTTGTGGAGGCCAGGGGTGCACCCCAAAACTGAGGAGGTGGAGGAGAGGTTTGGCTCTGCTGTGGTGAAAATTTCTGATCCACATGAAACAGTGGGGGTGAGCACCCATTACCAGACGATGAGCATGATGAACTCACTTTTTATGTATGAAATGATTAAACCCTGGAATTATTGTGTACCTGATAACCTGTGACTAAAATCTTAAACAAGTTGTTTTCTGGCCAAAAAGATCAATAAGATGCAGATCCTGCAGAGGTGGTGTGATGCTTCTGTCATGCCATTTCCCCTCTGATAGGCACCGCTGGCTCAACTGAAGTGAGAGAAGTAGGGCCAAACAGCAGCTGTGTCATTAAAAAGGGCCATAGACCACCAGAGATCCCTGAAACACTCCCAGGCTCATTTCTGCATTCTTCCACCACAGGACTTTGGCACAATCCAGTGTTGTAAAAGACAATGTAAAAGTTTACCTGCTCAGGCATTCCCACCCAAACCTGAATGTACATTGCTATTGAATGTACTTTGTGTTCCGTAGGCTTCCCCCATACCCAATGGATAAACACTGCACTCATCACTTCAATTAATGGACATCAAAATGGTGGTATTCAAGTCTCATCACTGAATCCATGGGTGGTGATATCCTTCCTCCTCACTATCTACTTTTATCCTTTGTTTTTTCTCTTTCTTTCTTTTCTTTATTTTCTTAAACAATATTTTTTTATTTTTATGCTGCTATATTTCTATAGATAATAACTAAAACAGTTACATACCTGTTTTCCATTTCAATCAATTTTTTCTGAAATAAGCCTGCCATATATACATATGTATAAAAACACAGGTCTTTCAGTGTTGTTTCACTCTATTTTTCCCCAAGTGATCTATTAACAAGAACTTCAGTTACCCTTGCATTCAGATCGTAACACCATGTAGATTGTTAAGAAATAATTCCAACACAGAACTCATACAGAAGTTACAATTATGTTGGCCCAGACAGGATATCATCTCACAAAATGATTGTGGAATTAAATTTCTGCAGAATCTTTATTCCTTAGACTGCTCAGAACACAATTGTAAGACCTAGAGCAACTTCATCTAGCTCTGAAGTTAGACTAGTATCAAGTAGGAAGTTAAGCTGGAAATACTCATGAGCTTCCCTGCAAACATTTTTTTCCTCATTTTTCTACATGTCTTCAGAACACACTTGTTCCAAAATAATTAGTATGGGGACCTATGTATAAAAAAGTAATCAGTAGAAACAAAGGAATTTCCTGATTTTGTTTGTTTTGTTTGCAAATGCATTTCTTGTGTGGGATAGGGTCTGTAGTTTTCTCAGAAAAAGATTATGAAATCATATCCATATGGAATTTATATATGCGTATTTATCATATGCATATGATACCAAGAGTCATCAGAAAAAAAAAAAGGAATGGAAAAAATAAGAAGTGTGAAAATAGAAGACAAAGCTCTAACAACCAGTAGACATGTGAATTCTTGTTTTATTTCAGGGCTAAGTATATGCACTGGGAACATGCTATTAGTATCCATCTTGAACAAACATCTTCTTATTGCTGTTGTGTAGTAAGTCAAGATTTATATTGGGAAGTGTTCATTTACAATACTTTCTACCCACACTAAGTACCTTTAAAAATGCATCATCTGAGACAAATGATCAAGAGCTCATTGAAAAATTGCTGCACATTTATAACTGACTATGACTTTATTACAAGTCACAGACTATACATTACTTAAAATCTGGTCAGTACAGCAGCACACCAAGGAAAACAGTGTTTATATCCTACTGTAAATTGGGGGTTTTTGGTTGCTGGGGTTTGGGGTGTTTTTGTGTTATTTTTCCCTACAAGGTGGTTTCCTGGTAATGATCTTCTGAGCATCCCTGTGCTTACAGTTCTGCACAGGCTCCCTGATGGATTTTGCAGTGTCAGAAACCCCTGACTCTGCATACTGTACAGACTTGGAACTTTTACAGGAACATACACAGCTTGTGTGATTTTACTTGATACATAATCTGTCTTTATATATCACTGGCAATAAGTAACAACTGTCTGTCTCAGCAGTCTATATCTCATTACTATTCATGATGGGCTGGCCTGAACAACTCTCCTTCAACAATATTATCTATAATGCAGATTCTGTTTTCTGTCTAAATCTCTTTTCTAATATGCAGGTGTGTTTGCCACTTCTGAATCCAGCCTTATCCATTTTCAAACCCCACAGCATGGTTAGGACTGAAGGCAAACTACCATGTATCCTTGTTTCCTTAAAAAGAGTAGCTCAGGCTCCAACAGGCATCTAATCTCCTCAATTAATGGTCAGTGACTAATGGTCAAGATTCCTAGGTTGCTTTGCAAAACCTCTGTGGATAATAAATTCAAGGACATCAGAAAACCATAGATAAAGATCTTGAAGGAATTATTTCTGACTTTTGCAGGAGTTATTTCATATATTAATAGAAGCCTGTGACTGTACTTCATGAAACTTCATGAGTTTCTCATCAAAAGAGTGATAGCTCTGGTAGTGTTACTGAAAGAATATGTAAAGCATGCAGTTCTTTACTCTCCTTACTGGTCCACTCATCTTCATAACTGATTCAGTGATTCTGTGACTGCCCTTAGATAGAAATAGATGGGGAGATTTTGGGACAGCAAGACAAAAATCATGACAGGCATCTGAGGGTATGAAAATATTCTTATCTCTAATTAAAATCACTGAAATGTACTCTCATGGACTAGTCACAGTAATTGTTTTGTCCTGATCACACATTATGAATTCACCATATGGGCTGTTCTGCTGAGGGCTTTTATTTCCATACCCTCTAAATCTCAGAGTTAAGAAAATAACACATAACGTTGAACAAGACTCCAACAGTGCATTTATATTGTATCTCAGCTTGGTTTTGTTTCCTGTGGCATTATCATCAAAAAGGACAGTTCATGCTTCTTCTATCGTGAAATAAATATGCAGACCTAGATGTTTAGAAAATTTTCCCAGATACCAGATGTATAAATTCACATTTGTTTTATTTCTATGTTCAATTTGGATTTTAAAAAAGGAACGATATCAGATAATAGAATTTATATACGCTTTAGCCGAAGGGCACTCTTGTTCACTGAGAGGTTGCTGCTTTTTTCTTCCCTTTGGGCTCACTGAAGGAGCTCTTGACTCCATGCAGCTGGCTTGCTAAAAGCTGAATAAACCCACACTGCAGAACATGTGTTGGTAGCTTTTATTTAAACAAACAAACAAAAAAAATTACACTAATAATCATTTCCCGAGGTACGTCTTGTTATTCTGTTCAATGCATATGGGTAGATTTTGTTCAGTTATATAAGGACTGAAGTAATTCACATTATTCTAGTTTTAGATCAATAAGAGTGTGGTGGGTTGACCCTGGCTGGGTGCCACATGCCTATCAAACCTGCACAATTGCTCCCCTCTGCAGCTGAACAGAGGGATAAAATGTAATGAAAGGCTTGACAGCTGAGATAAGGACAGGGAGATATCACTCACTCATTACTGTCATGTCACTTTTTCAACTTCTGAAAATTAATTTAATTAATAATCAAACAAACCAAAGTAGAGTAATGAGAAGTAAAACAGATCTTAAAAATGTCTTCCCCCCACCTGTCCGCCCTTCACAGGCTCTATTGGACACCCTTCTGAGGGGCCCAGGAGACGGGGAACGGGTATTATAGTCAGATCATGTTTCTTTTGCTGCTTCCTTCTCAAGGGGAGGAGTCCCTGTTCCAGTGAGGGGCCCAGTCCTTCATGAACTCACCAGTGTGAGTCCTTTCCACAGGCTGCAGTTCCTCATCAACTATTCAAGCGTTGGTCCCCCATCGAGTCACAGGTCCTACCAGGACACCTGCTCCAGTGTGAGCTTCTCTTTTCACTGGTCTCTGGGTCTTGTCAGGAACCTGCTGAAATGTGGGCTTCCCACAGGGTCTCAGCTTTCTTTCAGTCATCCACCATGGTCCTCCATGAGCTGTGTGGGAACAGCTGCTTCATCATGAGCTTCATAGGCTGCAGGAGAGTCTCAGCACCTGGAGCCCCTCTTTCCCTTCCTTTCTCCCTGACCTTGATGTCTGTATGCTCTCACATATTCTCAATCTTCTCTTCTCTGACCTCTTTAATTTCTGTGCTATAATAATTTTTTATTTACCTTCTTAAATATGTTATCACAGGGGAATTACTACCATCTTTGATGAGCTTGGCTTTGGGTCTGTCTTAGAGCAGCTGGCAGTGGCTGTCAGACATAGTGAAAACTTCTTTTACAGAAGCCACTCTGGCAAACCCCCGCAACTGTCCCCACTAGCAAAACCTGGCCATGAAAACCCAATGCACAGTGAAATCAGAATCCATCATTTTGTGTTCAGAAAAGCCTAATTTTTCTTAAATAGAAATTAATATTAGACATAGAATTGCAAATGTGAAATCCTCAGTCAACATAAATTACAGCTCCATAGGGTTCAACTGAGTTACGGAAATTAATCCCAGCTGATGGTTGTCCAATCTCCTGTTATAATTAGGATTGTAATCTCAAATCTCTTGCAAGATATTGTTCAAACAATAGGGAACAGTAAGAAGTGGTATATTTACTATTTTTAGGAAACTATATGCAGGCTTTCAGAGGAATTCACAGGTCCTTTAACAAATCATAGGTCTCTAATTACAGCAGAATTTAAAATGAATATGAAAATAATCATTTAATTAGCTTGCATGTTCAATTGTAGTTAATGAGGTATCCATACCGAAGATAAAAAAGTTATCTCTTCCTCCTTGCTTTATAATATCTTACTGTACAAGCACTGAAATGAAAACTGTGTTTTAAGCAGATAGAGTCACACTGGGATATATTCAAAACACGATGAAATATGCTTTATTTACATGAATTTATATGCCTATGGAGAGAAATCATAGTGTCATGGGTTAACTTCACCTTTAAAACCGAGTGAAAAAAAAGAGGAAGTTGAAGCTACTGGTGACTGATGGGAGTTTTTCTTCTTGACCAATTATCAGTCATTTCAAGAATTGACAGCAGATCTGACCATTAAAAAGTGAATTCAACTTGTAAACACTCCCTTAAGAAGTACACTCAGAGCTGTCTCGTTCTCTTTTTGTTTCCGGCTTTGGAGAGGTAACAAGCTCCGTCTTGGCTTTTCCCCCCCCTCTCAGGCCCGGGACAAGGCCGCAGGGAGGGGGGGGAAGGAGAGAAAAGCAGAGTTTAGCAGTTCAGTTTAGTTTTCAAGGTCTGCTGCTAGACTGAAACCGGACACTATGAACTTTTGTAGCTTTCTTCTTTTAACTCCTTTATTACCTAGATAAACAACAGATTACTCCTTTTTCTTAGAACTGACAGAGAAAGAGAGACAATTAACATGTAAGATATCATAAACTTACTAAAGACAGTGAAGAAAAGAGTTAAGTTTAAATAAGAAAGAGAGAAAAAGAAGATGCTTGTTGCTGAAAAGTCTTTCTGTTACAGCTATGGAGATGGACAGTAGTTTAAAGATTCCTTTAATTCATGGCTAGAGTATGGGAGGAATAGAGTATTCAAAGTGTGGACTTTAAAGAAAAGAAAGATGATTGTGATGCTGTGAGTTGCTGGAACTTGCGACTGAAGTGAAGATTTTAAAGCCTTAAAGGAGCCAGGGAGATGGCTGTTTTCCGGGAGGGCTCACAGAGACAACTGAAGAAGATTTTTACCTTTGAATCACTTATCCTTAAAAATAACATCCCTAGATTCAATTTGACCCATTGCACACTTCAGAATAGTGTGAAATGGGAGGAGTGGACTCTAGAAACTCCATGGATTAGCAGAAAGAGACTTCTGTTTCTCTACGGGGACTGATGAAAAGACTCTAAAATTGAGACTGTTTTTGACCACCAAGATTGTAAAACTTTTTTTGTCTCTATGTTGTTATGTGTACAAAGAAATGATCAAGTAGTGAAAAGAAAAAGAGTTCTCTGAAAGTTTATTTTGGTATTCTTATTCTAGTAGTTTGTTAATAAACTGTCTTTATTCCTTTTAAGTTTTAAGCCTGTTTTGCTCTTATTTCAATCCATATCTCTAGCAAAAAATAAGTAAGTCTTTGTTACTAGCTTAAAACCACGACACATAGATATAGATAAGTTATAGATGTGAGACCCTTAATGTATTGTTAATAACAGTTGGAGCAGTGAAAACCATTGCTCTCAGCAGAAGACTTGCGCAGAAACTTTCTTCAGGTAGTTGCCTATCAGAGAATATAACTACTGATCTTAAGCATCGACCAAAATAAAATCTAACTTCACTGAAAATTATCTCGCCTGTTTCTGCCAGTAGTTAACAAACAAGCTTAAAAACCGTTCTTCATTGTCCATTCCTTTTCATTTTCCTTCAGCCAGTAATTTAGGCATTTCCTATTACAGAAGCTAAATAATAACTATGGAAATCATTAATTTGTCTGACAGTTCTTAAAACGGATCATATTCTTTACATTCACAATACCCTTTTGCACAAAAATTTCCACAATTTAATGGGCCATTCACAAATCTGTATAAGGAAGCTATTCCTCAAAAATGGGAAATATTACGCAGATAGTAAAAATTGAATTTAAAACATTATTTCTTACAATAAGTCATCACAAATCATGTAATGATTATTTTTTTCTTACTATCGTGTTCTATCAATAATTTCCCCAGAGCATGCATCATGGAAAAAGATGAGATAGTCTGTATTCTTTTGCTGTTTGTTCTCATTCTGCAGAAGAACCATAAAAGTTAGGAGATAAAACACCCACCAAGAACTGGTAATAAGGCTGCTCTTGTGATTTGCTACAAAGAAATTCAACATAAACCTTTCAAAACCTGAAAAGAATCAGAGACCAAAGAAAATACAACATTGGCATGCAGTCTGCAAACACCTCTACAGATGCAGAAATTCTTGCTCAGAAGTGACTGCAATTTAACAAGACTTGAAGTTCACATCATCCTCCTATTCCCCAGATTATTCTGAAGTATTGTTTTTAGCCATATATTAACACCTACTTTGGTCTTATACTACCTATAGGCACACATACATGACAGTTCTATCGATAGCTCATGGTAGCTTCATGTGAGGGACAACTGCAGCTCATATTTAGTCCCACAGATCCAAACACATTTCTCTGAGATGAATCTTACATGCCACATGAGAAAGACACCCTTAGTCCCTGTGAAACTCAAAGAATATTATGAACATCTAAGTAGCATCTTAATATACGTGAACATTCTACATACAAAGCCACTGATTAATACAGAAAGTTGAATTTCAATGAGGAAAAAACCAGAAAAGAAATATAAATTAACTCCCTTAAAGGCTGTAGTATTTTCAAGAGCTTTTTCTTATTCTTATTTTTTTCAATTAATTCTTTGATCCTTTCCAAAACACATTATTTCCAATACATCCATTCTGTACTTTCCTGGTGAGAAAAATATAACAGCTAGTAGGAGTCAGATTCATATTACTCTGTGGATACAGAGTTACATCCCGAATCTTCATTTAAATTTAATTTAATTAATTTAAATTAAAATATAATTTTATGTCATTGCTTTTTTACTACTTGTAATTAGGTTTAATCAAAACTTTAATCTAGCAATTTATTTATTTATTTATTTATTAGGGATGGTAAGAAAGTGAGACGGATAGCTATCTCTTTTCCTGTTTTTCAATGCAAAACTCAGAGTTTAGTTTCTGTATCAATAGGCTTTTACACTCATTTAATTTCTCATATTGATTTGTTACGATTTTTACTTTTTAAAAAACATTAAACTTGCCACTTATGTTTACATTAAATAACCTGAAATGTTACACTTGTTGCTTGAGACTATGATCACACAAAAAAATGAGGCAGATCCCTGAGTCGTCATCTTTATAAACTTATTTTCAGATAACCACTGAAACAATGTTTGGCAATTGTGGAGAATTTTGTCACTTCTTTCAAAGGCATAAGTTTCAGTTAATGCATAAGTTGAAGATAGTAACAAAGACAAATCATCTTGAAAGTGAAAACACTGAACTCCACTGAAGGCTGTTAAATAAACATGTAACTTCACTCTAAAAGAAATTGCAAGCAGCTCTTAGAGGCTGGATTTGCTAACACAAGGTTCAAAAAATACTATGATTTTTTGTTTGCTTCTAAATTTTGTTGTTTTCTTCATTTTTTTCTCTTTACCTCCCATATATGTCAATCTGTCCTTTTCACTTTCTGTTTGTTACTTACGAAATCCATTTTCCTCATTCTTTCCCCCACTCCCTGCTCTCCACACCAGGGAGAAATTTTGGTTCCATTTTCTCCATGCTCTCTCATTTGGCAGTGTAGATTGCAGTCAAGTCACCTGTAGAATTTTCCTCTTCAGACTGAACAAAGCCAATCGCCTCAGCCTCTCCCCATATTTCACAGGGCCCTGTGGCAGTTTATATAGGCTGAGAGTGACTGAAAATCTGTGGTAAGAGTTGAGAAAGGAGCAAGATTGCAATTTAAGGGCAAGAGACACACCAGTTTCTGTGAGAGATGCAGAGAATCTTTAAGAAGGACTGACTGAGAACACCTGCAATGGTGACAACCTGTTCAGGTGCTTCAAAAATCTAATGGGCTGATCAGATATAGATACTCTCTGCCCAAATTTTTAATTGGAAGGATCTGGCATAACTCAGGGAGAGACCTGAAAGAGACCAGTATCACACACAGCACAGACAGGACTTCTGCACTGGCCAACATGAACTTTCTCTGAGATTGCATTTCTTCTTTCCCTATGGGAAAAGGAGGTTCTATGTCACTTGACAGCATTAAACATATCTGTATGGGAATGTGCATTGGTGTTCAAGTCCATTTACTCCCTGAACAGTCAATTTGATATAAAACTACAAATATGAATGCTGATATCAGAAGTGGGATACTATTATACTAATCAGATATCTGTAACAAGCTGTCGCTGGGCTGTCTCTGAGCAAGGGATATGTGTCATGATGGAGGGTTGCACACAAATGCCTAATTCCCATGTTTGGCCAGGGAGCTGCAAAGTTGTTAATGGCCTGAGGGCAGATCAGGGAGGTGGAGCTGCTACTCACTGGTGAGCCAGAGAATAAAGGGTAGACGTCTAGAGACTAAGGACATATATCATTGCAAACTATGTGCCATCATAAAAAAAAAGAAGCAAAACCAGCAGAGTGAACTATTTGCCATCTCTTTCTGATACAGATTTTTTTGAGATCATTTAGTAATCTATTTTTTTGGTAGTTCAAAATTATAAATGTTAATAAATGAATGCAAAATCTTTCTATCTGGACTATTGTGAATAGGTAAATTACATGAAAAAATTCTGGACTTTTTACATAAGAACTTCTATTTTCCCTCAAATAAAATGTATTTTCAGAATTTCTAAATTTGCTTTAAAATACTTTTTTTGGTATCAAGAATCACTGAAACAAGTCTTCACTAAAATTTTGTGTTCAGTTTAAGGACTGATTATTCACTATTAGTGCAACAAACTTATTTATATAGTTCTGTTAAAGATGTGAGGCTGAAAAATATGAGATTCCTACGACTTCATTTTAAATTCTATACTATATAGCATATACTAAAGCTCAAGAGGATATAGTGTTAGAATTTAACTTAGATGAGAAACTTATGTGAGGTGAGAGGATGTCCCTGTAACTCTAGGGTCAGCTGATGTCTGAACTTAAAAGCCACATTGTGATCTCTTGCTTAAGAGAGTCTTGTACCTATTGCCACGCTTATGATGTGTATGGAAAGTGGCAGACATAACTTTTTTGACTATTCAGGTATTAAGATTTCTTTATAGCTATACTTATGATAAAATCATGGGACAGGATGAAAAAATTACACATTGATTTTAACAATATGGTTATGAGACCCATTCTAACCTAGATACACACACCCCAAAAAACCCCAATCCGCCACAAAACCCCCAAAATCACCAACAAACACTTTATTTGTGATATCCTTAGTTCTTCCTCAACATGAAAGAAGAAGAACCAGATTGAAACTCACTCAGATTTCCAAAGGTAACTTTGGGATTGATCCAACTCTTTTGCTGGGATTTGCAGGAAGTAGTCGTTTTCCATCATTCCTGAAAGATTCTCTGAGGAAAAAAGAACTGCTACTCACATCTGTGCTGTCAGCTTTCAGCCTGCTTTGTTGTGCTAATGCTGAACAGAGATAGGAAATATTTAATTCATACACATGGTTACCAGTGTCACAACCCAGAATGACCTGTCTTTCCAGATTTGCTACAAAAGGGAAAGAGTGGAAGCAGGAAGATATTGTGATGCAAAAATTAGTATCTTATGATGGTATTCAAGACATTTCCCCAGGGAAGTGCAGGAAAAGTTTAATAGGATAAGGAATTGGAATATTCTGTACATTTGCTTTGTTGTAGATATAGGTGTTGTTTTTGTTTATTGTTTTATGAAACTGGTGGATTGCATGATTAAAAAATATGTTGTGCATCTCTTTTCTATACCTGTTATGCATGTCAATATATCTGTCTTTTATTCTTAAGCTATTAGAATTATTCATAACTCTCAAAACCATGAGAAGATATTTGAAAATATTTGCAAATTTACCATACATGACAAATTGTATTTGGCTTTCTTAACTCTCTATTATATGTATTTTGACTTGAATAGTATACATGGGTTTGTTAAAAACAACATTTAAAACATAGGAAAAGTAGATTTTTCAATCCTCTTCAATAGACTGACACTTTGTCAATTCTGACATCGTGAACAGAAAAATGCTTGATTTTGTTTCCATTTCCTTATGAAAAATAAAGATGGAAGAACTTCAAATTGAAATCAAAGAACTTTCTCATCTTCACTGTAATAGTTAATAATTCCAGTTTGACTGTTTTTATGAACAGATAATATTTTTTTATTTTAAAAAGATTACAGTCTTTAAGAATATTAAGATATTATTCATTTACATCCTCTTAGAGGAATTGTACCCCAGAGAACAATTTTGATAAACATATTCTCAATTGCAAAAATTTTCTGAAATTCTATTTAATTAAAGCATCAAATAGTACTATATATGTTTAAAAATGGCTAGTAAGAGCCATTCTACAAATTCTTCCAAAGAAAGAAATTAGTTTTGATATTTTATAGTCTTTTGAGAACAACAAATTTAACTCTTTTTTGGCTGCCTATAAAAATTAAATATTCACATGACCAACTGTACTGTTTTCTCCAGAGATCCTAGTGGCACAAGCTCATGTGGACTTCATGATAGACAGCAAGATATACATCACCTCATCTTTTCTTCCAGAGACCAGCTAAGAAATTGAATATAGGCCAAGTTTACTAACACATTTTGGAGAATATATATAGGGCTTTATTACCAAAGGTTAGTCTAAACATAGCATATGATTATTATATATACATATATGTATCTGTGTGTGCTTGCATATGTATAATTTCTTGAATATATATAACAAAAATATAGTGATTAGTAGCAATTGCAAACAATAGTTGCTGAAAACACTGTTGATGACAGAGGGACATATTAACCATTGCTGAGCAGTGTTTAGACAGAGTTAGTGCATTTTCCACTCCTCACACCACCATACCAGTGAGGAGAATGGGAGTACACAGGAATCTGTGAGGGAACACAGCCAGGGCAGTTGATCTTAAATGACAAAAAGGGTATTCCACACCATGTGGAATCGTATTCAGTAATAAAATCTGGGGGAAGATGAAGGTCACAATGACATTTGCCTTCACAAGTGACCATGGATGGAACCCTATTTTTGGAGAAGCCTGGACATCTGCGGTTGGGAAATAGTGAATGAATTCCTTATTTTCACTTGCTTCAAAGTTCAGACTTTGATTTACCTGTTAAACTGTCTATATCTCAATCCATGGGTTTTCTCACTTTTGGTCTTTCAATTCTTTCCCTTATTGTACTGGAAGAGAGTGAAAGAGTACCTGCTTTGGTTTTAACTGCCTAAAAGAATTAAACAACAATAGTCAATTATAAGTTGGTTCTTAACGATCTTTTCTGCAGTCATTTTTTGAGTATTATTTTTAATTAGGTTTGTTTTTTTTTTTTAAATACAATATTTGCTATCTTTCTTCTATTTTCATTGCACATTCAAATACTTGCTAAAGAGTTTTTCCTGGGAATATTAAGAGTGTGGAATATTAAGAATTAAAAGTGTGTGGTTTGAGCATGTTTCTTTCCTATGAAAAAATTAATTTATTTTTCTTTATCTTAATTTATTTTATCATGGATCCAAACCCATTTTAGTAATATTTTATTTTTTGTTTCCAAGTTCCTAAAATTTCTTTATTTTCTGATAATGAAACATTTGTGCTTCAGGGTGGGAAGACCACTGTCTCTTTAGGGGGTTAAAGAGTGGCTTACACCTCTCTAACATAATAAGAATTTTAACTTCCATAAGAGGAGAATGATCAATTTTACTTGAAGAGTCAAGAGATGGCTTCACACACAGTTTTGAAGAGTTCAGTTTCTGCAACGACCTCTTCAAACCACATGTGGAAGCAGGATTAATCTGTGCTAGGTAAAATGTTGGTGTCAGTCAATAAATGTGTTAAAGCATTGTGTAATTCAGCTACAGTTCAATTTCTGCTTTTAAATATTTTTATGACTGTCTCCAAAGCTTATGACTCCACATTCTAAGATTAAACAGGTACAATTGTTCAAAACAGTAAATCTTTGGTGTGATTGCCTGAACATAACCCCTGATGATTCCTCATCTTCATAATTCAGCAACAGTTAAACCCACACATGCTTGAGTTATATATAAATATCAGTGCATTATATAAATATCAGTGCATTTTATTAAACTATTTTATTTCTACTACTGTCAGCTCTGCTTTTTATCCACTTCTGGTACTAGCTCTGATTTTGGTTGAGTCACCTGAGGGTATTCATTATATGAGAAGGTATTTTCAAATATTTTTTCTTTTAAAATAGGATATATTCATCAAGTAGTGGATTATACATGTGAAAGTATACTCATTATATAATAATTGATAAGTTTAATTATTTCTCCTTTTGTTTCAAAGCTCTTTTCTCAAAAAAAATTCATAAAGACAATTTTCTAATTATAGATTAATCTAGAAAAAAGAAAGCATGAACTGTTTCCAATTTTAGACCTATATATGTTTCAGCTCCACTTGATCAAAAATGATTTCATAGTATTAATTGTATTTAAGATACTTGTAAAATATATATGACACATCTTCTTTTTTTCATTAATAACTATGAAAGCTGTGAAATTACTACAAAAACTCTTTTGGAGTTCTGTTTAATTTATTAGAATATAGGCTTTCCTAGAACAGATGTAGCATTTTTTTCTGACATAGTTGCATTTCTGAGATGCTTTTTCCTTTTTTTCTGTAATGCTGGCATATCACACCTGCTAAGTACATACAATTTTCAAGCACAGTAATTCCTGAAGCTTGATATGATGCTAAGACCCTCACCAATAATAAAGACCATCACGTCAGTGCACACCATGAAACCACATAGATTTTCAGATTCCAGAAATCATGGATTAGAAACTTCTTAAAGAAGTAGACAATACTTTGTGGTTTAGAAACCTGTTCTTTTTTTCTGAAGCAATAGGTGAATTCTGTGAGGAATAATTTAACATCCAAATGGTACAACATGCCTATGTGTGGGCAAATAAATTGAGACAAACTGTCTTAGGTTAGTTAAATCAGACAAAATTAAGGTAGAATTAGATTGCCCTAGATACCTAAGGATATATTTACAAGCAAGATTGCAGACCAAAGTTTGGCTGAAATTCAGAGAGAGTGAGGTTCACCCATGTCAGTAGTATAATTTCAGTATGTCCTGCCATCAAGAATAACTTGTTGTTTCAGCCAAAATGAAATAGTGTCTGTTTTCTCTCTGCTGGCTTGTGTCTGGTTAGCTGAAATAGAGAGTAGGAATTCTGCCTGTGCTTCTTTAAATAAGCACAGTTTATGTCAGATCAGGAGCCTCTGGAAATCCCGTCTTACAATTCAACCTACCTAACTCATATATTTGGGTGTGGATGACTGCCTTTCTTTGCTATTTTAAATACTCCCAGAACCTGTCATGTTAGGTGAATGAAATCTTCCAGGAGCTGAGATATTGATGACTATTTCTCAGCTTTGGGCTCATACCTAATAGAAGTAGTAAAGCTGAAGAAGTAAAGTCAAAAACAAGTTGGAGCACAAACATACAGTGATTATTTCATTAATATGATGATAACTTACAAAAAAAAAACCTGGGAAGAAACAGGTGAAAATTGTATTCTAAATGTAGCAAGGCTAATTTAAGATGTGAATAGTAATATGTTTCAGTTCCTGATGCCAGAAATGTGTATGCAGTACTGTAAAATCATATAGAGAAAGAAATTATCCTATCTTCTTTATAAATCCTTAGAGGACAAAAGTATGAGATAAATTTCCATGTATTTAATTCATTCTAATTATATCTTCTGCACTGCAATAGCCACTAAATATTTTCCTTATGGGATCAGTAAGAGAAGTCCTAGCATTGTAAAGATAACACTTTGCTCCAGGTAAGCAAAGAGGGAATCCAGAAATTCTTCATATATAGATTCCCAGGGTGTGCTATTCCTTCCTTTTGAGTGGTTTACAGCAGTACATCAAGTAACAACAGCAACATAATAGCTGCTTTGCATCTGTCTTGAAATAACACATGCTCTGAGAAACAACTCAGCAGAAGCAGAAAGCGCTTGGAAAGATGTCAAAGATGTAGGCCATTAGACAGATATGAAAAAAAAAAAATAATTACAACCACTACTGAAGGTTATTTTCATGAGTTCAGCCACACTGTGCTGACTCTAATTCCTTAAGACTGTACAAAAAAAACCCCAATATTTTGTTTCTGTGAAAAGTGTGACTATTTCAGCCATTTCATCCACCAAAACATTTTAGAATAGAACTGAATAAACTTGTTAACAGTATTATGTTTCCTTTATTGAAACCCTAAATAAAAATTCTATTATGTCATTTGGTCTTTCAAGTATGCCTAATCAGTTTTGCTGCTATGGTTACTGTCAAATACAGTTTTCAGATGATGGAATAGAGCTTATATGAGTCAGGTATCAAATCCTCCTCATGTCTGAATGAATGTTTATGAATGTGCTTGTGGGTATGAATGTACGTATGTACGTATGTACATACGTACGTACGTACGTACGTACGTATGTATGTATGTATGTATGTATGTATGTATGTATCTATCTATCTATCTATCTATCTATCTATCTATCTGTCTATCTATCTTTTACATGCAAAAGATGCTAGGGCAGTATTTCTAAACTTCCAGTTGCTGAACTCCTGTGTCATCTTTCATTTAACTACATGCTAGACCCAACTGGGATATTTCATTGTCCCCGGAATTGCTACCAATCTCCCTTAGATTGTGGTCAGTCATACTCCCATTATCCAATTTGCAACTTAAAAGGTTCACCAGCTTTGTTGCCTTTATCTGGACATGGTCCAGCACGCCAGTGTCTTTCCTGTAGTGAGGGTCCCAAAACTGAAAACAAAACTCGAGGTGTGGCCCCACCAGTGTCAAGTCCAGGGGAACAATCACTGCCCTGGTCCTGCTGACCACACTGTTGCTGATTCAGGCCAGGATAACCTTGGCCTTCTTAGCCTCTTGGGTCACTGCTGGATCATGTCCATGGGTCTGCCCACTTGGATCCTCAAGTACTTTCCTGCAGGGAGTTGATTTAACTATTCTATTGTTTGGAAATAAACATACCTGTTGGAATCAACATAGGTGTTGCCAAGTCTCTGTGCTCTTGGGTCCTGATGATCCATCTTGACCAGCTTCTCCTGGGGCCTTTACCTACATCCATGGGGCCTGGAACAGTATTTTAACTCAATCCATTTAAAAATTTAAAAATATTATCAAGCATTCAAATAATGGCTCAGTAAAGTGTGAGGGATTGTGCTGAACTGAGTCATGTAGCTAAAGGGATTTCTTTCCATGAAGTTGTGTAACCAATGGAAAGATTCAGGTACACTAAAGGAAAAAGTAATTCTGCAGCCAAGCTCTTATAAAAAGGGGACTAAGGTTTTAAGTAAAAAAGTAAAATTCTCCAGTTTACTGAAGTTTAGGACTATTTTTTTATAATGTCATGCCCTCTCTACTCCCCAGGTGTGATTCAGTAATTACAGTAAGCTCCATCCTGTTGAAAAAGGAGTTTCAAACATGCAAGATCTGGAAAAAAAGAATGGAGTAGCAAGGGAAACTACACAAAGAGCCACGTCTAAGCTGTTTATACTACAGTCTTATGAATCTTACTGGGTGTCAAAGGGTAGTCCAAAACACAGATCTTTAAGATGCTTTGTGATGTCAACAGGATAATCTCAGGTAAAAGGTGACTGCATCCTTAAAAAATGAAAGTCGAGCAGAGCCAGAAGCCAACTCTTTCAAAGGTGTATTATGAATAAGCCCATGCATCTTTTCAAGTTACCCTCATTTCTAAATAATTTTAAGGTAAAATTATGTTTTCCAGGCTTGTTTCCCATGCTGGGTTTTTTTTGTTTGTTTACTCTCTTTTCACAGAGTTAAATTACAGCACACCTCAGAGAGCAATCTATAGACTTAAGCTAACTGGAATATTTCACATACAAAAAAAATGAGGGTACAAAGGTCACTCTTCAATATCAAGCACAATAATGATCCACATGTATCCTAGGATGCTTGGATGTGCATCTTACCACATCTTAAAATGATGACAAAAGCTTTGCACCTATGTTTAACAGCAGGAAATGTGGAGGAGAGCAGTAGAAAATCATCCAGTTGTGCTAGAGGTAAATGCGTTGTTTCTGCTTGTGGTGCATTTTAAACAATATCCCAAAACTAGAAGACCTTTCCCAGTCAGATTTACTTAATGAGGCATTGTTACTTGTTCATGAAGTCTTTTTACCACAAAGTTAATGGTGAAAAATATCAGTGACAAATATTTTCTTTCTGTTCATTCTCCTATAACAGGGTTGGAATTATTAGACCATAAACAGAAGCAGCAAAGATCATATTTTTAATAATTAAATATATTTAACTCACTTCAGTTATAAGCTGTTCGTATTAAAGGAAGATAAATCCCAGCTCTCTGTCAAAATGATTGAAACATTTATTCTAATTTAGACTTTTGCCTCTGTGTAAACATACTAGACACTTAGGTGTGGTTCATTTCTTGTCTTGTGTATTAAGGTTATTGGAAGGATCACTACTATGGTAGATAAATGTGGCTATGATTTCATGGACCTGAATCCTGACTCCATTAAATGTCTGCAATGGTACTTACTTGTATGTGCCTCTTCATACAACTAAATAAAGCTTGGAACTGGCATTTTTAATTTTCAGTGTTCTTTTTTTGACCATTTTTTCTTTCAACCTAATTAAACTATGACCATACCTTCCAGAGCCACTCTTCAATGCTAGGATCTTAAGTGAAAAATTGAACTGTCAAAATTATTGATATCTTCTCTGGACCAGACTGGATTTCTTTGAAGGACTTGGCAGCCAAGTTTTCTCAAAGGACCTGTACTTGTGTAGAGTATCACTCTTCCCCAGTGATTTTCACCATCTGGAGGCAACCATGTAATGAACACAACAATCCTAAATTTCTTTGATGTCAGAATGAAGGAGGCTACATCATGCTGGTGTTCATCACTTTAAAACTGAGGGGTAAATAATGTGTAATGGACTAAGTGGGCAACTTCTGTACAGATCATAACTCTCAATACACTTCTTTTCTGTCCAAACCCACAAGCACATTCATAAAGGCACTTTTATTTTTTTTAAGAGCTTTTTATCTTTTTAATAGATACCAGGTACTATAAAATTTTAACAGAAGACCATACAACCTTGTTGGGTTATGAGGTAAAGAGGATATGGAATTATATGGTTGATATTGCCTCACTGCCACAAGGTCAAACCTAAGTCTGATTTAAGTGTAAATACAGGTTTTTTTGTTCAGGCAAAAAATATCTAGACTATCATACCTAGTATCACCTTGCTTTTTTTTTTTTTTTTCATGAAGAAACAATAATGTATTTAATAAAAACCAATTACAGCCCTAATACCTAATATAGCAGTAAATATATTATAAAAAAGGAAAAAAAAATTACAAGAAACACAAGAAACAGAATCACTGTAGCAATTCTGTGAGCTATTCAGTGTGAAAAAGATTTATTTCATAACTCTCCAGCTCATTTAGGTAGATCCCTGTTTAAACACAGGTATGTCAGCGACTAACAAATTTCATTGTGATCATTTGTCACTGCACAGATCATATATTTTTTTATCTTTGCAAGATATCATAACACGTAAGATTGTTTGACCTTTTGGCAAATATAAGCAGTTAGCTATATCTATATGCTATCTATAGCATTATTTGCTATTTACCCCCTCTTGGCTCACTGGAGAAAAACCAAAAATGTTATGTTGTGAAATTTAATCAAAAATCTTTGAAAACACAGTTTTCCTCTCTAACTTTTCATATTAATTATTACTCATTTAATAGTCTCAGTGGGAAAAGATTTACTGGATTATCCAAATGTTTCAGCAGCTGTTTGTCCAAACTAAATTTGAATGATGTTATCTATCCAGAGCCAGTGTTGCTGCTATATTCTCAGTCCTGCCCTGTGAAAGGACAAGAGTCACTGAGTATAAACTGACGCAGCATAAATTACTTTTAGTGTCAGAAAACATTTTTACTGTGATGGTGATCAAACACTGACACAGGTTGTCCAAGAAGGCTGCGTATTTTCCATCCTTGGAGATATTCAAAACCTGTTTGGAGGAGACACTGATCACCCTACTGGTCTTAGGCCATATTTTCTGCAAGGGCACTGGAAAATGTGAGCTCCAGAGGCACCTTCCAGTCCCAACAGTTCTGTGATTCTGTGAAACCCTATAACAATTAGATTGTATAATAAAACATAGCTAACCTCTAGCAAGCAGAAGCAGAGCTAGTATGACAGGTGTGTACTGTGTGATTTGGCAAATTTTATACATATGAACAATTTTAATATGAGAAATAACTGATTAAATTCTACTTATAATCTGCTGCTTATGTATCTTGAAATCTGTTTTTCTCTCTGTTCATATACTAGAAACAAAAATGTAGCAAGGTAACCTTTGCTGATGATTCCCTTGATTCAGGGGAAGAGCATAATTTATTTCTCCCCCAAATGAGAAGTGCAGGAAAACTGAATAATATGGTCTGCAGCACTGACCATAAGAAAGGGGAAGACTTTCAGACAAAGATAAATGTGAAAGGCTGTGTTTAAACAGAATTTTCTATAGAAGTTTCAAAGGGCCAGCAAAGTACATTCATCACCCCAGAAACTCCAGGAGAACAGGCACTGTATTTTATGAAGTATTCAGAATAATTGAGTGTAACATTCAAGCTGAGCTGTTTTTGTATGTATCAGGTAGGGAGAAAATGAAGCAGAATTAACTACATGTGAAAATGATAAATAACAAAGTCACGGGAGATTTTGAATTTTTATCTTTAATCTGGCCTTACTACATGTAGATATGTGGGATAGTGTCCTCATAAATCACATGACAAATTATTAGCACTGCTTGGACCCCTTCATCCATTCCACTCTTTTCTTTTACATTAGCTTGCATGCAGCTGAAGTCATTAGCTTGGAAATGATCTGTCACTGATGGTCTGTGGTGGATGCCATGAGGTCGGTGATGAGAAAGAAGTCCTAAATCATGTACAGCCCCCAGCAGAGCTTACAAAGAGCTTTCAAAGAGCAAGTGCTGTGGTAGCAGAAAGCTAAGTGGTCCTATCCTATCTGCAACCAGGAACAGAAACACAACCCAAGAAAGAACATTAGATTTCAGACACCCTGTGGGAATGTGGAAAACGCAATCCACGGTTTCTTTATCTTATGACTAAGCATAACATAGCTCAATTTTAATAGACACAGAGTTAAACTGGGCTGATGAGATGTGTCCCTCTGTGCTTCTTGCTGAGTCAGTGCTTTAAATGTGAGGTATGATATGATAGAAAAGCTGTTTCCTTACTGCAGTGGGTCCCTTGTCAGTATTCTGAAGGAACCAATGAGTGAACAGAACACATTCCCTCAGTCTGGTGGTACAGTTTGTTCAGGGCAAAAATCATTAGATGATAAGAGATATGATTCAAGTGTAAAGAAAAATTGCATAATTTTACAGTTTTTCATATTATTTAACATGGCACAGATAGAAACATGAAATGTCCTCTGAGATTTCCTTCTAATCTGTCCCTAATATAGTCCAGTATTAAATAGGTCATCCTTCTCAGTCTAATGGAACTGAAAAAAAAAAAAAAAAATAAAAAAAAATATATATATATATATATATATAAAATTATTAAATAGGGGGTCAGGCAGTGAATAAGTTAGTTGCAAATATATAAAGACTGCTTCTATAAAAACATTTATGAATGAAAGAAAATATAATTTTTTTTCTATTCTCTCCATGAGAAAGAGGTCCTCTTAGTGGGAGTAAAAGTCTGAACATCACAAAAAGAAATGGCTGATACACTCAAAGTCTCATCACCAGCAAAATGAACAGACTATATCACTCAAATGTTATTTCAATTAATTTGTTAACCATCCAAATTATGTAATGAATATAGAAAATATTTTGTAGTAATACAGATAAAAATTATACAGCCTCCCCCATCAGCATTTCTGACTATGCACATCTTTGCTCCAGTGCTGAAATCATCCTTCTGCTCTGGCTTTGTACCTGAAGGTAGGCAGTGTCAGTCATCTGCAAGGTTGCAGGATTTAGGGATGTGATCACACCTTGAATCGTATGCTGGGAGGAGTGGAGTGTCCTGTAGGTACAGCCCCTGTGGCAGGGGTCCTTTCTCTCTTCAGCTGTATTAGAGCAGAATTCCTCCACCCCATCAGCAGGCAGTCAGTGTTGTTCATGGGGTACATCTAGACTCCTGAGCATTTAAGAAAGATTATAAACATTGTTATTTTGCTTTTAATATGCCCATGATATAAATCTACCTAATGGAGTTAGAAGAAAATTTTCCTGTTGCAAATTAATGTATAAATAAATTTATTACTACTAAAGTCAGTGTCTGGATACTAGCATAGATGAATCACTTCCTCAATTAAGTATGGCAGTTTTTATATTCTGGATGTTTTTCTTCAGGGTTAAACCAATATTTCACACTCTAATTTCATTTTTGGAGGGATTTTTTTTTTAATTTAAAATTTACCTCCTAGTATCCATTCGGTTCCCCAGTAAATTTAAAAGGAGAAGAATTTGAAAAAAAAAAAAAAAGTGTCATGCGTATCATGAACCTTAGAAGTAAAATAGTGTATATGAAAAGAAAGTTTGCTGCAATAGCATGAAGAACTTATTACATATGAATCAAATTTTCTTTATATCTGATATTTCAGCAAGTATTTTAAATCTGTATAGTTATTCTATAATTTTAGCAAGCAAATTCAGGGAGGAAATTGCATAACTGTTAAACTCAATATCTTTGCTCTAATGTCAATATTGACTTCAGTCAGTACTTAGATTTAGATTATTTTCTTCTGTTGTCATGTTCTATTCTTTCTTGGCTGTTGTGTCCTGTCCCAAAATGTTAATATTGGGACAGGACACAATATATTAATACCCTCCTGGGGGAAAACCCCCTAAATCTCACAAAAAACTTTCCCTCCCCCCTTACTTTGTATCCATATAAGGAGCAAGAGCTTCTAAAAGATAGATCAACATACTCTAAAAATATTACACAGAAATGTATTGGTCGGGGATGAATTAGCTAGCAAGGAAACACTAAAAACTGAGTCCTGTAGCTGAGCCACACTTTCTTTTCCACTATTACAACAAAAGGCTGAGAAATTGGTTGGCAATGAACAAGTGCTATGGACAGGAATTATTTTCTTGCTTACCTGCTATGTGTAGTCAAAGAGTCAGCAGTCCAGTGACATGTTGGATGACATAAATTATCCTGATAAAGCAATCTAAAGTCACAAGCTAGATGTAGTGAGGAATTTTTATTCTGTGGAATTCAGACTATAGAACTTTGGACATATAAGCCTTCCAGCATGTTGTTGGATTGCTGAGTATAAAGAAACAATACACAGAATAAACTTTCAAATACTACTGATACATATCTCATACCATGAAGTAGAAATGAGTGGGAAATCACTGCAGTTGTGGTTTGAGATTCACATATCCAAGTGAAAAGTTATGTCCCTTGCTACTAATAATGGCTGGAGGATTGAAAGCAGCCCTGCTGAGAAGGACTTAGGGATTCTGGGATGAGAGGCCGGACATGAGCCAACAGTGCACTTGCATCTAGAGCAGCATGGCCAGCAGATCAAGGGAGGTGATTCTGCCCCTCTACTCCTCTCTGGTGAGACCCCACCTAGAGTGGTGTGTCCAGATCTGGGCTCCCCAGCACAAAAAAGACATGGACATATTGGAGTGAGTCCAGAGGAGAGTAATGAAGATGATCAGAAGGCTGAAACACCTCTCCTGTGAAGATGTGAGAGTTGAGGGTATTTTGTCTGAAGAAAAAGGTTTCAGGGAGATCTCGCTGTGCTCTTCCAGCACAGAAAAGGGACCTACAGGAGCTGAGAGGGACTTGTTACAAGGGTGTCTAGTGATAGGACAAGAGGGTGTTAATTGGTTTTAATTTTAAAAAGATTGGATTAAGATATAGGTAAAAAATTCTTTACTGGGCTGCTGGGACAGTTTGCCTGGAGTGGTAATAGATGGGGAATTCAAAGTTAGGCTGAATAGAGCTCTGAGCAACCTGATCTAATCAAAAATGTGCCTCCTAATAGTAGGGTGTTTGAACTAGACAACCTTTAATGATCCTTTCTATCCCAAAATATTCTACAGTTCTCTGCATCTGTGATTCTACTCTTTTCAGTTCTGTTTCTGGAGCAATATAACAATTTTCTGTTTCCAGCTTTGGACATAAAATCATAATTTAATGTTACCACTTGCTTAGTGGCATAGAGTGTGAGTAATTCACTGACTGAATCATTCTTTATTTTTCATGTTGTATGTAATTTCAAACCATAAAGAAATCTGTTGTTTGAAAGGCACCATAGAAGTAAAGCACCAATCAACAAGAGTAAGAGAGCAAGAACTGGAGCTTTAGTTTAAACAGAAATTACCAAACTGCAACTAATGCCAAACTGACTGCTGGCCTTCCTTAACTGAGGCTTTAATTAGAAGAACAAAGGGAGAAAACAAAGTACATGATTTGACATTCCATTTGAGATGTAGTACAGTATAGTGGTCTTGTAAGTGAAATGGAAAAAAAAAAATAATAGGCCTTCTAAACCTAAAGTATTTTCTTGCAGATAAGAATTGGTATAGTAAAATTTCATCAGATGAAAAGAATGAGGCTGAGCTTTCCTAAACAGACTTACAGCATGTATCTAAATATGCATCAAATACACAGAAAACAAAGGAAAGCCACAAATAGTTCATTTTGTTTATGTATATATATATAAATGAGAAAGTATTTAATTGCATCACCTCATATAAAAACAATTCCACTCTCCTCCTTTATCTTTTTTATATATGTGACAAATACTTTTTTTAATATATAAATATTACCTCAAAATATATATTTAAGAAAGGGTATAAGCTTTTCTGTGGTGCTTCTTAGAGATAAGAATATAATATAAAGGAATTTGTCTTTAGAATATATCTATTAGACAGAACCAACTTCATCATAGTACCTTTTTGATGACATTTTTAAGGGGGAAACATTGCTGCACAGCAGCAGCTAGGACAGAAGAGTGAGAATATGTGAGAGCAACAACTCTGAGGACACAAGGTCAGTGAAGAAGGAGGGGGAGGAGGTGCTCCAAGTGCTGGAGCTGAGATTCTCCTGCAGTCAGTGATGAAGATCATAACGCAGCTGTGCCCTTGCAGACCATGGAGGTCCACAGGAGAGCAGAGATCCATCTGCAGGTCATGAAGTAGCAGATGGAGTCTTTCTGGACATGTCCTTAAAGAAGATGTGACCACGTGGAGAGCCTCTGCTGAATAAGGTGGCCCATGAAGGAAGCCAATGCTGGAGGAGGTTGTCTGGTAGGAACAGTGTATCCACAGGTGACCCATGCTGGAGCATTCTATGAAGGATAAAAAAAGACACAGACTGGAGCCATTTGTGAAGAACTGCAGCCTGCTGGAAAGATAATGGAGAAATTAATGAAATACTATCTCCCATGGGTGGGATCCCATTCTGGAGCAGAGAAAGCGCATGGGGAAAAAAGACTGTCAGAGAGAGACTTTGGCAAAGTGCTTGCAACATGCATTCCTTATGCCCCCATGATGGAAAAGGCAGAGAATTTGTGAGTCCAGCTGTTGCATTAACAGTATAGAAGTTTGTGAGAGAATAAAATCTTCTGCATTACAGCTGGTCCTCAGAGATCAGAGGGGCTGGATGCCTTAATTTCTGATTATAGACAATTTAACACTGTCAGCCTCGTTGAGCTCAATAAGAAATTGCATGATCACAGAATAGAAATAATGCAGTTTACCAGCTCTATACTATAGGTCTGTGTGTGCTCAATAAGAACTTACACGATCCATATTCACAAATAGCAGAGTTTATGGAAGCAACAGAGGCTGGTTTAGGATTGCTGGAGATAAACACACTAACTACAGAGTGTTAATATGTGTCATGACAGAATGAATAGTAACAGAGGTCTAATAATAAGGAAATAGACAGACTAGATAGATAGATAGATAGATAGATAGATAGATAGATAGATAGATAGATAGATAGATAGATAGATTGGATTACCAAGTCTTCTCCAATGCAGTTGGAAGCACAAAGCTGGTCACCTAAAAGTGACCCTTCAGCCCTTCAGGGGAGGAAGAAAGAAAAAGTCTGTTGACTGATCCTGAGTAAGCAGAAATGTTTCCCTCTCCCTCTTTTTGTTCCAAACCTTCTTTCAATATTATAATTTTTGTCCCTTCCCAAAGGGGTAAAATAATCCCATGTTACAGATGGAGTTTTGGGGATTGTGGTCTTACATATAAGGCATGTTATCTTTTTTTCTTCATTTTCATTCTGAGGCGTGTGAAAGTTAATATGCACATAAGACTTAATGAGGGTCTCAGTTTCTTTCACTCAGGATTTATAGCTGATTGAAGAGGTGGAGTAAACTCCTTGGTCCTACACCAAAGGTGGCAGTAAAAGCTATCTGATCTTTGTCAGCCTTGCCATGCACCTTTAACTCCTTAAATGACCAGATTTATAACAAGGCTTGCATTTCAGGGTGAAAGAGGAATAAGGCCAAAGGCTGGTAGAGATGTGTGGGTACTTGTCTTTGAGCTGCCATTTCACACCAGACACTTCAATTGTTAGGACCTTGCTAAAGCTAGGGGACCAACTCATGCTCTTTTCAACCAGCCTTCACCAATTCTTCAAATTACTCAGGAGCTGAAAACCCCTCTATATAAAATCTGGCAATTTACCACAAAAGTCGAACTCAGAAGACAGGGAAGGGGGAATGGGCAGATTTTTAGGTCTGTTCTTATTTCTTATTATCCTACTTCTATTTGATGGTGAAATATTAATTTCCCCTATTTGAGTCTGTGTTGCCCATAACAGTAACTTGTAAACAATCTCTCTGTCCTTATCTTGACCCACAAGCTTTTTGGCCTATATTCTGCCCCCTATCCAGTTGAGGGAAATAATAGAAAGGCTTTGCGGGCACCTAATAGTCAACCCACCACAATTATACATTTAGAAATTTATATGCTATAGAGAAAATATTGAAATGGAATGATGAAGAAAAAACTTGATAGCCTAGCCCTTAATTTACTATGGAATTTTTTATTTGACATTTTCTGTTTGTTTGTTTCTGAGCGTTACCATCCCAACACTGCAATATTTTCCAATTACACTTCCCATTCAAACGGCATTTCAAATGCTTAGTGGTTTTGCTTGTGGGAACCCTGATTTTCAGTTTAAACACCAGGGAATGAGAAATGCACAGTTAATGATCACCTGTGAAGAGTTATATTGAAATAATTTGTTCAGCATCACATTAAAAATCTACAGAGGAACTGAGGAAATAATTGAACATTCAGTGCTGACATGCAGGTGCCTCAGCCATTTCTTTCTGAGTTGTATTCATTCACTTTGCAATTTCAACAAGAAAAGAGACTAGGTACTGATAGCACTAAAAGCTATGCTGCTTCAGCCATCTAAAATGGATTTTCATTTGTGTTGTCACAGTTTCTAATGTTTCTCTGGCAAGATTAACAATATAACTTCATTATTTTTCTTTCTTCCTAGAGGATTAAAACTAGTCTTACCAAAGAATAAACATACCATTATTTGAAATCATTTAGCTCCTCTACAATGGTTGCTTGCAGGGTTGGATCATTGCAATCACTACAAACACCAGCTGTAGCAAGTAAGGCAATTGTAAGCAGCAATAGGCGGCTTTGTGTTAACACTTTGCTAGTATGGTGAATGAACACTGGAGGGAGGGAGTCTGTTCCTTGTGCAGAAGTATTCTTTGTTTAGTTTGGTTTGCTTTTAGAGATACCAGCTCACTCACTGAAATTTGATACAATGAGTAATAGCCATACTTGGCCCTATGGTAGAATCACTGATTCTGAGGAAGTCCTTTAGTTAAACGCAGACCTAAATGCTCTTCATTTTTCTTATACCAAATTGCTCAGGAACTTGTCCAGAAATTTGCAAAAAGGCAAACTCTCTATTGTTGATAATTATTATTTTAAATTATTACAGAATTATTTTTATCATTGCCTATCAAACTTCTACTTCAAAACTCAATGAAACAGCCTTCTTTTTTCCCCTCAGGCTTCTGATTCAGAAGCAGGCAGAAATTTAATGATTCAGAGCAACCTTCATTTTGTTGTTGTGTGCCCTCTCTCAGAGGTTGAAAAATTTGGAGAAAGTGATGGTAGAAATACTGCTCATCTCCCATAACCAAATCATATCCCAGAAGTAATTGCTAGGGTATTTATCTGATAATATGTGGCATTTTTATAATGATTATATCCGAATAATAGCTTTCAAGATATAAAACATTAGTAGAAATAGGGGGTTTTTTTTGAACATATTTTGAGGCTTATTTCTGATCCCAATGTAACATGATGCTTGCCAAAAGCTCTTTGTCCAAAAAAATAATAGCAGTATTTACATCTTTTTGGTATTTTTTAAAAAAAAAATCCTGTTCCAAGTAGTTATTAATACAGAAAAAATAACACTTTCTTAACCCTTTCTCACATTCACTTTTTCTGATTGTCACTTCTCCCAGTAAAAAGCCCCAAACAAAAATGTGATATGCAAAAGTGAATTCTGTTTGATTTTAGAAGTCTTACAGAAAGTGTCAGCCAACCTCACCTGTAAGAACTACTCAGCTTCTGGAAGTAGCACACAAAAAATGAGACCATTCATATAGCTGCAAGCTCAACCAAAGACTGGAGAAGAGATACAAAGGTGTCCTCCAGTGGTTAGTGATACCTCTATTTAAATGAAAACACTTTTAGTAAAAACATTCTGTAGAAAATGACATTCTGAACCTCTGCCTTGAAGTTAGGAAGGTATGTTAAATCTTTATCTTCTTTTATCAGGTACATTAATAAAGCAAACATTTGTCTTAAAGAGAATATCCAAAATACCACATTTATTTAGATGATAAAGGTTCATCATCATTTATTCCTGAGGTATTTTCTGTGTTTTTCTATTGCTATCTAGAATTAGAACCAGAGTTACACATACAAGGATTTATAAAAAAAATCTTCTAAGCTCTATATTCTCTTATCTACTCAGATTTCTCTAGAATTCATATGGTGTATAGATGCATTTCAATAACGCTGTATCACTGTCCTTCGCAAACACGAAATTCTTAATTTAAAAGTTAGGCATTCATTATGGTTGTAACTATGTACCCAGAAACATGGGGGTAACTTTCAGTCCATGACAACTTCTCACTGACATTTCTTTCTCCTCAAGCATTTTCCCTGTACCAGCATGGCTGCTTCCATGAGTTGCCATTACCTCAGAAGGGTATCCAGCTCTTGCATCACAGAGTCTGACACAGGCTGTCGTGCAGATACCTGCTCCAATGTTGTCTTCTCCAAGGGTATGGTTCAACACCACCAGCACCTCCTCCCATGTCTTCACTTTGGTTTCTGCAGGCTTCTTCCTTATGCTTTTGCTTTTTCCTCACTCATTCTTCACTTCCTGTGCAGCATTTTGTCCATTCTTAATTATGTTTTCCTGGCAGTGCCACCATCATCACGTGGCACAGACATGCCCAGAGGGGGTTGGAGCCAGCTGGAACCCTCTGTGTGCAGCACAGGACAGCCTCAGCCATTCCTCGCAGAGGCTCTCTGCTACCAATACCTACACCCAGAACTACCACACAACACAAACACAGTCATTCTGGTGAAAAAACCTGCCATGCCTGAGGATCTGTCAAGAGAAGAACTGTGTCAGTAAGGAGGAAGAAATGGATTTCATGCAATTACTGATTGTTTCATGTCTTTAACACGTCACAGAAATCAGAAATATAAGCACTTGAAGGATAAACACCATTTTGAATATTATGTAATAAGCTAACTAGCAATAGTGCCTAGAAAGGCAGTTAAAATGTAGAAGAAAAAATACATTCTGATAAAATATTGCCTCTTTGTTTTTCTTACTTAGTTTCATTTGAGACAGCTACTTCAGGTATTTAAAAATACAAGTATAAATGTGCTAAAATCTTCTATTACATTTTGTTACCTAATATGTCATAAATTGTATTTGAAAAATAAAAATCAACAGCTTAAAACAGGATGTCACTTACTAAACTTGTTTTTGATGGTTTCTCCAGTTCTGAAATGTAGATTGCCAAATTATTCTTTCCATTTTAACAGAAATGTTCCTGCAACTTCTATTTTCTTTGCATTTTTTGTTATAGAACAGGAGTAGTTTCCAAATTTGTTTTGAGTAGCACACTTAGTTGTTGGAAATATGTTTGTTTCCTTAGTACTGAGTTATGTGTACAGAATATATTCCATCAGCTATATATAATTTAGGGAAGAATACAAATATGTGTTTAAAACTGTCCTCTTTAAGTCACCTCTGTTCAGAAATGCTAGTGTTCTGGAGGTTGATACAGCAAGCATTTCTTATAAAAATGATGAGGTTTGTTTTATCAGCAAGACATGTTAAACATCACCTTTTATAAATGTTGAAATGGATCAAAGTAGTCAACATCTGACCTTTCAAGAGATTGTTTAAACTTACAAGGGTGCATAGGAAATTGCATGCTGGAAGGAATAAATAGAAGTTTCAGGACTGTCATCTGAATGGAATGAATAGTGCCATATAGAGTGCTCTGAGTTATATTCATCTAGTCAAATGTGGACAACCATGGTTCACATTTATACAGCTGAGTTAATCCTGTAGATTTCTTGCATAATGAATGGAGAATATTAGGTAACACCTACACTGCTACTTAATCTAAATCCTGACTCCCTGGTCAGTTGTACCAGAATGATTAATGTTGACTGTTTTTCAGGCCAGATCCTCAAAAGCTGGCTGGTGGCATCCACACTTTCTGGACTGTCATTCAGATCCAGATTCAAGGAATATAGATTTAGGTGTCTAAACAAACAAGGTCAGTGCAGATGACATCTACTAGATGGTTTGCACCATTTGGGATTTCTCCTGGTGTCCAGCTACCAAACTGGGCACAGACCTTCTTTTGGTCCTCTAGTAGATCTATTACTCTTGTACACAGCTTGAACACCAATGGGACATCTATGTTATTTTGAGCAGCAACTGAAGGCCAGACAAGATCCCCAAGGGAATAGCACATGACACTAGCTTCCTACTTAGGGGCAACAGTGAAATTAGGCCTTATGTCCAGAAATTGATGTCACTATTACAAACCTTGCAACATATTTTCCAACCCTAAGTAGACCCCCTGGATTCCATAGAATATCTTAAATAGCATTAGGTGCATATGTTTAGACAATTGATCCCTATACCAAATCACCACTGACACTTAAGAGATATCATGACTTTTAGGTAGAAAACTACACTAGATTCCTATAATTTCTGTATTTATAGGTTATTTCCATGCATATATTGTAAATATGGAAATTCAAGTAAGATTAATATAATTCTGCCTTGTGTGGTTATTGCATTTATGGATTTTACATTTATTAACACTCTTATGACGTTGTATTATAGGCCCTAAACATTTGCAAAGCACTGAAAGTAATAATGAAATAACATTTTCAGGACCCATCTGAAAAAATGTGGTGCTGGAATAAGAAATAAGAAAAAAGCACTGGAAATCCTTCATAAGTAACAACTGATACCAACATAGTAAAAGGTTAACTGTTTAATATTTAAAAAGTCATTGAAGAAGAATAACGGGCAACTCCTGCAGCAATTCAGACAACAGTGTTTTTAAAAACTTACTACACTGAATTGTCCAGTTGTTCATTGGATCCTAATTGTATGTGATTCTAATCTCACAGAAACACAGAATCACAGAATCATAGAATTACAGAATGTCTTGACTTGGGAGGAACCCCCAAGGATCATCCATCTAACTCCTGGACCTGCACCCAGCACCATCCCCAAGAGTCACACCATGTGTCTGAGAGTATTGTCCAAATACTTCTTGAGCTCTGCCAGGCTTGGTGGTGTGACCACTGCTCTGAAGAGCCTGTCCTGGTGTCCAAACCCTCTGGGTGAAGAACTTTTTCCTAGCATGAAACTTAAACCTCCACTGACACAACTTCAGGCCATTCCCTCAATCCTGTCACTGGTCACCAGGGAGAAGAGATCAGTGCCTGCCACTCCTCTTCCCCTCAGGGGGAAGCAGTAACTGCAATGAGGTCTCCCCTCAGTCTCCTCCAGGCTGAACAGACCAAGTGACCTCAGCTGCTCCTCATGTGGCTTCCCCTCAAGCTCCTTCACCATCATTGTTGCCCTCCTTGGGGCTCTCCCTAACAGTTTAATTTCTTTCTTATACTGTGTTGACCAAAACTTCTCACAGCACTTGCCAAGAGGCTGCACCAGTGCAGGGCAAAGTTGGACAATCCCCTCCCTTCTTAACAATGAAGAAGTACATGACACTGAACATACACTTTTATTAAAACTTAACACATAATTTACAAGGCACTATCATCTTTGTCCTGCAACTGCTGTCTCTTTAAATCCTTTATGGGATTCTTTGTTTCCTCCAGTATTAAAACCCTCAGACTAAGGTTCTCACTGACGCCGCTTTAAATATTTATTATTTATATTGTGCTATTACACACAACAGCTACATGCAAAACATGCACATATGCACATACACAGTCTGTACAACAAGTTATTATTGATAGTGGGCTATTGCATAGCCTAAAGCAAGAAGCATATTACTGATTATATGTTGAATAATTGAACAACAAACTGACTCTATTTCAACCTCATCTCTAAAAGGACAGTAGAAAGAGAGATTACTGACTGACTGACACTTGTTTACTTTCTTACAATATTTCAGGTAGGTGTAAATTTATAAGCACAAGTTCTAGGTGTCTGTTCATGTGGTACTTCAAGTAATGGCAATACACAATGTTAGATAAGTGAGCTTCCAAGAACTTTTAAGTCTTCAACATCAAAAGGTCATTAAATAAGTATTCGTTTTTCAAGTTCTTTTTGAAAAGCGTTATCTAAAAGTCAGAGAAAAAGCTGATGATAGTGATGAAAGGGGGGATAGTGATGAAAGCTGTACTCCATTGAATAAGAAAATTTGAAAGAGCTCAGTGGTATATAAAATGAAGAATGATATTCCAGGCTTATTTCAAAGAAAAAGAAAAATATTTTGAAGTTTCGAAAGTGATCTTTGCTTTCTGTTTATCTGCAGAGAGATCTACTACTCTGTTTTGCTCATTACAGAGAGAACAAAATCTTTCAGTTAGATCAGAAGACCCAGTCTTCCTGCTGACTACTTTGGGGACTTCAAGCAAGTCACTCAAATGTGTTTGCTTGATTTCTTTAACCTGTATTTAATCATCTCACTAAAACGTACTTCATATTTTGCACAAAGTTGGTGTATGGTGACTGTATTAAGGAAAATGTCAGGGTTTGTACTTATAAAGAACACACAGAAATAGAAGGTGTGTAGACATAAAAAAAGATACTTCTAAAATATGAGATCTAAAGGTTCAAGGGTTTTGGCAGCAGATAATATTAATCTGTTTTTTAAATTCAACCTGGACTATCTTCTAAAGAAAAGTAATGAATTTCAAATATCTATCTGCTTGAAAACTGGAAAAAATGGGTGAAAAATGAGGATGAAATTTAAATCATAACTGAATATACACAAAATTAAATTCATATGCTTGAGTAGAAAAATTTGTGAACACAGCAAAGGAAATTGATTGACTGACTCTTGATCATTCAAATATGTAAGCAAATGACTTTTCCTTCATTCCATATTTGACATAAGAAAATTCTGTACTTGTGAGTAAATACATTCATTTTAATTCATATGAAGGGTAAATTTTATCTGGCAGGCTATCAGAGCTTAAAATTATTTTTCTTAATCTTGTGTACATATTGATTTTTAAGTACAATTCTTTTATCTCAGCTTGAAGATCCTCAGCAATATGAAACATTTAAGCAAGATCTTAAGGCTTTATCTGTCCTAGTAGTTCTAAGTGAGCACTAAAAGGGCTCTGAACTGTTCCTGGGCACTGAAGGCAACTCCATGATCCAGCCAGTTTCTGTAAGCAAAGTGACCTAGACTCCCAAGTACTGCATCCTGGGAAAGTACAGCTTCAGAGCTAAACTCCAGAAAATACCAGGGCAAGTGCTACTTGAAATGGGTCAAATCTGTGCCAGAGAATATGCCAAAATTTTTGGTAAACACTCTCCATTGTATGTTGAATTTAATACTACATATTCACATGTTCTGGTTTTGTCAGCTGTGTTTGTGTCTGAAATACCAATGATACCTTGCAAGCAGATGCAAAACCAATATATTTCTATTTCCCAAAAATGCTATAAGAAATCATAATACCCATATACTTAAGCTTCTATTTTCAAATATGAGCAGTATGAAGAATAACTAGAGAACATAACCCTGAAGCTGGATTCTAGAATTCATGTCATTTTCATGCCAATAGCATGTTTTCTCTTCTGACAGAGCAGCTCACTGGGATTCTGTTTCTCTCTACAGTAAACAGAAATATTGTCAAAGGATTGGAAAATGCAATAGCAGGAGATGAAAGTGACTTCCCCAAAAACAAATACAGAAGGAAATAGGGCAGATTAGAATCAGAATCAAAAATTCTTCCTGATAAAGTCTTTAATCAGTATCAAAATTTCCAGATTCTTATTAAAGGGACAGAGTGTGAATAAAAACAACATGTGCCTGAATTAGATCTTTAACAACACTTACAGAAGTCCATGAACTAGGTAACATGAAAGAGCAAAAATATCCAATGTTACATTTTGTCTCATAGTATAAATATTAATATTCTATGTATAACTAAAGTGTACTTCCCTATGAAATTTTTAACTTTGTTATTTAATTCCTGTTGTCAAACATAAACTGCCAGCAAGATCTATGAAACCTTGCAGATTCAAATTAACCACTACAACAATTGTTATAGTTAGCCTATGAGAAATTTTTGTGTAATTGTGTTTACCACAGGAAAAAATGAGGAAGCAGAGCTGAAACTCTTATTTACTAACAAAGTAAGTTGGCAAGATATGCCTGGCTCTTTAGAAAGGAATTACTCACTGGTTGACTCTAGAAAATGTTTTTTCATTCATTATTTTTAATACATTAAATTGGCAAAATCAATTTTTTTAACAGCTTCCCTAAAGAAAAGAAACATATAAACTTGGGAAGATCAGACAAGTTAGTTGGGTCCATTTTCTGGATAACTCATCTGCAGTCCTCCCAGTATTTGAAGAAAGTTACAAGCAGTCTTTCCTATTTTCTTATAGCAGGCCTTACTTGGTTTAGTTTTGAATTCCTCTGAGAAGATACTGCTTATATTTGTCTAACTATATGATAAAAAGTGGACTGCCCAATGTTCATGAGCAAACACTGCTCAGTATTACAGTTAAACAGAAGTTATGATTACAATTTGAAAAGACATGTTCAGGTCTAATAGGAAAAGAGATAAAATGCAAAACTCCACAGCTTCCAGGTCTTGTGGATTAGCCTTTGCAGGAAACTAAGCCTCCTCACACAGCTACCCACTCACTCCTCTGCAGCGGAACCTGGGAGATAATCCCAAAGTAAAAGCACAAAAACATGTGGGTTGTGGTAAAGATGGTTTAATAGCAAAAGCAGCATATGCAAGTAATGCAATAAAAATCATTGATTCACAACTTTGCCACTTCCAGGAAAGCAGGACTTCATAATGTGTAAAAGTCGCTTGGACATGTATCACATCAAAGACAAATATCGTAACTCCCCCCTTTCCTCCTTCCTTCTCCAGCTTTTTTTACTGAGCATACTGGCATATGATGTAGATCATTCATTTGGTCATTTGAGGTCAGCTGTCTTTGCTCTGTTTCCTGACAAATTCCTAGAATCATAAAGTCAGAGAAAGGTCTGGGTAGAAAGAGACCTTGAAACATAACCTAAGCCAATCCTGCTGCAATGGCCAGGGACATTTTTCACAGTGAGAAGCAATAATTTTGAGGAAGAAGACAAAATAAACAATGGGAAAACTTCTTCAAAAAGCAAATGTAATTATTACTCACTCTTAAATAAAACAGCCTGTTAAGTGATATGTCAGAGGGAGGGCTAGCAATGTACTACTTCTGTCTTATCAGATGCCAGATAAACAAATGTTCCTGACAGAAAAGGAGAGGCTTCATCTGTGTTGTTGTGTTAGTTCAAGATAACTGCATGTTGACATGAATGTGGGCTTGAGTTAGGTCCACACATCTGGCTTTCTTCATACAGGAACTTGCTTTAAAGAAGGATGTCTACCACCAAATCTTGCTAACGCTCTGTGGCAATGGTTCAATTACTGCAGGAGGAGCATCTGAGTGTTACACTCAGAATCATTTTACAGGCAAAAGGGAACACACCATATGTTGAAAGCCAGAACTTTGAATACTAGATCAGTTCATGTTTTACAAATCCAAATTATCTAAGGAACACAAAGTTACAGTAATAATACAGAAAAAAAACCTGTTACACACATGTCCACATGCTGATATGAGTATCTACCACTTTAATGCTGAGATTATACTTTCACCACCAATTGGGAAATGGGGAAAGGTTGATCTTGTTTTCATAGTTGACTTTATTTCTTTCTATCCTAATCTATTTTAGTTAGAAATGATTCAAAATAATTTTTATCAAGTCTGTTTTGCCCATGAAAATAATTGGTAAGCAATCTCTCTGCTTTAATCTCAGCCCATGAGCTTTCTAATTTCTTCCCCTAAAGAAGAGGGGATGACTGAGCAGCTGGGTGGGAGCTTGGCTCTTAGCTTACAGAATCTACCTCCTATGAGCACTTTTCTGAGTGTCTACACCTTTATTCTGGTGCTGTAATAACTCTTCCACACTCTGTATAGGCCTAAAGATTGTCCCTGTCAGTCATTCCCATTTGCTGGGCTGCAGGATATGACCATAGTTCACCAGTGCTTCAGGTCACAGGCCAGAAAGAGCAGGATGCCCATGGCAAGTGTAGCCCTCATGTCACAGAACCCTACTCAGGGCTCTGGGAATGTGTTTCTCCTCCCTTCTTCTCTCCCTTCCTCCCTGACACCTCTCTCCTGGGACTGTGCATGCTACTTTGGCACATGTTCCTGTCCCACCTCCTTGTACAAAGAACTGTTGCTCCCACTTCTGCCCAAGGTTTGTCAGGTTGTTACACTCAGACAGACAACTGTGCTCCCCAAGTCAACTTCCACTAGGAGAACAAGAGCTGCAGCAGGGAGGGAAGAGAGCCAGAAAACAAGTGTGCTCCTTTTATGTTCCTCAAATGTTACAGATAGAAACAATTGACAGTAATTCTTTAAATCAAATTTTATCTAAGTCTATCCTTAGTCTTCTGTGCAGAAAGAACATTTTCTGGAAACATCTCTTGCAGATGAGTACCCATAGATAAATGAAAAATATCAGGGAATTAGACATACATATTAGATTAGATTATTTAGAAGATTTCTGAAGAAGGTCAGTTTCATAAAATTGACTGATATTAGCATCACATTACTTGTTATTATTCTTGCATGTTTTCAGTCATTATCAGTGTATGTTATCAATGCATTTTCAAAGCAGCCAGTTCCTCCAAATCATATCCTGCTCTACCTGTGAGTGTGCAATAGCACAGCTGTTAGCCACCAGTGCTGAGCTGGCCAGCCTAGAGAGCTCCTCATTGAGGCACGATAGGATTGAGGCTTAAGAATATCAGTACTTGACCATATGTCAAAATATGATAATTTATGACCAGGTTCTCTGAGACTCCCCATGTATCAAGGGTGAAATATTTAATATCAATTTTACCTATTTGAGAATTATTAATGTTTCACAAGATTACTAATTTTGTCAGTCATACAATGTTTGTATAAAACTTATACAAAATTCTTGAAAACACATCACTCAGCAAAAAACAGCGAGTGCAATGCACAGTTCAGTGACAATTCCAGTGTGATTCCACTTCCTGGTATTTATACAATGCTCATCATCACTATATTCATATCCCAGATCATCAGAAAGGAATACATGAAGTGAAGCCAGCTCAAGGCCTTTGGAACCTCGTAAATACTTTTGCTAATTGTCTAGTTTTTGTCATCTCTGTTGGACTGAGCCAAATGTTTTCTCCTCCTATTCTAGTCAGACAGGCTCAGGAAAACCCTTACACCACCAGCTGATCAATTAAGATGTTGATAGTGGTTTTCAAGTCTTTTGCTCTTATCCCATGCTTAAAGAGCACACCATGCAAGAGATGTCGGATACGAAGCTTTTACACAGTTTACAGCACACCTCCTGAAAAAACCTCTGTTCTATATATATTATATATATAGAATATATATATATATATTCTCTGTTCTATATTGGCATGATTTTTTTTTTAAAATTGATGTATTCATCTTCTACAGATGAGAAAAAAATGGGCATATAATTATGTCTGCAATAACTTTTAATATGATTTTAACACTTTTAATATTATTTTTAAGAAGACTAATTTTATTGAAAAGAAACTATGTAAAATGTTAGAAAAGATTATTTTGAAAGTAATCCAAATGACCAGTTGATTAGCTAGCTATCTCTTCTACTTTTTCCTGGAAATTGGAATGATATCAATGGCTTCAATTACTTAATTACAATTAATTTTACAATTAAATTACAATTACTTAATTACAATTAATTTGGAATTGCCTTGTTTAAAGTAGACTAATAATTTCATAAATGTTACTTCTCTTTCAAGCTATGAAGAGGATATTGCAATAGACCTTTAAAACATGTACTTGAGATGTTTTGTCTTCCTTTTCAAGTGTCCTCTTGAAAGGTGTGATGGTAAGCATCTTTTTTGGAGATACATACTGAGATTTATTTATGCTTGTTTATTCAGCAGTTCCAAACTACATAAATAATGCAAGAATGTAAGTAACACTATAGAACTAAGCACAGCAAACAAGTAGAAAGCTTTGACTACTGCTATAGACCATATTTAGCTTATTCTCAGGAGCTTTGAGAACTTATCTAAAAAGTGAAATCTTTATGTGATTTGTGATTTATGAGATTTATTCATGATACCACATTTTATTGTGATGAATTTTTAAACACCTATATGTTATGGTAAAAAAAAATGTACAGACACCTTATGGAAAGGAAAGTTTGTAAATGTAAAACTGGGGAAAAGAAACAAAGAAGGAAACCATCCTTTGTTATTTTATCAGATTCAATAATACAACAGGTTTTGTTGATCTCCATCTGTTTTTTTCAGTAGTTACATTCCTAAAGATAGATAATCTAATTCAAATTTGTGCAGACTGACAAACCTGAAATCCTTCTTGAAAACTGATCTTGAGATATGCATTAGCAACAACCCAGTTTTATATCAATCCAATTCAGACATACCAACTTCATCTGCTTTTTTCATTTGTGTGGTTGCTTTTATATGTGATTGTACGGGTCTTGCATGAAGATGGGATAATCTTAAATGAAGAAAACTTCCTTTAAAGTGCTTGTAATTGATGGCATACATGATTTTAAAGCTACCAAATATAAAGCAGATAAAGAAAGAAAAAGAGAAAGCTGAAGGGAAACCTCTCTCCAGTGCCCAGGTCAGAAGAACAATTGGGTCAACAGAGAAGTATCCTTTGGGCAGCTTCTGCAACACACCAAGTAACTCTACTATAAATTTTCATTAGTTCTAGCAGACAACACAGTAGATATATATGCTTATAAACCAAGAACATTTTCTTCCTGTTTATTGCACTCCACTCACTAAAGATGGAAAATAAAGGAGTGATTTGGTTTGAAGTATTGTTTGTTAGTGTCACTTTTGGCATTATGGAGTGTCCCATCCAATCTCAGGGTGGGTTCCTGCAGAAGTACCTGCTAGCATCACACAAAGGTCTCAAATAGCCTCTGCTATTTCAGGACTTCAGCTTTCTGAAAAAGACACTTAAATTTGGTCTGCAGCTTTTATGACAGAAATACAATGTGGCTGCAAAATTAACGTTCATGTATTGTAATATCTTGTATTGAGTACTTTTAATGAGAAATGTTATTTATGTTATTTTCAAAATGTTATTTACAAAACTAATTCAAACAGGCACCATCACACTGATGGAAAACTGCTGAAGGTCAACCAACAAAGTTATGTTAAATTGCAGTGGCCAAGGAGGTGTAGCCAGGATTTGGGTTAGACCAAGTTTTATTTAGCAAATTTATTTCTGTTTTGGATGGATGAACAAATGCCACATTAATTAAATTTTCAGATAATATGAAACTGGAATGTATTGCAAATACCATTGTGGATAAAGATAATCTAGCAAGACCAAAATAAGTTTGAATTATTGGCTGGAAATAAAATTATATTTAGTCTTGGGAAATATGCAAGCTGTACATCTGGGGAATGACAATTCACTGAGACCATTTGAGGGATGGAGGAAATTTTTTTGGCAATATAAATTCGGGATGAAAAGAATAGAAAAACTCATGTGAACTTGAAAGTACTGTAACAATCAAAAAAACCCAAAAACAACACTGAAATATGATGTTGGAAAATAAACTCAGATGCACCTTGCTTTTTGTTATTAGAAATTAGGTTTTAAGACACTGAGAAGACTGACACTTTGTAATGAAGAGTAGCTTGACAAACCGTAAATGTTTAGAAACTCTCATAAATGAAATTCATGGTTTGGAAGAACTAATGAGAATATTAAAGAATATAAAATCTGCCTATTATATATTAGTTACAGAAAATTGCTAATAAGAATTTTAAATATTGGAAGGGTAAAATACTGAAAACAAAGAGCTGTAAATAGAAAAATTAGATTATGTTTACTCAAAGAGAAATCAAGCTATTAAGGTAACAAACACATTACAGATATATGTGTCTGTTTTTTAACTGTTCATGTTTAGACATACTTGCATAAATGGTTTTGTTGCTTTTAGCTTGGATAGAGTCAGTTTTCTTTGTAGTAGCTGATATGGTGCACGTTTTAAATTTGTGCTGAAAATGGTGTTGTTAACAAAGGGATGTTTTAGTTACTGCTAAGCAGCACTTCCAGTTTTTCTGACTCTCACACCACCTCACCAGCCAGTTGACACATGGTGCATAAAAATCTGGGAGAAGACACAGCCAGTACAGCTGATCCCAAATGACCAAATCAATATCCCATACCATATGATAACATGCTCAGCATATAAATCAGGTGGAAGAAGAAGGAAGGAGGGAATGTTCAGAATGTTGACATCTGTCTTTCTATGTTAGCCTAACTCATGATGAAGCCCTGCTCTCCTGGGGATGGCTGAACACCTGCCTGCCCACAGGAAGTGGTGAATGAATTCCTTGTTCTGCTTTGCTTGTGTGTGTGGTTTCTGCTTTATCTATCAAATTGTCATTATCTTAAACCTGGAGTTTTCTCACTTTTACTCTTCTGAATTTCTCCCTCATTGTAATGATGGCAAGTGAGCAAATGGCTGTGTGATGCTTAGTTACAGCCAGCATTGCACCACAACAACAGTTCCTCTGGTTGATGGTGCATTTTACACAATAACTAATATTTAGTATTGAACAACACTTAATAATAGTTTTATTGGGATTTTTCAAAACTGGATTCTCCCATCTAAAAGTTAAATAAGTAGATAAAATTATTGCTATTTGTACCATCTGGGGATGGATTGTTTAGACATTCTGCTCATGGCAAGCATAAGAGATAAAGAAACTTTGAATGGCATTTCTTCAGGACCTTTCTTCTTCCTATTCAGTTATTCTGACCTTTGGTTAGAAATCTCTGTACAAAGAAACTTTGGAAGGCTGAGTCAATGCAGTGACCAATGTTTGGAATATCTTTATTCTGCCACTCCTGATTTTGAGCATCTGTATCCTGTCTCTTCAGCCCAATCATTTGACTGCATCAGTCCCCAAATATTTAATTAAATATGCAATGTGGTTAGCAGACTCTCTTTACGTGACCTCTCTAGAGGTGTCCTCCTGTACTTCCTTTACATTGAGATATTTCATTGTGTGATGTTTGTGTGATGAAATATTAGGACTTTCCTTACATTCTACAGTAGTTTTTAATAATTTTTTTTGTACAAATCTGTAATTTTCAGTTGATTTTGTCTTTGTTTCACCAAACAACTTTGTGGAAGTTAGATTCAGAAATAAAAGGGAAAAAAATCACTGTCCTCTCCCATTCTTTTTAACTCAAATTTCCTTAAAGTCTTCAATTATATAGAGTCTGCATGTATTTCATAAGTGTGTTTTTTCTGAAAGGAGACTTGAGGTATCCCTAAGGGGTTCTCATTTATGTGACCTGTGTTTAGCTATTAAGGTTGTCTCAGAAGACAGACAAGAGAGAACACATTCAGTGACACCGCAGGCCTAGGAGACAGAAAACAGAAAGTGAGGTGCTTATTCAGGATCTGAAGGAGAAATACTGCACAATTTAAGAAAGCAATTGCACAAGAACAGTTACTTTAAACTTTAATCCACTTCCAGCAGATAAGGGGAAGTGATTATTTCCTTCTCTTTGATGCCTGAAGACTGTATGTGTAGGACTGTGTCCATTTGGGACCCCGCAACACAAAAAGACAATCAGGAGTTAGTATAGCAGAAGCCCATCAAAATGTGATGGGGCTGTACTACATGATGTACAAGAAGAGGATGAGAGAACCTGTTTTGTTCAACTAGGAAAAGTGGAGGATACTGTGGGGATCTTACTGCTGCCTTAGAAGCTCCAACAAGAGTTGATTAAAGCAAAAGAAAAAAAAAACAGATTCAGAATTTTCCAAGGAAGACAGTGAATGAAAAATAATGTTGAAAAATTGAGAAAAAATGTAAATGGGAAATTCTGACTTGATATAAGGAAAAGATCTCTCACTATATGAGTGACTGAACTCAGGAAAAGTCTTCTTGAAGATATTCAGAACTGGCCATGATTCTGAGTGATTAGATCATTTATAACTCATTAAGTAGCAAACTGCTATACCCCCTCTTGGTTACTGTAAGGGATGAAAAGAGATGAAACAGCAGAACTATTGTTTCAGATGTTAAATATCATTTACATCTTCCAAGCAGTTAGTCTACATGCGTCCATTTATTTTAGTAGTATCACTTTTTCTGCTGAAGCCTAATTAACAGGTCTTTGGAATATGAGAGCTCAATACCAATTACCTCACATTGCAATGTAATTGCAATTCAAGTTAAAATGGATACAGAAAACTTTGCTGTTTGTATATAGAAGCAAATGGCATTCACCTGTCTACAATAGGACTTCTTTCCTTTGGAAAGGTGGCTTAATCAGGCAACATTCAATTAAGATGCTGTTGCCTTTTCTGAATTTATAAATACCAACAAACAATTGTGAAGCAAAGGTAACTTCTGCCTACTATATTTTGAACTGCAGAGCTTGCCAATAACTAGGTCTTCCAAGTGAAGATGTGAAAAAGGTGTCATAAATTATCACTTGGTACTGTCAGGTCTTATTTTTTAACATTATGTAAGTTCTAACTCTCTTTCAAATAGAAATGACAGTAAGTTAACTATGCCTTAGTCGAAGAATATAAGCTTTATATTTCTAATCTATGAGTTTTGGAATTCAGATAGCATCTCTTAGAATTAATATAGGTTACATCTAAATATTGCACACTTGGCACAGGTATGTGTGTCATTGCAATTTGTATGATTACCCTATGGCATCAACTAAGAAGTTTCAGTGGCTCTGAAGATTAGCAGAGATACAGCCACTGTATAATACAGATATCTAGGGGTTTTTGCATAATACAAGCTTGATCCAGCCTGGAAAGTTTAATACCTATCTCTAAAATACTCTTTACTTTAGTGGTTTTCATATTCTCAACAAATGAATTTCTTTAGCCTCCTCTGGGACTAAAAAATTACCATTTCTTGGTTAAATGTTAGAGCTAGGAACCTCCAACACCAATTCTGAAATGAACTATGTTACATGGAAACTTGAAAGCTCTTTAAGGTGACTTTTATTCACTTTACCTGACATAGATCAATACCAATGTACTAGGACAGATGTTCCTAAGAAATCCTGTACAATTAGATACACAGGGAATCTCAGACTATAAAGGAAATAGCTATATATTTTTGAATGCCAGCTTAACCAGTCATGGGAAAAACACAGACAAGATTTCTGTCTTGGTCTTAGTTTGATTTTAAACACCTATAACACGACATGGACCATGTGTTACTGAAAGGATGGCATTCCTTCTTATAAGGAGAAGGACCTGCAGTAGGAAGTCCCGGCTTTTGGTTCTCCCACAAGGAATAAATTAATTTCTCTCCACTATAAATGGATTAAATAAATATTTTGAATTTAAAATGTATTTTTGTGCAATATAATGACTTGTAATTAGAACTTGCTTCAAAATAATGTGTTCAGAATGTCATCACATAGTAAACAGCATACATAACATAATACAAATAATCATATGCTTAAGCAGTCTTTCTGAAAAAGATTCTCCATGGTATTCACTTTCACCTTATTATTTTTCCAAACTCATGCTGGGTTTTTGTGTATATTCTGGCTGCTGGAGAAAACACTATTTCAGTTTGGAGTAATGCTTTGGCTTTCAGGGTATTTATGTTGTAGCTAATTTATGCTTTTTTGATTCTAAAAAAAATAATAGCTTTATGAATTTCAAATTTGAAGAAAGAAAACAGAAAAAATTACATTCTTAACAATGCTGCTGGATTTTGTTTGTTTATTTGTTTGCTTGCTTGCTAGATTGCTTTCTTTCTTATATTTTGCCTGGGATAGAGTTAGTTTCCTGCACAGCAGCTTGTATGGGTCCATGTTCTGCGTTGGTGCTGAAAAATGTGTTGGTAACACAAGGATGATTCAGTTACTTGTGAGCAGTGCTTACACAGAATCAAGGCCTTTTCTCCTTCAGACCCCATCTCAGCAACAGGCAGGCTGGAGGTGCAGGGGAAGGTGATGCAGCCAGGACAGCTGACCACAGCTGACCCAGGGGATGTTCCACACCATACAGTGTCATGCTCAGTATATAAATCTGTGGGAAGAAAAAGGAAAAGAAGGACATTCAGGGTGATAGCATTTGACTTCCCAAATAACCATTACATGTGATGGAGCCCTGCTCTCAAGCTGATTGCTGAACACCTGCCTGCCCGTGGGAAGCCATGAATAAATTCCTTGTTTTGCTTTGCTTGTGTTCAAAGCTATTACCTTTCCTACTAAAATGTCTTTAACTCAGTCCATTAGTTTCATCACTTTTACTCTTCGGATTCTCTTCACTATTCCAACAGGGAAAGAAGTGACTGAACAGGTGTGTGGTGCTTAGCTGCTGAAGAGGGTTAAAGTAAAAATGAAAATTTGTTTGGTTTGTTTTTTACTGGAGTCTTTCTGTCTTGTATTATGCTGTCAAAATCTGCTTAAAACTAACAAGTACATCTAAGCCATATTGTGTAAATGACATAAATCTGGCTTTAGCTAATCAAATAAGTAATGTAAATCACTTTGAAAGAGCCAAAGAGAACCTGCTTGCAAATCAGCATAGTGAGAAATGACATTGTCTACTGACTAATACAAGTATCATCCATTGAAAGAGTAATTAAGTTTTATGTCTGACTTAGACTAAAACAGCCAAAAAAGAAAAAAAATATAATAGTGTATTAAAAAAGTTATTTCTCTAAAGGTTTTGATAAAACCTTTAAACAAAAGGTTTAAAACATTAAAAAAAACATTAGAGAATGTGGAATAAAGTGAAAATCTGTTTAGATCTCTACAGCGTATTTTTTTTTCTATTCAGAGAAACCAGTAAAGTATGTTTTTATTGGAAGAATAGGCATCATAAGTTGAAATAGACAACAGTAAAATTCATTATGTTTTATGTGATCTCAGATAAGTAGCTATAAACTTTCATGTCCTACATAGCATAACAGTCATGATATTTTGAGAGAGAGAAGAAATTAAAATTTTAATTTCTACTTAAAATATATAAATGCAATCAGATTATGTATCTGAATATCTTATTTTGAAAAGTCTTAAAGCAGGACAAAAATCAAGACCAAATACTCATAAATCTTTAAATGATACTGTGTCATAATAGTCATGTGCATTTTATAATTATTTGAAGTCTAGTCTGTGAAGTTGAGACGTTAAGTACTTAGGGTTGTCAACAGATAAAAAACATTTCTGAATTTGACTAAATATTTAAATAGGTCTAAAAGGAGAACCCTCCTCTGCCCCTTATAAAATGACCTTTAAATTTACTTTTTTTAAGTATCTATTTCATCCTGCACTGAACAGTATATTAACACAAATTTTGAATGATCAAAGTTGTATTTTAGTGTGCAATTTAGTTATAGCTAGAGGGTGAATGTACTGTGCTGAAGGTTAGAATAACCATTATTCTAATGTCCCTTGGAGAGAAAAGAGGCGGAAAGTGGCCAAAGAAAGACCTAATTTATCAGCTAAAAATTCTAACTTCACTGAGATATTGATTGCAATGTTTCTCTAAAGAACAGGATAAATGGTGTAAGAGACGTGAAATATTTGAATATTAGAAGAGATATCCTTTGCTTTTATGAGAAATGTGTAGTTTCCTTATATATCCATGCTTGCATTGGCATTATGCTGTGAAATGTAAGTCTTCTAATAATATTTTTTAGGGAAACTTCATCATTTCTCTTTGGAGAATAATTTAATATACTGCCTTAACCTTTTCTCCTAATACCATAGTCTGCCTCTAAAAGTCTATACCTACAGATGTTCTGTGTTTGAAGGAAGTTCTTTACGGCTAATGTTCAGAAAGATCTTACGATGTGTATAAATATCTGGGGAGTGTGTGTGTAAGGAAGATGCACCAAGGTTCTTCTCTCACTCCCTTCCCATCTTAATGATTCCATGTTAATATGATTTTTATAATTATTCACTTCGGAATGGATTATGCATTTCACTTCACCATTTTCAGAACATGTAATTCCAATATCTAGTAATTTATTTTTTTTTCCACAGAAAAATTCAGTCTTCCATAATAAATTTAGCTTGTAAGACTTCTAAGTGTCTTCAGTTACTTGATGAAGTTCAGTCTGAAACCTACATTTAGAGGTTTACATTTTGAGACAATTATCTCAATTTCTGAGGCTAAGTTGAGATCTAGTGTCCTATAAATGAGTTTCTAGTGAGTTTTTTTTTTTCATTTCCTTGGTATGTCCCTCATGGTCTCCAACAATCAGTTCAGAAAGCTATATATTTTCAACAGCTTCTGGTTTTAAATTATTAGATATATATTGAACTACAATCAAATAATTATGAAGCTTTATTTTATTTAATTAAATAAAAATTAAATAACAACATTATAAATATTGTTAGACAGTATTTCTTTTTGGAAGGAGAGGAGCAAAAGCCTGATATAAATAAATGTGGTAAAGTATTTGAACACATTATCACTCAAATAAATCCTGAGGGTTGCACAGCAATGCTACCAAATGAAAAATATAAATCTGTTACCTAAGAAAAACTAATTTAATTAAGAAAATTATAATAAATACTTCTATTTTGGTATTTTGAGAGAAGGATGTTTTACAAAAAGATGATTGAGTATTTTCCTCTGTATCATCAGCTAAAAATACTGTATTAGTAGCCAAATGAGTTTCTTGAAAACTTGTATCTTGCAAGCTGTATTTTACAAATCTTTAAAACTAATAACTATTTACACACTACAGAAATTATCTTTTTTTAAAAAATAGGTATTTTTGGTGGCATGCAAATATTCCAAAAGGGAAAGAAGATGAAATAGAGGTGTGTTTTTACTTTTCTATATCCTCCTGGAAAGATACCAAAAGAGAAGATAATTTAATAGAATACACAGTACTAAATGAATATTTAAGTCTTTGTAGAACTAGTGTAATGATACCTTGGGGGAGATAGCACTTATAAGCATCTAGGGAAAAGAAAATCGTTCAATTTTCACTCCATACATTTGCTTGGACGTTCTGATAATATTTTTTGGGAACAAGATAATGCCCAGTTACATTTTCAAAGGGGTATTTCAAAGGTAGGAATACAGCCATTTCTCTTATTTACTTTGTTTAAAGTATCAGCAAAAAGATGTTTTAATTTGAAATGGCCCGGCACTAGCTATTTTATTGCATTTTTAGTCCTGCATTAATATGATTAAGTTCATCAGTCTCTGCTTCTTGTGCTGCAGTGTACTTCACTGTCTATTGGCACTGCCAGGATTTTAATGGTTTCCTGTGGACCTGGAAGATATCCTGTAGATTTTTACATAATATTAACATAATTGCACATCTACCTCTATTTGCGTTACTTGCTAGATTTTTAATTTTTTATGACTTTGTTGTTGAGCTGAAATTCTTCTAATCACACCTTGAATAGCTCTTTGAAGTCTTTTATTTGTTTTTGATGATTCAGTTTGGAGAAATAATTAGTGGCTTTCACTGTTCTCAAGAACCAGGAGGCTCTGAATGATCATTAGAAAGGAACCTATTATTTACAAACATGTCATTAGACATCAGCTGAGATAATCCGTCTTTTGATAAGTAAGAGCAATAAAATTACAGAATCACAGAGTTAATGAAATTGGAATGGACCATTTTTGATCATCTACTCTTGTTCAAGCAGGGTCATGACGATCTTGTTGTTTATGGTTTTATCCAGTCAAGTTTTGAATATCTCTAGGGGTATCTCTTCCAGTACACCACTGTTTATTACCCCCAGATTAATTTCTTTTGGCTTTTATGAAGACAAAATGTAGTATATTTCAGTTTGTATATATTGACACTTGTCCTTTCACTAGACAGCACTGAAAAGAGCCTGGTTCCCTCATCTTTCTTCCCTTCCATCAAGTATGTTTGACTCAAAGTAGAAAAATAGTCACTTTCAGAGTGTAGATGTGTATATTTAGCACATGTCTGACATACATTGGTTATGTTTTAACTTCCTGAACAAAAAAAGACAAAAAAGGTGTCTGGGTCAAAAATAAATTTCTATATTTTCAGCTGCCTAAAGCTAAATGAGACAACCCCTCTGTAGCCTATCAATACTTCAATTAAATACATACTATTCCAGTTACAAACTCATAGCTTCACATTCTTTAAACTTTTCCAGCAGTACAACATTGTCACTCCCACAGTATAATTGCAAGGTAAATATAAGTGTAAGCACAGGCCCACATTCACATTAGATTATGAGCAAATGCATACCCTGTGTAGACAGAATTTACTATGTAAATATCAGAAAGAAAGTTGCTTTTTAGTGACACAAGCTGGAGCAGACCAAAGGGAAACAGTCTAGATATCAGTCAGTACAGCAGAAGAGTTAACATACTGGAAGACTCGTAAAATCAAAGACCCATTAGAAAAACAACTTCATTAAAAGAGAGTGAACATTATTTTTCTGAAGACCCTTACAGGTCAGCACATTTTGGTGTGTGAAAATACTTGTCACACAAGCAACTTTCTTGTTGTTTCTGGTGAGATGGCTGTCCAAAAGAAAAGGTATTGCATATCATTGAGCAATAGTTCTGACATTGTCTTAAGCCTTTAGGCTCAGTAATACCAGATTTATAACTTTTGGCCTGAAAGTCAAATTCTGACCATCTCATTGAAGTATCATAGCGACCTTTCTAAAAATTTGCACAACTATCAGCAAGTAATTTTAATATAAAAGTAGAAATCTATATTGTCCATGAAGTATAAGTATATAAAATGGCAGTTACATAACAGATGTAATGACAAACATTTCTCTTAACAGCAATAGTTCTGTCTAGGTCTTACTTGAGCTCCCATATTCTTTTTTTTTTCTCTTTTTATGTTCTAATCTGTAGAGCGAGATTAGAGATTTCATTTTTTGAGATCATGACATGGTGGTTTATTTTTTTTTTTCTTCATTCACAATGCTTTCTTTAAATTATTTGTGTGCATTCTGGAAAAAAAAACCAAAAAACAAAAACCTTCTGTTTTCAGTTTTTCTATTTCTTTTGACTGTCAATTGTAATAACCTAAAGACCACAACAATTGCCTATTCATTCTCATTTGTTTTGTCATGTCTGGATTCCTCAGTGGGCCAGCCAAACATACAAAAAATAATTTCATAAGATATAATTGCATTTCACATATTGCAGACATTCCTGTTGTGGATGAAATAATGCATTTTACTTTTAAGAGAGAAGTTGCAGTACGTTTATTGATATAAATGAGCATTTAAGAAAGTTTTATAATAAATGAGACAGTGGTTTAACAAGATTTCATGGCAAGGTGCACTTGATTATTTACTACACAGAGGACAGGGTAAGCCAGACACATTGGAGGCTCTCCCTTTGGGTCATAAAGTTCAGAGATGACACTCTTGCTTTCTTAATTTCTACTCAGAAGAATCTGGATGCACCTGAATTCAGTCCTAGTCACAGACTTTGTCAAAGGTTTATGTTGGAATGATTATATATGGATATTAAATCTAAGATATAACCTTATCAAAGTTTAAAAGTCCAGCAAGCTGTCCCCCTTATGGAGGATCTGTTGAGGCAATAAATTTCTCAGTATTGAGGAGTGAGGAATCTCTGTGGCAGGCATGAACTTCAGAGATGCCATACTTGGAGTAAAATCTCATGGTGCAGTCCTCTACCATGTGGGATTGCTCAAATTGCTCACTGTTTCTGGGGTAAAATGTTTGACTAATTGTCATATTTGCATACAGACTAGATATGTTAAAAACACACACACACCCTCCCAACCAAACAAAAAACCAAACCAAACCCCCAAAATGTAGAATTTTGAGATGTATGGAAAGTTGGTTAAAAATTAAAACCATGATGGCTTTTGATTTTCTGTCTGGAGAGTGTATCACATTCAATACATTAAATAAAGTAAATGCTGGGATTCAGCACTATCCAGTAAAAGATAAGCAGTGCAGAAGGCTCCTCAGAGAGGCTGAGAATTTCAAAACTTTTTGTAGAAGGAACAGATCAATCTGATGTAATTTTGAACTTGATACTGCTTTAAACAAAGAATTGGACTGGATGTCAGAAATAATGAATTTTTGAAATATGTAATTATTAATGCAGGATGATATTATATACATATTATAATATGATATGATATTTTATTCTTTCTTGAAGAGAGGATCCTATTACTCATATTTAAACTGTTGGGTTACTTAAACTATTCCAAACGTGAAAGGCTTCAATCCTGGGCTACTCTAATGAACTCCTTTTTTTCAGGTCCTTTCCAACCCTTTAAATTTATGTCAAGAGGTTCCCTGGATACATGTATACCTAAGCAACTCCATTCTTCATTAATAGCTTAGGACCAATTCCTTTCAGATTAATGAAAATTAGTCTGTGAAGGAAGACTGATACATTAAGTGTGATTTCTGATGATCTTAAATTAGATCGAATCATAAAAGAGGTATACTTCAAATTCTTTGAAAGTGTATCTTACAAGTGAATCAAAGAAAAAGAAAAAAAATTTAAAAAAATTAAAAAGAAAAGAGAAAAAAGAAAAGAGAAAAGAGAAAAGAAAAGAAAAAAAAGAAGAAAAGAAAAGAGAAGAAAAGAAAAGAAAAGAAAAGAAAAGAAAAGAAAAGAAAAGAAAAGAAAAGAAAAGAAAAGAAAAGAAAAGAAAAGAAAAGAAAAGAAAAGAAAAGAAAAGAAAAGAAAAGAAAAGAAAAGAAAAGAAAAGAAAAGAAAAGAAAAGAAAAAAAAGAAAAGAAAAGAAAAGAAAAGAAAAGAAAAGAAAAGAAAAGAAAAGAAAAGAAAAGAAAAGAAAAGAAAAGAAAAGAAAAGAAAAGAAAAGAAAAGAAAAGAAAAGAAAAGAAAAGAAAAGAAAAGAAAAGAAAAGAAAAGAAAAGAAAAGAAAAAAGTCTGAAAGTAAAAGAGAAAAATATGTACCTAAGATTCAAATTGACTCAGGAGACTAAAGAAGGAGGAACTTTGATAATGAAAAGTATGTTCCTGTACATGACTGAATAGAATAGCTTATTCTTCAGTTGGAAGAGACCTACAATGATTGTCTTGTCCAGCTGCCTGAACACTTCAGGGCTGACCAAAATTAAAGCATGTCATTAAGGACATTGTCCAAATAAATGCCTCTTAAACTGTGAGAGGCCTGGGGTAGCATCCACCTCCCTAGGAAACCAGATTGAGTGTTTTAGCACCCACTGGATGAAGAAATGTTTCTTCATTTTGCCTATAAACCTATCCTGACACAGCTTTGGACCATTTCCCTGTATCCTATCACTGAATGGTGGGAGAAGAGATAAACACCTCTCTCTGCATTTCCTCCAGAAGATGTAGGAAGCAATGAGGTCAGCACTGAGTCTCCTTTTCTCCAAACTGGACAAGACCAAAGTCTTTAATTGCTCTTCTGTTTCTCTATAACATTGTCAGAGAGAAAAGTTTAAAAATGTTCTAAAATACTGTCCTGGGGTGACTTTATGATACTGGTATCCCCAATCATCTGGTTTATGTTATATATGAAGTTCTGCACCTTTAAGACTGGCTCTGAAAGCAAGAGTGGGGGGAAGAAGAAGCCGCAGTTTGTGTTAAAGAAAAACATCACTCCCACACATCTCGCTCCTGGACTGTGGTGTCTGCAGCACGGACAGACAGCGGGACAGAGCTTCTCTCTGAAGACAATACTATTAAATTAAAAAGATGGTAATCTTCTGTATTTCTGCTCAAATTTTGTTGGAGAAAAGAATTTTTCAGTGTGACAAACAGATTGAAAAATAAGTAAATTTCTGGAGGTCTATGGACAGTTTTTTTACTGAAAATACTGAAATAAAATCTTTCCAAGTTTCATATTTTTTACCTGTAGTTCTTGAGAGCAAGATGGAGAGACAGTGTGAAACTATTAATTGATTTCACAATGAGTTGCACTCACTAAAATTTTAATCTTCTTGTAAAATTAGTCTTAGACTAGCAAATAATAAAGAAAATTACAGAATATAAACCTCTAAAGTGATTTTTTCTCTCCCTGAGGCTACTGACTATCTTTTCCTCTCAAACCCATGTTTTGTCCTTTCAAGGTCACTCTCATTAAATTTAGTTGGTGTTTAATTTTTAAGCTGCTCCCCATTTGATGTAGAAGCCAACTGTGTGTGAGAAATAATAATTTCTCTACCAGTCAGAAGAAATTTTATTTAATTGGCTTTTATCCTGAATCATGTCATTAAACTTCAAGAAGATTCATAATTAATTATTTACAGGGCACATATCATGTTTCATCCAGTACAGAATCTTAAATGCTTGGACCTGAGAGTACAGTATTTTAACAGCTGAGTTTGTAGCAAGGTAGAGGCAAGGATGGACTTCAGGTATATATACAACCTTTCAAAAATACCTTCTCTTTGATAAAGTTAGTGACAATGAGAAGTGATGGTGTAGCATAACTGCCTTCACCTCAACTTCATTTTGAAAGTTTAAACTTAACAAAGCATAAGTAACTATAATAAAATCCTCCTGAAAGAGCACAGCATGTCTCCTCCACAGTGTTCTTCATCAGTTCTGATTCAGAAAATAGTGACTGCCTCTAAGGGCGGTCTCTTTAGAAATTTAACAGTCCAGTTCAGAGAAAACTAACCTACAAGGGTTACAAAGATTCAAACACCACAGGACCTAGTAGGGAAGCTATTATAATTGGCTTTCCACTGCTACCCTTAGCTGTAAGAAATGTGTCACTATCAGAGAGTCTTGGACCCCTTGTGGGTTGTAAGAACATTTGGAGATTTGAAATGACAGAGTAGCGACCTGGAGTGTGTGCAGTAAAAATGGCAGAAGAGCTCTGTTGTGTCTGTATGTAGTTTAATTACAGTGTTTTGATGTAAGATTTTACAGCAGGAGGAATGCGTCTGGAGAAACTATAGAAGCATATAAGCTTCATTTGTACTGGCTTTCTTCTAAAGCCATTTTCCAAGTTCAATATTCTCAATAATTATCTATCTTAGTTATTGGAAAAGTTCTAAGGATCAATGAATATAAATGCTCCATGCCATAGCCACACATGATTACAGCATTGCTAGTCAAATCTCTGTGATGGTATAAAGTACATTCTATCACCAACAAAAGTTCCAGCAGATCAATCTGCTACTACTGCTACTGATACTTTTGTATGTGTCTAGACTTGATTAAATTTACCTTTAGACAGTATGAAGCTAATCAAAATCTATCAACAGAAGCTCTTTTGTGATGGTCTGTATCAGCATAACTATAACAGGCTTCTCTTCACCCCAGAACAATCTCACGATGTGTAAAGGAGAGATAAGAAGAAATGGTTAGGAATCAAATTGGAGTCTTCAGCCCAAAAAAAAGAGTTTTGTATTTAGGCATTTTGAAGAAAAGTTGTAAATAGAGGTGACTCCACTGTCACGTAAAAATATTTTATTTTTTTAGCCAAAAACATTTTTCTGCATAAAAATTTTGTCTGTGAAATAATAATTTTTTTTAGTAAGGTTCTGCTCTCAAGATAATTAGCATATAATTAAATATTCAGTAAAGAATATAAACTAAATGTTAGTGTTAGAAGAACTGCTTTTGTAAAACAATTTTTATTCAACTACATGAAATTCCAGTGAAAATAAATGGATAAGGGTTTCTCCAGACAAACAAGATTTCCTGTGATTTCTTTGCTGAGTATATTGAATTCCAGCAATTTTAATTTGTCTGTATAATATCAAATGTATTTTGCACCAGTGTTTAATAGTAAATTTTTTTTGGAAAGAAAATAGTAGATAAATATATTTTAAAAAAAGTAACTTATGTAAGTGCCAAATCCTAAAAGAAGCCCCAAACTGCTTACCATAATTTTAACTACATTTTGTGTTCTGTCAGGGGGAGCCCATCTCCAAAGAGATGCCATGCTTCCTTTCAGTATCAGAACATTTTGTTTGTTCTTTGACTGCACATTTATTTTCCTTTCAAATATCTCAGACATGTCACATGCTCAGGAAGAAAGGAAGGCTATTCCTTCCTTGAAAAGCAACTAAGTGTATCTAGAAGAAGATTCCAGAGTACAGTGTGTGACTGTAGCAGCAAATATAGTCACAGGAAGGAACTAGAAAAAAGCAGCTCAAGCAGAGACTGGAAAAAGAGACCCTAAGGGATGTCAGCTCATAAAATACCTTGAGTTAATTAAAAACAGGCCTGAAAGCTGAGACCCTAACCCCAAAGTTCCAACACAAAAAGAAGAAAAACTTCCTTTCATTTATCTTAACTTGTATTCCTACCTTGCCTCCTTTTTTAAAGCTTTCTCCATTTATTAGATAACCTGGATGATCTCCATTTCTTAGATAATCTTAGATAATCAAATTCTTAGATAATCTGAATGACTTTTTTTTCATAAGGCAGCTCCCTGAAAGCAAAATGGGTAAATCTGCCTCAAAGATCTTGTTGATTCAATATGCATTTACAGTGAGTTATGTATCTACATGTAGTTGTATGAATAACTGAATTTCTGCTCCCTTTCATGCTGAAAACTGTTTGAATGACTGGGTTGTGACTTAATCCCATATTATTAAGCATAAGGAGAAGTTATACATTTTTCCCCACAAAATTTGGTTTCGTTTAATTGGCCCTGATTATCTTGAAATCCAGAACCTAGAATGAAAACTTACTAATGGAAAACTATCAAAACTGGCTGTCCTGAAGGATCTGGTAACTTTACTTAGTACTAATAGGAGAAATGTCTTATTCTGAAGTTTTAAATGCCAATATTTCTTTTTCAAAGAGGAATAAACTTTTCTGATTCCTGTTTAAAGCACATAAATAAACAGTATCATAGCCTTACCTTTTATTAAATATTCAAAACTCCCACCCAAATAATGGAAAACTTACATCAGATTTTTTAATTTATCTAATGAGGTTCAAATTGCACCATTAAACTTTCAATAGAATTACTGCATATTGTAGCTCATATAGACAGTGATTATATAGTGAGGTACTTTAAAAGGATGTTTCTCCTTCGTGTTAAAACAAATGTACAAACAAAAATGCATGCTAGAGATATAGAAAGAATAAATGTGTTTTTAGAATTAATTATTAGGACAGACATTAGGATAGGAGAATCACAGGCTTTTCAATTTCAGAATCGAGTTACACTCACTGTTATCAGATTACTTCAGCAAAAAATGTAGAAACTATCTCTTAAACAGCAGCTAAATTCCATCCATCTCTCCTGTTAATTGAGTTACCTTCCTGCAAATTATATTGTTTACCTTTTTGTATGTTGATTTTCCACAATTAAATGGACTGGTCTCAATAACTTCTCTTACTAGTCCTCAAAGTTTTAAATTAGGAGATAACACACTTCTGAGGGTAAGATTTTGTTGAACTAAATCCTCTGTGACTGCATCTGTGACTTCAAATTTGTTATCAATGGACTTAAAAAGTGCTGCTTGTGAGACACTTTGAAACACAGAAGAACTGATTTCTGAAGGTATGCTTTTTTCCGAAATGACAGTAGATACTGTCTTTATGTACCATAAGGTACAAAATTTGAATGAAGCTGTCTACCACACAGATTTCACATCTTGTCTTTCCAAAGAACTCCTGAGGGGCATGTGAAAGGAAAAGCAGTGTGAATATCTAAGAGCTGCTGACTGACTGTTCTCCCTACAAGTCATCACAGATCACTGTTGCTTCCCTTGGATCTTTGGATCTAAGGGTAAGATAGATGCTCATTGTTCCAGAATCACTGGCATATGGGTAGATCACCCAAGATTGCTCAACTGGAAATAGAGTAAGTGTCACTCCTCTCGCAAGTTTCACTCTTTCTATATAGGAATTTTATGAATGCCAGTAGTGTTTTTGATTCAGTTTACTGTCTGTTAAGACATGAAGAAATTAAGGTGGTTCTGACCATGAGGTTAGTTTATCTGGGGAACTGTAGTGTACAAGACTACATAAGTATGTGGGTTAGCCATTTTCCTGGTATGTTAGCAAGCTTCTGAAAGGTTTTGTCATCTTGTTTTTCAGGTAAACAAGCTTGGACCTTTTTTTTCTAATATTCATACTGACACAGAAACAGAAGGTCCAAGTTTGTTTCATTTAATTTTCATCTTGCAGAGAGAACTAAGAAAAGGCCTGAGCATCTTTTCTTAACCGTGTATCTGTGTACCTCTGTTGTGGTTTCTGGACAATAATGCATGACAACTCTTTGCAAAATATTAAATTAAGGAAAAAAATTTTCTGCATTGTCATCCTTGTAAAATAATCAAAGATCTACTATTCATCTCAGTTCTTTGTATTTTATTATTTTGTGAATGTGATCCATTGTCGCACTATATTAGGAACAGTGAGGCAGTACGACACAGACTCTCTTGTGGGTTGTACAAGAGAGTTAAGTTTATTATCCTTGATCTTCATTTATGGACAGGTCCGAGAAAGTCCAAGAGGTAAAACTCTCATTGGTCATTAAACTTGCACATCACTATCATTGGTCAAGTGGAACACCACCCCTTGACTGCTTCTTATGACAGCAAGGATCCTAAACAACACCTGCAAGTATTGTTGTCCTTCTCCAAGGACTGTTTGGATTCCTCCTTATGCTTTCTCAGGCCAGAGTGAGAAGCCTGTGTGACTTAGTTTCACACAGGCTCTGTGTTCCCTGCTTGCTTTTTGCATTTAGCATCCACAATCCATCAGCGTAACAACTCTTTATTTCTCTTTATTTCTGATACCAGCCAATCAGTACATCTATAAAAAAGATAACAGAGGGGTAGAACAGAAATCCATTATTAAACAGGATATTCTGAGTTGGGAGGGACCCACAATGATTCTAAAGTACAAATCTGAAGTGCATGTACATACATGTAACCCTGTGACCTTGGCATTACCAACATCATGCTCTAACCAGCTGAGCTAATCTCAAAATGGAAGGCATCAAGAATTCTGATAGCTAAACTATTTCAAATGGATAAAAACTTGTAGAAAGAGTTAACAATTTCTAGTTCTAAAAATATATACACATTCTCAGTATAAAATATATGTTTTACTCATTTACTGGAAACACGTAATTGTGTAGTATGGAAGCACTGATTCCTGTAGGTATATTTTGTAACATACAAAAATGTAAGATGTAATGTTTGCTTATCAATGTATGTGTATTGTTACTGTATCAAGATAGCTGCTTTAAATAATAAGAAACATGGTATATTAGACAAAAATTCCTTAAGATTATTCCACTTAAAGATCTGGAGAGCAGTGTTTTACCCACCTTGAAGAGCTGACTTACTCTCGGATATGAAATACATAGACGTGGCTTCAAGTAGAAGACCAGTAAATGTAAATTACTGCCTTGAAATGAAAAAAATATTGAGTTTTCATTTGGAGAGGTATAAATGGTTTTATGCCTGATCAGCCACTCTAACATATAATAAAAGAGTACTTTGCACCACAATGATCAATATATTTAGTCTATTATTGGGCTTTTGTCATGTGCATAAGTAGAACTAATGCAGATATAATCTGATTTTTCAGAAAGGCAAAAGAAAATGTTGTCCATCTCTCTCTTTAAGCAGAATGCAAAGCTACATCAGTCCCACAGTTCACAGTCTGCCTTTATGCATTGTCAGAACAACTTCATTTACTTTTGGTGTAGCTGTTAAACTACTCTATAAAATGTGCTGTTGTACAACTGGCTTGTTTTTTTCTGTTGGGTTTTTGTTTTGTTTATAAAGGACAGTTTTACAGAGAGTTATAGAAATCAGGTATAAGAATGGAAATAGATAGATAGTGTGTTAAAAGCAGGACATGGCTTCTGGACAAAACAGGGTGCATCTTAATCACTTGGTGGCCAAAGGCTAATTAAACTCCACCAGTAAATTAACATAGAGCAGGCTAGGAGAGTTCATGCAAGTTACCACTAAGTTATACAAGATGGCAAAGTTTACTGTCAAAATTGTAGCCTTCAAGGGCAGACTGTCAAATGTACAGGACCTCTCCATTAGAAAAAATGTGGGACTAAAATCAGTTTTAATTGCTTGATAAAAAATTCGTAGCTTTGGGAATATTTTTTTCTTTTTTATGCTTTGTTATTTTTTTGTCTTTTTCTGACAAAGAGGTGTCTGAATCCACCAAGATTTGAAGAGGCTTTTATATTTTTTTCAGGCTTTGAATCTTTGTTTAGTCAAATGACAGTAAAGTTTGATACTGCTCATGAGATAATGCCTCTTGGCACCTTAACAACCTAGTTATAATTTTCTGCAGCTTTTATTTATAGTAAAGATAATAAGTTAGATTCAACAAAACGATTACTGATGATCATTAAATACATACTGAATAAGCAGAGATAATGGTACTGTTTGTTTTGTATGAGACCTAAATTTTTCATGGGAATAGTTTTAGATTTTGGCCAGTGCAAAGCTAGGGTAATTACCTCAAGAAAAGAACCTTCTGCACTTTTCTGATGTACAGCAAAGAACAGAATTTGGCCCTTAAGCCTATAGTTTTAATGGCAATCCCAGGCCCTTTGGTAACTCATAATGAAAATTCTTGATAATGAACAGAGAGGTATTTGGTTAAACTTAGGGGAAGCAATAGAACCTCGTCATTCAATTGTGGTAACAGTAATTTTAAAGAATTTGTGTGGAAAAAAAAATAAAAAAATAAAAGCCCACCAAGATTATATATGATTTTTCTTACTTTCTGCTATTCAACTTTTTCTGTATCTCCAAAACAATAAACAGTGAGAAAATGATAAAACAGTAAATGGTCTTTCAAAATAATCTAAAAAGTATTAGAAATCACTTACCTCCTTTTTTCCCATTTTGTTGCATATGGTATTGAACTTACAAGCTCTAAAGACTGGGATTTTGCAGGCTTGAGGTTTGTCTGAGCTTATTTTGACTTGTCTGTAACTTGTTTTTTCTTGGCTTATTTTTGACTGCATTTTTTTCTAATTGATCAGGTGTTTATATCTATTTTTAATTTTTTGCATTTACTTTTGCTAATCTTTGAAGGATAAAACCATAGATTTTTTTATAAATAATGGTAACAAGCAGTTGTTCTAGGCAGAAGGAAATATTTACAAGCCTAACACAACGATATAGTGTAGAGAAATACTGGTTTAATATGATAAAAGCCTTGACATGAGTAGACAGGATGCAACATAAAGGAGAAGGAAAAGGGAACAGAAGACAGGAAATGGAGAAAAAAAAGAAAAAAACACCAACATGACACTATTTCTCCCTGAAAAGTATTCCAGATGCTAACAACTGGTTATAACAGAACATCATTACTAAACCCTAAACATTAATTTCAATAATGAAATTGTTGGCCCAGAGAAGTTGAAAGGTAACTGTAACAGCAGAAAAATTAGTAGAAAGTAAGACTGCAAATTACAATTTTAAATGTGTTATTGCTATTATTTAGAGCCTTTCTGGATATAACTATTTTATCAGTACTGTTATAAATGCAAAGGCAATTTTGGGATAAAATCAAAGAGAAATTTATTAATAAACAATAATAAACAGAAACAGCGATAAAAACCCACAATAAAAAGAACAGCGCAGCGCTGGGTGGACAGGGGTCTACACCGGAGGTATAGGTTTCCCAAATCCACGTCTGAGCAGCCTCAGGATTGGGGTTTTATAGGATTTTTAAGTCCTCAGGCCAAAATTCCAGGCAAGTTCCATTCACCAAGTGTCCTTGATTGTCCAGTGAATGGATTTCCTGCCCTAGAATGATGATATTATTTTTGTGTCCGGCCAGAGTCTCCTCTCATGCAAAGGAGACTCTGTGTGTTGCAAAGTTAAAGTTTTCATGACAGGGTGGTGGAATCCGGGCTGGTGCCGATGAATATCTTGGCCGGGTTTCCTCCTTTGTTTTCCCTGATTGCTTCTTCGACACAGAGATGTTTGAGTCTGGCGAGGCTTTTCTTTTGGAACTTGTCTTTTTCGATTGATCAGTTTCTCTACCCACTGGAATCCGCAGGGCGTTGCTTGGATCCGGAGGTAGATAATTTCCCGAGCCAGTGTCATTGTTTTCCTGATGGTCCGTGTCCTGTGTGTTTGTTTGGGTTGATGGGCCAGTTTTGGTTAGTTATCTTGGGCGTTGCTGGTAATCAGCAACCTCTCGGCAGAAAGCCTCATCCCACTTGGGGGGAGAGGCTTTTCCATGCTTTATATTTAGTTTTGTTTCTACAAAACATATCTTTCTTATATACTCCGAATTTTTAATACAACCATAATTTATTACAGTCCCCCACCTAATAATTTATCACATTTAAAAATTCGTTATTTTACACTCCTTTTAAAGAAAAGTATCCTTTTCTTATTCTTTTTCCATCATCATTTTTCTTTGTCTAATTGTCAATTTTGGTGGTCAGCATATGTTCGTTTTCAAATTTTTCTAAGGCCCTTAATGCCTTATTACTCTCTTTCTCTTCTTCTAAAACCAGCAATTTAGAAAGAAGGGCACTTTTATCTTGTGATTTTTCTGGATCTATTGGGAGGGCGGCAATTTGCATTCCTTGCACTACAGATTGTATTAGCCTAATCAGGCAAGGAATTAAACAAGGTAAAAAGATGATTCCGGCTATTGAACATCCTATAAAGAATACTAGCTTTTTCCACCAAGCCCCTTGACCGAAAATTTGATCCCACCAAGAGGCTTGTAGAATAGAATTCCATTTTTGAACGGGCACATGTGCCACTTTCTTGATTTCTGCAGCTAGTCCCTTTATAGTTTCGCCATAATCATCTATTTCCATGCAACACTCCGATTCATTGAATCTCCCGCACACCCCTCCCTCCTCAGCTAGCAAGTAATCGAGGGCTAGTCTGTTCTGGTAAACAAAGGCCCTCATTTGAGAATGTTGCCTTGCTAGGAGTTCCAGGGCTTCTGAGGTGTGATTGGAAACTACCTCCATTACCGCTTGCAGTCGAATGAGCCGATTCAGAAGATAAATGGGGGTTCTATAACCCCAACTGCCATCATTCGCCCAGGTGGCCGGACCATAGTATTGTATGATTCTCTCGGCCGGCCATTCTTCCTCGTTCCATTTCTGGCTCCCTCCTGCTATCGGTAATATCTTTTTTAGATCCCTCTTTTGTCGGGCTAAAGTTTCAAAGAGGGGAGCCCCTAGGGATTTACTCTCATCTTTTGGTAGGGTGAAGAAAAACGGCCGAATTAGTCCCAGTGTGCATGACCCTTTCCACTTCCGAGGTAATTCACTGTATGCCTTTTTCCCGCATATCCAGTAAATTCCATCGGGAGCTTCCCAGTTTTTATTAGTTTTTGCCGGATCCTCCCAATAATCCCTCAGGCCTATGAAAACATGGAAGGGATTGGCCCCCGGTTTCTTGTTCCAACACAATCCAATAGTCTCTACCCATTCACAATTGTTTTCCCGATAGGAGATCCAATATCCTTCGGGCGATTCCGGGTGCCAGATTTTTGTTTTCTTTTCTGAGTTTACCGTGAGTGTATTTACACACGGAGTGTATCCTACCAAATCGGTAAACTCTTTTCCCTCCCGGCTAATGCAAAACGTTCCAATTATTCGGTCATCTATGACCCATCCCTCTGGCCTCCGGGTAGTTTTTGAGAATTTTAATTCTGTCCCTTTTAATATTTGTTCCGGGGTCAATCCCTCTCCTTTCCATGGCCACCTCTCTGCTGATTTTAAACCACCGCATATCCAGCAGTTGGATATACCTAATTCAGTGGCTATTTCCTGCATTAAGTCAACAAACAAGTTTTGGTTAGGGCTGGGTAATTTCCAATTATCGTATTGTTTCTCTAATAATTCATATTGTTCGCTGAGAGAGTTTAACCTCTCTTGCTCCAGCCTTTTCTTTTTATTTTCCATTTCTTTCCGTTTTAGATCTATAGCTATTTGCTTTATTTTACTTTCTGGATCCAATCCCTTTTCATCCTTTGAAAAGCAAAACACTGGGTCGAATTGAAGACACGAGTTCTCATCGTCTGACTTCAATAATTCCAAAATTATAGGTTCATTATTGAATGTCAGCCTTGTCTCGTGTTTTACATTTTTCCCTTCCCAGTACAGCTTTCCCCCCATCATGCACGGTTTTAAGCTTGCTTCATTGTAGCAGGTAGGGTTAACTCGGTGGTATGCCAAAAACGTCGAATGCTTCTTTCCCCCAATCCAGACAGTCTTATTACACTGTCCACAGACCTCGATTGGGGGAATTCCCTTTATTTCTCTTTTGTTTCGGAAGTGGGTCTCAGCAGCCCCTATTCCTTCCAGGTTCCGAATAGGTTTTTCCTTGATACTTGCTCCCGAGTTTGAGCACCAGATTTTCCTTTCTGATTTACATAATTCAAGCTGAGTGCCGTTTAACCAACAAATACCTGCCTGTAGTTCCGAAGGGCACTTGGTCATGAGCTCGCTTTCTGGGGCAGTCTGACACTGCTCACACTTCCCCTGGGGAGCCTCCCCTAGGGGGGCCTCGGCCTCTATTTTCTTGATCGAGTACATGACTAGGCTCAGGGACATCAGGATTCCCCACAATTGCATCCCTCTGCCATTCCCTCCGCCCGTACAAAAGTATACGGCGGGGATAACCATCTTCCCGGCAGCAAGGACTGTCTTCAGGGGCCCTTGATGTCCTGATGGCAAACCTCCGCTTGAAGGTTGCCCACCGAGAGGCTTTAACTGGTTCAAATCTACAAGGTACTTTTATGGTCCTTCGGCACTCAATTTCCAAGGGGTCTGCTTTGCAATCAAGCTGACCCCTTAATCCTTTTTGGTAAAACAGGAACCACTCCGGAGAGTCAAGTTCCAAAAGGCCCGCTCGAGTCGCAAGTATCAGGAATCGATTGGTCTGGTCTAGCTCTTTTTCGTAGCACCTAGTGCACAATCCCCTTGGTTTATAACCCCTTATGCAATGAGTTACCCAAATCTGCTTACAATAAGCGCACTTAAAATGTATAAACGGGAAACAATAACAATCGCGGATATTACAACTTATCTTCTCGCTATTGTTCATTTGTTGTGCCTTCGGAGCTTGATTTTCAAATCTCCTGGCGGGGTGGTGATCTTCCACTCGGGGGCTTGGCAATCCGGAACCTTCTTGGCCCGAGAAAAGTGTGTCCACCCTTTCTCGGCCGTTCGTACAGCAGTGTCCGTGGTCAGGAGAACGAGGAAGGGACCTTCCCAATGCGGACTGAGGGGAAGTTCCCTCCACACTTTAATCAATACTTTGTCGCCCGGCTGGATTTTGTGAACTGGAAATCCCAAGGTTGTGCTCTGAGGAATCAATCCCTTTTTCCGGAGTTCCTGTAGATTTTTATTTATAGAAATGAGATAAGGTTGTAATTGCACATCCTCTATTTGAGGGTGTGCCACCGGCATCCCATGCCTATATGGCATTCCATATAGCATTTCAAAAGGGGATAAACCGGTTTCAGAATGAGGCATGGTCCGGATATTTAACAAAGCTAAAGGAAGACATCGGATCCAAGTCATTTTTGTTTCGATTATTAATTTGGATAATTGTGACTTTAAGGTTTGATTCATCCTCTCAACTTGTCCCGAGCTTTGAGGGTGCCAGGGGGTGTGATATTACCATCTGATTCCCAATGCATCTGACAGTTGTTTGATGATTTTCGAAGTGAAGTGAGTCCCTTGATCAGAATCGATATGGTCTACTATCCCATATCTAGGAATTATTTCCTCTAGTAGAATTTTAGATACGGTTTGGGCCGTAGCCTTTGCTCTGGGAAATGCCTCGACCCAATGTGTCAGTTTATCCACTATTACTAATAAATATCTATTTCTCCCAATCTTCGGTAGTTCCGTGAAATCTACCTGGATTCTCTCGAATGGCCTATACGAAAGTGGCCGGCCACCCCAATTTGTTTGTTTTGAATTGGCACGATTTACTTTCTGGCATATCACGCACCCCTGTACCTCTTGCTTGGCAAGTTCAAAAATTCCTTTACATCCGAAAAATTTTAAAAATTGTTCAGCCAGTGCCCGGGTTCCCCAGTGGGTTTGTTCATGCAATCTCCTGAGTATTCCTCTCGCTATACTTTTTGGAACCAGCTCCCTCCCGTCTGGCAACCACCATTTATTTTCTTTAAAATATCCACCTACCTTCTGGAAATCTTCTTGCTCCTTCTCTGAAGGAAGCACGGACACTTCTGGGGTTTCTTTGGGACTGATCTCGGGAATACTTACCGCCAGTAACGCAGCTCGTTTCGCCTCTTTGTCCGCTAGATTGTTTCCCCTGGTGTGAAACCGCCACCCAGTTTGGTGTCCTTTTACATGGACTACTGATATCTCCTGGGGCTCCCTGATAGCTTCTAAGATTTGTTTAATTATTTCTCCATGTATTAGTCTTTTTCCCTTGGTGTTTATTAAACCTCTTTCTTCCCATATTTTTCCAAAAGTATGCACTACCCCAAATGCATACTTCGAATCGGTGAAAATAGTTCCCCTTTTTCCCTTCAGGCCTTTGAGGGCTCTTAAGAGTGCAAACAGTTCACAGGCTTGAGCCGACCAACATGCTTGCAAAGGACCTGATTCTATGATTTGTTCAGTCTTACCATTTATGATGGCATAACCTGACTTTCTTTTTCCTTCTACCATTTTTGATGAACCATCAATAAACCATTTTTCTCCCCCTTCTAACTCTTGATCTTCCAGATCTGGTCTTACCTTAGTTTGCAATTCCACTGCTTCAATGCAATTATGCAACAGCTCACCTGTTGGTTCCCCAAACAAAAATTGCGCCGGGTTTTGGACAGTAGTTGTCCTCAACTCGAGGCCCGGCGAACTAATTAGCATGGCTTCATATTTCAGAAGCCTCGAATCAGTTAGCCATTTCTCGGCTTTTTGTTGTAAGATAGTTCTTACATCGTGTGGGGTGTAGACTGTCAAAGAGGCTCCAAAAGTTATCTTTTTTGCTTCCCCGACTAACAGAGCTACTGCAACAATTGCTTGCAAGCAAGTGGGCCACCCTCGACTGACTGGATCTAGGATTTTTGATAAAAATCCTATGGGCTTCTTCTTTTCTGCCCACTCCTGGGTCAGAACTCCTTGGGCTGTTTGTCCACTTACATCAACAAATAGCTGGAATTCTTTATTTGTGTCTGGCAAGGTTAGAACAGGAGCAGTTATAAGTGCAGTTTTCAATTCCTGAAACTTGCTTTCATCCTGTGTGGTCCATTTTACTCTATCTGTGTTTAATCTTTCATACAAAAATTTTACTTTTTCACTGTATCCTTCAATCCACTGTCTGCAATATCCCAGGAGCCCTAAAAATTGCCTGATTTGTCTTTTCGTTTTTGGGGCTGGGAGCACCAAAATCCCGGCCACTCTGTCAGGATCTAGCATCTTTTTCCCTTGAGAAATCCAATGTCCCAGATATTTTACCTCGGGCTCCGTGAACTGCAGTTTGGATTTTGATACTTTCAACCCCTTTTTCCCCAGAAAATTCAATAATGAAATTGTACTTTTTCTGACCTTTTCCTCCATGGTTCCAGCAATTAATAAATCATCTACATATTGTAAGAGCTTTGTCCCTTCTTCTGGAATGAATTCAGTAAGTAATTGTTCCAATGCCTGTCCAAATAAATTGGGTGATTCCACAAACCCCTGTGGGAGGACCGTCCACCTTAACTGTTGATTTCTGTTTGTGTCCGGATCCTCCCATTGAAAGGCAAAGAAGTTCCTACTCCCTTCATCCAAAGGACAAGTCCAAAATGCGTCTTTTAAATCAATTACACTGTACCATACATCCTCGGGTGAGAGTCTGTTAAGTAAAGTATAAGGATTTGCCACTACCGGAAACCTGGTTCGGGTCCTAGCATTTACTGCCCTGAGATCCTGCACCAGTCGGAAGCTCCCATCCGCTTTTTTCACTGCCAGGATGGGGGTGTTATGTTGAGACATGCAGGGTTCGAGGGTACCTCCTCTAAGGAGGTCATCAATTACTAGTTTCAGACCCCTTTTCCCTTCTATCGGGATGGGGTATTGTTTTACCCTTATCGGGTCCTCTGGGTTTTCTATTTCAATTTTGATGGGGGTAATATCTAATTTCCCCACCTCCCCTTTTGAATGCCACACTTTGGGATCGATTTCCTTTTCATCTTTTGGAGTCAAATGGAATATCTTTATTACTAATTCAGAATTCTTTACGACAATGTTTATACCCAATGAGACAATCATATCTCTACCTAACAAATTGTAATCGGCTTCTTCTACTAATAACAAATTTCCTAGGCATATTTTATTTTCAGACTCTATTTCCACATTTTTAATTACAGAAACTTTGAAGGGATCTCCCTTCGCACCGATTACCACTACCTTTTCCTTACTTACCACGCATCCCCGTGGTAATTTTTGCAGGGTGCTTCTCTCAGCTCCCGTGTCAACCAAAAATTCTATTTCCTCGCGATGGGGACCTACTTTTAATTTTATCAAGGGCTCTTTTGCTGTTATCATCCCCATCTGAAAGAGCCCAAGACCTCCCTAATCTTCTTGAAATACCTTTTCATCTTTCATTTTCTGGTGGCAATTCCTTTGTATGTGTCCTACTTTCTTACAGTAAAAACATTCTGGGGGATCTCTCCGCGGGGCGGAGCCATTCTTCTGTGGCTCCTGCGGCTTTTTCGGCGCTGTTTTAAACTTGCCGTGTGCCTGTTCTTGTTTCTGAGCTTCTTTTACTGCGGCCACCAGTATTTTGGCCTGAAGTTTCTGTTTCTCGTCTTCTCTCCTCATGTAAATCTTTTGAGCTTCCCTCAGAAGCTCTTGGAGACCTTTCTCCTGCCACCCTTCAATCTTTTCCAATTTCTTTCTAATATCCTCCCATGATTTCGCCACGAACTGTGTTTTAAGTAACACTTCTCCTACCGGAGAACTAGGGTCCGTCCCAGAATAGATCTGCAGACTTCGCCGTAATCTTTCCAACCACTCGGTGGGGGATTCCTCTTTCCCTTGACATTCCCCAAACACCTTACTAATATTTTGGCCCCGGGGAACCGCTTCCCTTATTCCTTGCACAATTATATTCCTTAAATCATTCATGCTCCTTCTACCATCCTCTGTTTGGGCGTTCCAACTCGGGCTTACGCTCGGCCACTTTTGAGTGCCTGGCGTTCCCTGAGGGTTTCGCCGCTCCCACTCCCTGATACCAGCTTGTTTAATCATTTCTCTTTCCTCTTGACTAAACAGAGATCTCAAGATAGCCATGAGATCTTCATAGGTATAAATGCTACTGCCTAAAAATTCATCCAACCTTTCTGCCACTCCAAACGGATCATCCAACAATCTTCCCATCTCTTTCTTAAATGCCCGCACATCCCCTGAATTTAGGGGTACATTCACAAATCCAATCACTCCTGGAGCAGTAGGCACTTCCCTGAGAGGGAACATTCTGTGCCTATTCTCATTCTCTTCCCATTCCTCACTCATCTGTCTAGACTTAAACCGAGTCCTGCTTGAGGGGGGGGAATAGGGGTTTTTGAGAGTTTGTTCCTTTATTGCTGATGAAAAATCAGTTGCCGCTAGGTTATTATGAAGGATCCCCCTTTCCAAAGTTGGGGGATCTGGCTGGGGCAACGGGACGGGCAATGGGGGATACGGAGATCCCCTATTTTGCGCTACCATGGTTTCTTGGGAAACCGCGGCGGTCGCGGTTCCCACAGGAGGAGCCAGGGGAGGGGCCACCGGAACCACTGCTGGCGCCGGTTCCCCTGTTCGCGATGCGTGTGCTTCACTTGGTTGTGCCAGCTGGCTCGTGGGAGCTGATGGCACCACTTGGTCCACCACGGGAGACCCTGCAGGCCCGTGGTATGGAGGAGGTAAATGATCCAGGGGCTCCCAGGTTTCTGTTTTTGTTTCATCTTTTAGTTTGATCGGAAATAGTCCTACTCTGGCCTTTAGCCAGAGTCGGGCATATTCCGGTTCCTCGGAGTCCGAGGGGACCTTGCTCTCTACATACGAGAGTAACTCATTGCACGTCCACTTTTCAAATGTTCCTAATATTGGCCAAGTGAGATGGGGCCTCAGTTTCTGTCCACCCCAAACCTCGGCACAATAGTAGATCATTTTTGCCTTGGACTTCCTTTTCCTTTCAGGGCAATTTTCCCACTCTTTTAACAACCAACCCAAAGGACTTTCTGGTGGGATGTCTAACAATTCCTTCGTTTCTATGGAAGGGTTTCTCGCGTCTACTGGTTTTTGCACTTTACTCTTTTTCTGTCCCATGGTGAAGGAAAAAAACAAAAGTCTTACCTAGTATTCTGCGTTGTGTTTGTAGTTTGAGAGTCAAAAAGTCTGCTAATACTCACCTTCTCGGATTGCTGTTCCGGGGTTTTTCTTAGCGCTTTGATCTCTCCTCCGGACCTCTCCTGGGTCCTGATTGCTAGAAGAGTTTACTCTTTCCCGAGCTCTACTGGACGTCCTCTTCCTCTTCCAGCCCTTCGTGACCAGTCCCCCAGAGCACCCCTTTGGCCCCAGGCTTTACAAACGTGTAGAGAGAGTCCTCTCACCCCGACTCGCTTCCTCCGTGGCCGGCCAATTCCCTCGCGGGAGGATGGAACCGCGGCTTTGGAGTCCGCTCTCGCTCCGTGATCAGATCACGTCTCACACACGCTTGCCCAATCACTCCGCTCAACCTTGCAGTACTTACAGCAATTTTCCTGCGAGGATGTCTTCGTGCACAACTGACTTTTTATGAGCTACCAAGCCGCGGCTTCTTTTCCCGAGCTCTTCCTGGATCCGTATTTCTCTTTTATTGTGGTTTTTACCTCAGCCTAAATTTGGTTCGGGTGTCGGAGTGAACTGCGGAGGTTCTCGGCTTCCCAGGCCGCTGAAATCAGCGGGGGTACCCCCCTGGATAGCGAGGTTCTCCCACAGTTTTTCCGATCCGAGTCACGGCACCAATCTGTTATAAATGCAAAGGCAATTTTGGGATAAAATCAAAGAGAAATTTATTAATAAACAATAATAAACAGAAACAGCGATAAAAACCCACAATAAAAAGAACAGCGCAGCGCTGGGTGGACAGGGGTCTACACCGGAGGTATAGGTTTCCCAAATCCACGTCTGAGCAGCCTCAGGATTGGGGTTTTATAGGATTTTTAAGTCCTCAGGCCAAAATTCCAGGCAAGTTCCATTCACCAAGTGTCCTTGATTGTCCAGTGAATGGATTTCCTGCCCTAGAATGATGATATTATTTTTGTGTCCGGCCAGAGTCTCCTCTCATGCAAAGGAGACTCTGTGTGTTGCAAAGTTAAAGTTTTCATGACAGGGTGGTGGAATCCGGGCTGGTGCCGATGAATATCTTGGCCGGGTTTCCTCCTTTGTTTTCCCTGATTGCTTCTTCGACACAGAGATGTTTGAGTCTGGCGAGGCTTTTCTTTTGGAACTTGTCTTTTTCGATTGATCAGTTTCTCTACCCACTGGAATCCGCAGGGCGTTGCTTGGATCCGGAGGTAGATAATTTCCCGAGCCAGTGTCATTGTTTTCCTGATGGTCCGTGTCCTGTGTGTTTGTTTGGGTTGATGGGCCAGTTTTGGTTAGTTATCTTGGGCGTTGCTGGTAATCAGCAACCTCTCGGCAGAAAGCCTCATCCCACTTGGGGGGAGAGGCTTTTCCATGCTTTATATTTAGTTTTGTTTCTACAAAACATATCTTTCTTATATACTCCGAATTTTTAATACAACCATAATTTATTACAAGTACTATAATTCTTTGTTTCTCTAAAGTAATTTGATATAGACTAATGATGATTTTTGAATTAGACTATTATTATTTCAATTATACTAACCAGTAAAGTCTTGGCTTTACTTACAGAAACGGGTGTTGATCTTCCCCTTTGCCCATAGAAGGGTTTTGAAAATAATATGCTGTTGTAGTTGATAGCTTGAAATGTATTTTTCTCATCTTTTAGTTGTGATTTCCCCCCCCCCCAGCTTCTCTTTCTCCTAATTGTTTACCTGGCGTCAAGTTACCATGGTTACTGAAGTTTCTCTCCTCAGCTCCACGGCAAGAGGCCGGATAGAGTAAAGAGAGGACCCTGCTGGCATTTCCAGCTGCTTGAAGTTTCTTTAGCCCAGGAAAGCACGGGGCTGGGAGAAGAGAGACCCTTCTTTCCAACACGGAAGTTTGTAACTTTGTTTTTCCTGTCCCAGAATGCCTCTGAGCTATGGAAGCTGGGAGGGCATGCTTACCTTCCCTTTCTTTCCCCCCTGTGTTGCCAGGAAACCAAGCCCCCCCCCCCCTCTCCTCCGCTGCCCCTCTGTGGAGAATACTCCTACACCTCTGTGGGCATTTGAAGAAGTTGGTGTCTGTTATTTCTTATCTTGGTGTGTGTAACCTTGATTTGTAGAAAGTTTGTAAGATGTACTAACTGAGAAAAATAATTGGTTCTTTCTCTGATGTTCCCTCCCTCCGAGAAACCCTGTTAAAAGAAACCCCCCAGACCCCAAATCCTTTGTCTCTCGTCCTTTGGATTCCCCTTCACAGAAATAAACTGTGGAATGCAAACCAGAGAGAGAGTGCCCCCCTGATTTCTTTACTCGCTGTATAGACTTGAATTCTTGAAGAAAATCAGTGAACCCCACAAACATATGCTGGCTCGAAACTCGAGTGAAGAGAAACCTCATCACTGAGCTAGCCGGGCCACTCGAGAAGATCGAGTCAATATGCTATTCAGCTAATTTACATATTGATTTAAATTTCTGTTATTTGCACTACATTAGATGTTGGTAGAGAGCCACTGGTATTTAACTGTTTATATAGCTAAAATATTAGAGTAATTCCCAACATTACCTAAGGTTGGGGTACCCATCATTTTTCCAAACACTCCCCATTAATAGTTCAGAATTTTAGTGGACAGGAGACCTTATCCACTGAGAATTCAGCTATACGCTTTGGATAATAGAAGGGTGTGAGAGAATGGACAAGTTGTACTCCTGAGACCTGAAGCCCAGTTTGGTGCAGTCTAGCTTTGTAACCTCAGTTTTGCTCAGAATGCTATTAAATAGCTATAATAATAGCTTCAAAGTTGAAAGAGAAGTGTTGCTGCTGTGAGAGGATATAGAACATAGGAAAAATAAATAGCAAGGAAACAACATCAAGGATCAGCCTGTTCTAAGGGAGCAACGATAGCTCACCCAACTGGCACACTCCTGGCTAGCAGAGACCTGTCTCATCCAGAGTGCTGAGCATATTCATATAATATTAGCTTAATACCACACTATTCCCAGCCACCTAGGAAACATACTTGCCAATAAATAATTGCTGTGTTAATAAATAATTCTTAAGTTGTCTGGTTGGAAGTGTCTCTGTGTAAAAGTACATGAAGAAAAAAGACCCAGAGAAGAAGAGCTTCAGGGGGTGCAGAGGATCAAGGTTTTTGCTGTCCTCCTGGGAACTGACATAGAAATGCTTAGTTTTAAATGACAGACTATTTTTCTCAATATGATTAGGAAAATTCTCCTCAGCTAAGTTACTTATAACCTACCTTTTGGATTAACTTCAAAGTATGACGTAGAGCCAGTGAGCTGGAGAGGCTTCATCCTGACAGCTTCAGAAAATTCATGTCTTTGTGTGCTCACGGATCTGTAACAAAAATTGCTCAGCACGTGTGCCTTCCTAGCCAGGCTTGACCCTCACATAGGAGGTAGATAGTAGAGAGTTCAGTTTAAGTGAGTTTTTAAAGCTCTCACTATTTGAGCCTGGCAATTAGGGAAAGTGTGGTGCTGAGTTTGTAACGCTGGAGCTCAAACTGAAAATCTCTGATGTATAAACCACTGAAATTAATTAGATAAGAACAGCTTTTAATTCCTGCTGAGCTGGGTAGAAATCAAACCCTACAAGTAAAAGATAATCTTCTTTATTATTAATAAATTCCCCAGTAAGTAATCATTTAATAATTGGTTAAAAATACAAAAAAACCCACCCAGAGTTAAAAAATTGTAAGTTAAATTATTGTAAGTTAAATTCATCAAATCAAACATGCTCCACTTTTGAAATTAAATAGGCAATGTTTTAATTATCTGGGCACAAAGACAAAATCTCCCACATCTCCTGTAAACATACTCAGTTATTCTATGCCCTGCTATAATATTCTACTTATAGAAATGGTTCTTGGCTCTCCCTTGAAGAAATAAGAACATTAAAGATGCAACCTGGTGAATTTTTTTATTTTTTTTTTTTTCTCCCTATAAAGCACTGTGGACAATTTCAAGGATAATTTTCATGGGCAAGTGATGAACTCCTGTCTTGATACCACAGAAATTAAACATGCTTAAAGAAGTTTTGTTGAGAAAGCAATCTTTATTCTTTCTTCCCATTTCAGGAATTATAAGAGAGAAAATGTTTCAGACAAAACAGCTCAGCAGTGAAGAATAATGCAACAATCTGTTATTTTGAATTTGTGAATTACATAGTTGAGACATTGCATTCATGATCTATGTATGCCTTGCAGATATTTCTTTTACGTTAGAAGTAAGCCATGAACAGGATTTTTTTTTTTTCTATGAAAGTGAAATACACAGGAACTAACAAAAGCACGTCTTTTTATTGATGTGAAAGCACACACTTCAGCTGCCATCATAATAACTGGGGACACTTCCCTTATCTTTTCAAAACACAACATAAAAGGGTTTCAGGTTAATAATTTGATCTGAATAAAGTCTCATGACAAAAAAAAATTATCTTGAATGTGGCAACTGGACACTAAAAAAGTCTTCTTTACTACTAGAATATTTTATGGGGCTTGTTTAATTTCAAATTAAATATGATAAAAAGTTAGTATGCTACTTGGTTTATTAATATGAGATATAAGATTTTCTACTGATTTTGAAATGGCATTAAATTACTTAAACTGGTAAGAAACACCTCAACAGTAGCTATTCTATATCAGGATGTATGCTCTATCCATTGCTCCATGCTTTCACTCCTAGAAACATGAGTGCCATATCAAGACATGCAGAAACTATTTCTTCACAACCTACAGACCCGATTAGTTTTCTCTGACTTTGAATTATGGACATAGAGCGCTGACCTTGATCTCTAAGGCTAGAATTCACTTTGAATTTTTTGTACTAGAGGCATATATAAAAATCTGCTCCCAAAGTCTAATCTGGACCTTTGTGTAAGTGAGCCCCCTTAATTTTCTTTTTAAACTTTGACTAACATTATTGTGTGGAAAAAGGAAACATTCCTTTTTCAGCATAAAGAACCAGCATATTTCTTACAGCTATTCTGAAGAACACAGCTAACTTCAAATAAACTACAAATTTTTCAAATCACTATCTAGTACTGTTGAATAAAGTCACTTTTTTTTTTTTTTTTTTTTTTTTTTTGTGCTCTAGGCTTGGGTCAATATTCCTTTTAGCTGCCCAACATAGTCCATGCTATAGATACATCTAAAACCAGATTTTTAATACCAGTATCCTTTAAAGTGAAAAAACTACCTGGGTTTTTTTTCCAATATCCTGAAAATCATTAGATCATTAGAATCCTGAGATCATTACTCATTAGCAGAATACCATATTTTTTCTATAAATATAAAACAACAGGAAATGGAAATATCTAAGCATAAATTTTAGTGCTAGAGTTTAATTCAAAAACATTATGTTTTCGGAACAACTCACACATGTTCCAAGGAATTGTTCTGCCAATTGACAGTAACAAAAAGATTAAGAAATTAGTATTACAGCTCCACAAATTTTGGCATGATCCAAAAAGATTTTAAAAGAATGCTAATATTTTTCACTGTCTCTTGGAGAATGCAGATATCTTTAGGAGAGTAAAATTAAAAAAATCAAAATATTCCTTTCAAGAAAGACATTTGTGTGATTTTTACTCAATAAGCATTTTTTTTTTATTATTATTTTAAACTGTAGACTCTCAGGTGTTAAAATAAATAATAGAAGTGTTGTCTTCTTCAGTGTCAAGTCACAAGTGTAAGGAAAAATAGGGTTTTGATTTTTACTTTTCTTTTAGAATTGCAACATTAATATGCTATGAACATTTGCAGAACCATACCAGATCTGATTTATGTGGCATTAAATATTTCAAACAACTGCCTGGAAGCAATGCCCTCAGGTAGTCCCTCTACTAGCCAGCTACCATGTAAAGAGTAATGTAACTCCCACAAGTGCTACTTTCCAGAAATATCACTTTCTTAACATGACAGCAAATACATTGTGACAGATATGTTTGATGGAAACAGAGGAAAAATGTTTCTTTTATATGAAGTCCTTGTAGCAATGATTTTTTAATGAATTGGGAAGTAGCACAGATATTAACAGATATTTTCTTTTTCCGAATCAAAACAGACATGTCTTCAAAGATGACAGGAACACAGAGGTGCCGTCTTTCCATAGATTATTTCTTTTAGTCTTATTCAAGCTATTATGTGATTGAAGCAATAAAAAATGCTTGCTCTTTCTGTCCATTTTTTCCATTTCTCATTCAGTCTAGACTGTGTGATCAGAGACAGCTTCTGTCTAATTTAAAATCTATATGAAATGCAGAAAACACTATTAATTTCATAACTCAAAGATAAGGGCAATATCTCAGAATGATAATAGTGTGAAATTTAGATTCAAGCTCTTCTTTTGGTTTCATGTAGTATATTTTGCTTTACTTTGGTTTTCTGTCAAACAAGAAAAACACAATATTTGAATAAAAAAAATTACATGTCCATAACTTAAAAAAAAAAAAAGAAAAAAAAGATGCAAAACTGATGCACTGTGGAGTTAAATTCTGGAATTGTTTTACTCAGATTTGCCTCCAGTTTGCTTTTGTAATTTGCTTCTGATTTACACTAGTATAAATGAAAATAAATGCTAACTCTATGGAGTCCAGGGATCTAATTATAAATAAAACAATTTTTCAGACAGTGAGCGTGGGTAAGCCATACCTGCTGGTCATTAAAAGCTCACAAAAAATAGAGATCAAAGAAATCATGCTGTCAAAAGAAGTTCTAAGTGAAATCATGTGGGGCTTCAAGGAATGAATAAAGGATGGTGAGACAAGAGAAAAAAAGGATGAATTTACATAGGGTCAGTAAGAATCTGCTGAGAATATACAACTTAGTGTCCCACATCTTTCTGATTCCCAAGTTTTTGGGGTTAAGACTTCTAAAAACAGTACTAATATTTAAAATATATATCAATGTACTTGCCAGCATGACATAAGGAAGAGAAAGAACACTGATGGACACCGAGGAATGATTTGCTTCTCCATAATAGTGCACACTTCCAGAAGAAGAATGAGATGATAACTGAACTCATTAATGTGCTTTTTCTAGAATCTGTGTTGCTTGTCTGCTTGTTTGCTTTTTTTCAATTTCAGCTTGGAAACTTGATTTTTTTGTACATTTTTCCTTGCTGGGAACCGCTCTTTGCTCACTGTAAACTTACCTTGCATTTTATTAATGAACAATGAGTAAAAAATATATGATACTTGTATCCTATACTTTTAGATTCTAGACACAGTATCCATGCTTCACAGTATGCATTGGGCCAGAAATACAAGTCATCTGTATTCAGATGTGTACTGGGAGTGCTCTTTCACAATGAGTGCAATGAGCAACAGAAGTTTAATATATTGCTCCAGTTTTGCAATAGCTTGGTTTTCCCTTTCAGCCCCAGGATATGGAATTTACCAGGTGTGCACATGGAAACAATGCAAGATTTCACTCTTTCTAGAGTGTCATTGCTTGTGCCTTGCTCGGTACACAGATTCAGGAACTTTCCAAAAAATGAATAAATAAGTTCATGTGATGCTATGCATTATTTCTAGTCCAATAAGTTTTCATAACCATGTTTCATGTAAAACAGAGTTTCATTTTATTTTATTTTTTTTTGCTACAAATAATTTTGAATTTTTGTCATTAATCATTAATTGTATTTTTGTAATTTTATTCTCCAGGGTAGACTTTTGATGAGGTTAAAACTTAGCAGGATTTTTTTTGTCAATGTTTTAGCTCCCTTTCCCATCTAAAGAAAATGAGAACAAAATAAACATGTAATTCATCACCAGTCTTAGGATAAAACTAGAAAAGAAGCACTCCCATGTTTAACTGGGAGCAGAAGAAGTTTATGTAAATCAATGATGAAACTCAGCCTTGGAGAGAGTGTTCAAAAGGAAATGTAAGGAGATGAAAAAGAACTGTACTAATTACTCATCCTGTGGTATCTGCAGCTACTCAGGCACAAACAAAGGTGAACACTTTGGACTGATCTTTCAGCAAAGTTGTGAGTAGACAGCAACATTTCCTAAGACACATATTCAGAGTTGCATTCCAGGAAACAGTACACACGTAGAATAATGCAGGAAGAGTGTAACGACTGAAAATGAGCATTCCATTGAACGCCAAGATAATTGATTTTAGTAGCACTTGCACTCAGTTAAACTGCAGTGCATTTGTTGGCAGCTGAAATTTTGGGCCATCTATTGTCTAAATGACAATAGTTTTCTCTTGCAGACATTGAAATAACTTGTTTCTATATGAAAATTAAGGTAATTTCCTGTAACAGTCACTATTCACATTTCTTATCTCATAATGATTTTTGATAAGTCACCTTAAAAAGTCTATATTTTCTATGGATTTTACTAAGTAAAGGAAAATAATTTTAAATTTAGCAGACTACCTCAAGTACACCAGCCTCCCCTTTCACTCCTACCAACCTTATGTTTATTACTATGGATCATTCTCTTTGAGAAAATGATGCTTGATCTGTGTAAATTGTTGTGTTAATATACATTGTGTTGTTATGATTTGGCATATTTAGGTTTAGTTTCCCATTTTTGCAAAAACTGAAATGAAAGCTTAACAATAATGTGATGTGCTAGCTTACCAAAAATGGTTGGGGATTATTTTAGTATATTTAGTATATTTGTGTGCAATGAATACATATGAAGAGCTAAGAACAATTTCTTGATAACTCCAAAAAAATATAACAGTCCCTTGATTATATACTCTGGATCTATATTTTCATGCATCACCATGAGACACTGGATAAATAAACAAAAATTTAGAATTTAGATATTATATATAATTTAGAAATTATCAGAATTGAACCAATTTGAGTTGAGAAATTTGATACCTAACAAAGGTAGAAGACCTAGCTTTCAGGGGTTTGTTCATCATTGTTTTCCATTGTCTCAGGCCTGGGGATAGGTAGAGCACTGTGAGCAGCATTCACCATCCTGTCTTTTTTCCAGTTGCCACACAGAATTAAGCTGAGGGGGTGAACATTTTTTTTGTGTAAAGAAACTCCTCTTTTTTTGTGTGTACTTTTATAATTAATATTGCTGCTGTTATTGCATGTTTATTTTTCCATTATGCTTTGCTTTCAGTAAATTCAGTAAATTGTTATCTCAACCCATAGTCTGTCTTTGTCCCTTTCTTGCCAGAGAGGATGGGAGAAGGAAAATGGCTTATCCCAACAGAATGACAGATGCACATTTGTCCATAGATGAAGCAGAGGTTTTGGTGGCATGAGAAAACTCTAAAACTTGTAAAGTTGCTTTAATAAATAACTAGCCATTTATTAGAGCATACTAAAAATAAACTGTGGTATAATGACATAATAGGCTGAAATAAAATATTTAGAGATTATCATAAGATTGGGATTGCTCAATACAATCAACGTAATTGTACACTCACTACCATCCCAAATCAATCAATCATCTAGAGCTAAAGCCTAGTCACACAGACATCCTGTTTACAGAAAGTCTCATGATTTTTAATCACCTAAAGTAGGATAAATCTTCATTTTAGTGCAGAAAAGTTTCTATTTAGGAAACAACATTAGGAGATAAGATAAACTCATATTTTACTACTAGTGAAAGTCAAATAACTTCCTTGTATTTTTAATTTTTTATCCTGTTGGGAGATCTGATATGCCACATTGTGGATGATCAATAAACTACTGCAATGAAAGAAATGGGTCAAGTTGGTGTGTCTAAGAAGCTCAAGAAGTAATGCAAAGAAACTGACCTAATCTCGAAACAAAAGGGAACATAAACCACTATGAACAGTTGGGTTGGATAACTGGTGATGTAAATATTTCTCCCTGTGTTCCCCAAAAGAGTAAATATTGCTCTGAGTCAGCCAGACCAACAAAAAGGGGAGTTAATATGTGGCTCAGCCCAAAACAGAGTAGAAAAGCAAAGCAACTGGTAAAAGAATTTCTGAGAGAGCAAAAGGCTTGAACTGGCTTCAACCCGTGTACTACTTCCTGCCCACTGATGACACCCAGGATGGTGATAGTGAGCATATCATAGACACTGGGAATGGCAATCACACTGATACTGTGATTGAACTGTGTACTGCATTTGCTGGGTTTTGCTAAATGTGACTTATATTTGGTGGTGTTATACAGTTTATTTTGAAGCACTCTGATAAATCAGAAATCCTTTTCAACATCAGATATATTTAGAATAAGTAAAACTGATATTAAATACTACAACCTCCACAATCTCAAAGGACCCAGTGAAAGTGTACTGCACTCTGACATATTTAAAATGGGTAAATCTGTCAAGTAGCTTATCTCACTATTTGTCACAGGCAAAAATATAACCTACTCTGTGGGTGTATAAAAATCGTGACTGTGGGTTCTTAGGATTCCATAATACACAAGGGTACAACCCTCTAAAAGTCTCTTTATTGCAGATCACCACATACATTTCCCCCATATCACCACTAGCAGGTATACTACCACAAAGTCACCACTTGCAAGTAAAGCTATTATTAATAAATTGAATATATATATGTATATATATGAATATATATACATAATATATTCACTTTATTACTATTTATTATAGTTATAAATATTCATTATATTTATTATAAATATTTAAATATTTATTAAATTACATTATATATATATGCATATATCTCAAACTATTAAAGATAACTATCATCAATCAATATGATAATATCAATCAATAGTATGGTAGAAATCAATCATAACAGCAATCAAACATATAACAGCAACAATCAATTGTAAAACAGCAACACAGTTGTGTTCTCTTACCAGCAACCAGAAACTTATAATTAGTGAAACAAACTCATCAACAATACAATAGTGGGTAGTTATAATAGAGCAGTTACATGGATATGTAATACCAGTATCAAGTGAATTAGACAGATTTCAGAGGGGGTGAAACAACCCCAAAGAGGAGGACATAATGATACAAGAAAGGAACTGAACCATCCCAGAGGTAGAGGACAAACCAACCTAACCCCAGAAGTGGGACCAGTGGAGTAACAGACGGAGTCTCTCTTCAAAGACAAGCTACATCACAGAATCTGAAGTCATCCAGGCACCCCCAGCCTGGGTCCAAGATACCATAGAAATTTATTTTGAAGAATTCCGCCTGTACAGGAAAGGAAAATTAAGTCCTTTTTATTTCCTAGAAACATGACCACATAATCACCAGCATTCTGAACAGCCAATAGATGTTGTCAATCTCTATTTTTCACCTGTAAGAGCCAATACGTGGTGAAATTTTGCATTTTTTCAGACCAGTTTCATTTTCCCAGACTGTTTCCACTTTTTGAGATGATAAGTTGCCATTGCAGTTTCTTAGGTTTTGCACTTGCTGATGGTATCTCAGGATGCCTCCTGTTTCTATGTACGCAGCTGTATTTCAAAGATGCCAGCTGCACTTTTCAAAGGTATTTCTGCTGCCAAGGCCTAGTTCCCAGGCTCTCAGGCTGGCAGGCAATTTGTCTGTCAGTATTTTTCAACAGACATTTCCTTCTGTTCAGTAACATTCTCCTTCTAATCAGGCTAATTATGGCTGCTCACATCACCATTTTGTTTCCATCTCTGCACATCTACACTGTGTAAATATTAAATTTTTCCCAGGATCTTTGTGAATGTGAGTCAACATAATCCCCCAAAACACATTCTTGCATGGTTTTAGAAGCTGATTTCAGTGCTGGTCTCCAAATCCAGCGTAGGTGAAACAGCACCAGACTTAGTCATTTCTACATTAATGAGTACACTTAAACTCTTTCAGGCATTAACTCCTTATTATACTACCTAATACCACATCTTACATCAAGAAAAACATAAAAATAACTCTCCTACAGAATATTCTTCACAGTATGTCAGACACTTTTAGCAGGAAAAGAGAAATATTTTGATTCTCAGGAGCTACATGTGACCCTGTTTGCTCAGGGTTAATCGACCTGTTGTGCAGATACCACCAAACTGCTCTGGAGATAGCTAGTCCTGAGATAAATATACAAGAATCATGGCACCACATAGTGGGGTAACTTCTCTCCTAAGATGGATACAGCAATTCAGTCACCAGAGTAGATAGAGACTATGAGTAATGATTTATTTTAAAAATAGTTCCAGTAAAGTCCAAAGTAGGGCAATGGATCTGCTTGGGGAATGAAGGGCAGGTGCCAGAAAGCAGTTTAGTGCCTTATGAACAATATTGGTAGAAATTAAATGCTAGATTTAAAGCTCATCTGCCATCTGAACCCACAAAATGTCTAATCTCTACAAACATCTCACTTTTTTTCCTTTTCTTTTTTTTTTTTTTTTTTTTTTTTTTGAGATCTCTCTGTAGGAGTCTCATGTAATGTTTCTTTATTTCTGTGAAGGACTGAATTCTGACAGGAATTTGATTAGGATGAAGGAATAGCACATTTCTCAACTAAGATCTTGGAGATGTGGAGCAAAGTGTCCGATCTTGGAGCACTTTACGCACGTGTCTAGGATCACGGTACACATAAAAATTATAGAAATCAATATATTTTGAGTTGTGGTGGTGATCCACATCCTTATATAGGCTCCAACATGGTGCCATAGGACAGCCAGGATCATTTCCTGCATTATTAACTTTTAATTTTATCATTCTGGAGAGTAGTTGAACCACAAAATAGAAATCTAGCCTATAGTTCCTTATTTTCCCAGCTGTGGAAGTTCTACTACTCTACAGAAGAGAATTCAGGAATCTTTGGAATTCAGGAAACTTTGGGTAAAGAATCCCCCTGATTGCCCTTTCATAGTTATCTTGTAAAGCCACAGAATATGCTCACCCTTATGCTGTTCGTCCTGAGATGTGTGATTTGGGTAAACCATTCTGCTAAGGCATCAGACTCCTCTCACTCACCTTAATGAACACATGACAACTATATTATTGATGACATAGCCTTGAAATTTTGAGTTAGTATGTCTGAGATTGAATAATTATTTATATTTCTTAATCACGCATCTGGATAAGTAGTCTGGTGGAAACCTTGTGAAATTCAGGAAGGGAAAAGGTAATGGTGTCCTGGGCTTTCCTAGCCAAGGTATTGTCAGTTGGTGAAGGGAGGTGAACATTCCCCTCTATTCAGCGCTGGTCAGACCACACCTGTGGTCTGTTATGGGCTCCTTAGTAAAAGAGTGACATGGATATACTGGAGAAAGTGCAACAAAGAGTGAGTAAACCAATGAAGTGGTACAGCTTTTCTCCACTGAGTGAGGGCTGAGAGAGATGGGGTTGCTTAACCTGGAAAGAGAGTCTCAGAATGTTTAAGAGAACTGAACCCACTGTTCACATGAACCATTAGTGGACTACTCATGTACAGGACAGCCTCATGATATGACTTCTGGATCCACCCAGGAAAAAAAATAGTGATCTAGCAACTGTCAAACTCAGTATGAAAATACTGAACATATGGACACATTTATGGTGACAATAAGGTATGAAGAAAAATAGTGAGGAAAATTTACAGAAAAATAGCAACAAAAAGAGATTAACTGTTCTTCCTCTACGTACTTTGCGCTTAAATTGTTGTTTATCATATCTTTATACCAAAATTCTGTATTTTTAGTTTCGTAATAAAGTTATGCTTAGTCTGGTAGGCACTTGAAAGCCCCAGTTGGGTTAAGAGTGAGCATCCTCCTCCTTCTACAGAGAGAGGCATAATAAACTCCACTGCAAAAAGAGATTCATGGCTCCGAGCAGTATCTGAAGTTAAAAATTCTCTTGCAGCTCTCTGTACATCTTAACTGAACTGAAAAGGAACTGATCAAAATAGAGAAGGTTTCAAGTCTATGCAGCAAAACCACAGAAAAATGAAAAATCAACTTGGTTCTTTATAATATAGTTAAACACTACTTTACATGAAATTTTATCTTTTTCAATTGGAAAGTTATTTTAGTGGAATAGAAAAAAGGCAGGTACAATTACCCACCTTTATCCCAATACCACCCAGTATTCATTCAGTACTATGTTCATCAGTAATTTTTTTAGAGCATATATGGGTCTGACACTAGATAGTAAGGTCACTAATGTTGTGCATTCAGCCCTTTTCAACATGGTGCATCCCAGGGAATTTCATTTGTTCCCTTTTCTTCCTTAATTCTCCTGATTGGAAATGTGTTTCTTTCATCTACCCTGGAAAACACAGAACAATCCCAAAACACTACCAAATCCCAATCCTCCATATGAACAATTTTAAACTATTAATTTTCTGGAAGGTTTGTGTTATGGGTTTATGTGGAAAGGTTTAATGTCTGTGAGAAGCCACCAGAATCTGCACAGATGGCAACAATAAGAAGATAATTCCATGCCTAATGAGACTGAACTGGCTAAACTCTCTGGACAAAAATTCATATGTGAGAAAGGAAGACGTTTTTTACACACATGCCATCTCAAATTATGGGAACAGAATCTATGCCTCATGGATACCCGGGACTTGGAGTGTATAGAAATGGTACCTCCAGAAGAACTGAGGACTCCCACCACTGAGGAAGGACCAGAAGGATGCCACAGCTGTGGAACATCAGACAGTTAGAGAAGCTGAGCTGGGCAGCTCCGCCGACCTCTTAGCCCTAGTACAGTGGAAGCCATAGGAGAGGTAAATTCAAAGCAAGAACAAAAGTGAAGACATCATGTCTGGTCAATCTGACCAGCTCTGATGAGAGAAGATGTAACAAGGATTTGATAACTGAAAAGATTGTGTTACTAAGGGAAGAGGGCAAAGGGGTCTGAGTGGAAAATGTTTAATGGAACTTGGAGACCTATAAACACTGGTGAACTAATGTAACAACCTGCTTTGCATGGTCTGTGTCTCTCAATCCATGCAACAGCCACAGGGATCCATGGTGCTCACTCGCTCTCTCTCCTCCCTACCCATCCTTTCCCTGCCCTGCCCTCTTCCCTCTCCCTTACTATTTCTATCTCTCTACCTCACATTTACTGTTAAATAAAATCTGGAATATTGACTTTGGCATATGGTCTGGTTTGCACGTTAACTCAGGAACAGGCATCTCCTATAACTGGATCATAAGATCAAGATAAAATAAAACTATTATAATAATGAGGTGTAAAAGCATGATAAAATCATATCATGACAATCTCACTTTAACACGCTTTCTGTCTTTTTACCCAACATGTGTGGCCTGAGTAGAAGCAGTTGTCATGGCTTTCTTTAGCTTCACCTTTTCATCAGGTTTCTGTTGGGGAATGTTTTGTCTTCTTGTTCATGTCCTAGATCTCAGAGGACCACTTTCATAAGACTCCAAGAAAATCACAATTTTGTCTCTTGCAGGTTTTTTAGTGCTATTTTATTTCCTTTCACAGTAAGTTTCACATTACTGCAAGAGAGTGAGTTGAATAGTTCCAGTTAAGATGTTTTTGTTGTTTTGCCCAGTTCAGTAGATGTTTCTAGAGGTGCATTGGGGTTTATTTTTTTTTTCAGCAAAGACTCTGAAGAGTCATCTGTTTTCCTGAGTTGACTTAATAAAGCTTTATTAAAAAAGAGCAGGGTGCCAGGGCTTTATTTAATCAATTTCTTGTTTTGGCCACCAAGAGTTCATCCTCCTCTCGAGTAGCTGAACAAAAACAATCTGATCCAGCATTTCTGTGTTGGCTAGCTCATGCAATTAAAAAAAAAAACCAAAACAGTTCAATAGACCTATTGTCAAAATATTAGTAGTTTGCAATCTAGAGACATTTTATATTCACACCTCTTTACCCTGAATTTCCATAGTTCCTTTTACTATTTTGCAAGGTATTAACTGTATTAGCAGGTATGTTATCTGAAGGAGAGTTTTACTGCATGTAAACAGAGTAAATGTACTGTAAAGAATAGAAATCAGAAAAATGTTTTCTAATAAATTAATTTTATCTTTATATCTTTATCCTTTTTTGTAATAAACTTTATATTGTTTTAAAATAATTTGAGTTATAATGATACCAGTATTTTTAAAGTCCTAATAATTGGGTACTCTAGTACTACTAAGAATAAATGCATTTTGTTGGTTGACTAATGTGATATTTGAGAGATTGAGGGTAAGTAAAAATACAAGGTATGAAACCATGATGTTACTGAACTCTATTGAGGTGTTGTCATTTATTTCTGAAATAAAAAGATATCACCCAAGATTCTCAACATGGTGACTTTCAAAATAAACAGCAACATATTGACAAAAGATTAAGGATAGTAACACTGATGTTCTGTATTTGCTTGTAGATAATTATTAGACCTGTGTTTGGGTAGCATTCAAAATTCATTTGAAATAGTAAATTGCCAACAAACCTTATCAGGAGATTCAAACACCAGAAAAAGTTCTCACCCTGTAATAGTAGCCCAGCAGACCAAGATAAAAAAGGTCCCATAAGCATTCAGGTAAGCAGTCCCAGTGATGTTCAGTGAAGCTGAAAGACAAAATCTGTTTATGGCTTCAGGCCATCAAGTCAAAGAAATATGTGTCTACAGTGGTGATAGGAAGAGGGTAGTGACTTGGTGGTGGTGTCTCTGTTCTGTAGTTGGGAATGTTGACATTGTGTTAGCCCCTGACTGCAGGAAGAGGTGAAGCTTTCATCACGACATAAGTCGTTCCATTTTTATTCATGTGCCTACCAAAGATTCCCATCTAGAAGTGCTGTCCTCTGACATCTATTTCAAAAACAGTGTAACCATCCAGCCACAGATAGAGAAGAAGGTGAAGGTGGAAGATAGTTTAACTAGAAAGTTTCTGTGTTAATAATGAAACAATGCACAATGAAAGAAAAGTCATTGCTAAGAAAAGCTGACTAGATCAACTGTTGCAATACAAAATAGAAACCTAGATTCTAGACTTGTCTTGCAAAATTGGTTGCATATTTTATAATAAATAGTTGTTAGATAAAGTGATGCTTATTGTGGTCTAGTGAATATTTCTTACTTTAAATTCTACATTAACTGTTGAACTTGAAGGAGCAATTTGGCTAAGACAGCCTGTTTGGCTCTTCTCTGGAAGTAACCTGTGGTGGTTACACAAATGATGGGCTGTGAATTTCATTCCATAGGGGGAACTGATGTGGAAGGATAGCACAACATGATCAATGTTCATATGCAGAATCATGATATCCTTTTTTATGTTGTTTTTTGACATACTACAGCCCTTGCTTTTGTAACAAAGATGAACAACATGTTCATAACAGGTAATGGTAATGCTTATGGTAATGGTAATGCTCATTTGTTCCACTTGTCACTTTACTCTATGACTCTTGATTAAGTTTATGTTATGTCCATTTCATATTTTTCTTTCTCTCAGTCTAGGGAGTCACAGAAAATTTCCTTTAAAGCTGTTGCCAGCATGGAGAAATCAACAGTCTGTTATTGATTTCCTTAAAGACCATAATTTCTTTTCCTAGTAAATTAAGAACTGTCTGCCAAAAGCCACTGAAAACTAGAGGATTTCTAGGCTTATTAAAATTTTGGTTACACTGAGAGACTGTACTTTAAAAGTGTGGACACCTTAGGTTATGCATTGTCTTCTTTTTTTCGTTTGGAACAGCACATTAGGCAATTGAGTTCAAATACTCTGTCATTTTAATTGGTTCAGGAGAGCAATTGACTTTCAATGGCAAAATGTCAAGTGCTTCCTTTGCTTCATCAAAGCAAATTTGTCAGGAAAAGACTATCATCTCATATAAATAGCAATCAGTGCAATTAATTTGTATGTTTCAATTAGCTCATGATCTAATTATCGCATGGTCTAAGGATAACAGCTAAGGACTTCAAAGAGAAAAAAGTGTTTCTCCTCTCTACTTCAGTGTTTCCTATACTGTTGACTCATATTCATATGCTTGAATAAATCCTCTATGATAGTTGAACTTTGAAGCTTCATTTCACACAAACTTTCAAGTTAGTTATACTGTGAACCTCAAAGCCCAAGTCTACACAACTTCCAGAGGATTTAAAGCTAGCTCAAGTGATAGAAGAAAGACAGATGTTTCACGAAGTGTTGATTATATTTAAATTATTAATGTATTGAGACTAAATCCCTAAGACCTCCTAGCACATTAAGAGTATTAAATAAAAACTGAAAAGAGTCAGAACGGTATAGACCCAAAAGAAGATTAATGTGTCTGCAATTTTGTTGCTGTTGTTTTGAGATGCCAGAGGCCCACCTTTAGTATAAGAGAAGGCTATTTTGAACAGAAAGAGACTTTCAGATTTATTTTTAGGTTTATAGGAGTCCAGGCTCTAGAAGGGTTGTTTTGGTAGGTTTTCTATAGAGGGAATACTTTAACTGTTTCTGAGGCAAGAACTGTACAGCTGTCTCCTTTACTTTTCAAATAATTTCAGATAATTACTAGGAAAACACTACAGGGCCTTGCTTCAAATTCTTTTTGCTCAGTCAAGTTGAAACCCATTTCTCTTACTAATAGAAGCCAATACCTCATATTGTTTTCAAAATATATCTTGTTTTCAACCTTTCACCATTTCTTCAAATAAATTTCCAACAAAAATGGGTGACTCCATTGTAATGCAGAATAGTTTTTATTAATGGCAGTTAAAAAAATAAAATGTCAGAAAAAAAATATTTTAATGCTAAAGACAGTATTTGTCTCAGAATGTTAAAATTAGTAATAGTATAGGAATTTACAATTTTTAAAATTATCACTTCATTATTAAATTAAAATATGTTTCCTATTTCATAATATCTCGTCCCTTCTTTGGTTTGTCCTTTTTTTTTTTCCTTTTCTTTTTATATCTTACAAAAAAATCCAAGTGGGAAATGAGTGAAAGAAAATTGTTAGAATTCTGATCTGACAACTTCCTTTGTTAATCAGTAAAAAGTGAGTCCTTTCTTCTCCTTGGTAAATTCCAATCTTCCTCAAGTTGAGAAATGAGATTAAGTTATCCTGGTCAATATGATACAGAAGTTTTACTCCTAGACACTTCTATTGTGTGAGCAACTGTTGCTCCTGTCTCCCATGAATGGAGCACACTTTTATATGGGTAAGAGTTTGCAGTTTTCTCCATTTATCCTTAGGTTAATTCTCAAAGAAAGGAGCAAAAAAATAAAATTAAAAAAAAGATATAGAAGTAACTTATGTTTCATTTTTACATCTTGCTGCCTGTATCCCTGAAGGAAGTCATGCTCAAATGATAATTGTTGATACTAAGACTGTGGGCAGGTTGACATGACCAAAAAATAAAAGTAGAGGTATTTTATCCACCAGCAGCAGCTTATGATATGATTCGGGTCATGGCAGTCATTGAATAAATTAAATAAATTCCACTTAAACATATATCAAACATAACCCTCTATTCTCTCAAAATAGTACTGTTTTTATGGGATTAGATTGTTGATAATGATTCTTCCATCTCTATTATCCATCTAGTTTATTTTATTCAGTATAATGTATTTTTCAAATGCAGACAGCATCAACAGGAAAACTGATTTTTGTTGTTCACAGTAGAACAGCATCTAGCTCAGGTTGTCACACTTTCACACTTTCTTGAAAGTGTAGAATTTAAACTTTTATATGAAAACACTGCAACAAGAATTTCATATATATATATATATATATATATCTATATATCTCACGGGTGTGATGTTTGTTATAGCCTTTTTCCAAAAGAATTCTCTATTGTCTTATGAACAATAGAAAACATTCCTTACTGTCCTCCTTCAAACTCCCTAAGTGATGAAGAGCTTGTGGGTCTGAAAGTTCTGTGCTGCAAAGCTTTTCCCTGCAGCCTAGTTCTTTAGGCATTTGTGAAGGGCTGATCTGGAGTCGCAGCTCTTTTTCACAGTTTCCTCCTAGCTGCTTCAGGCAAATGTAGAGCCATTGTTATAAATTCTGTCATTCTGAGTGATTTAATTCTTCAGTGCATTAAACTAGAAACTCAGGCTCTCCTCACTAGCTGCATTTTGCATTGGGACTTTTACATGTAAAAGCTACATTGAGAGATATACTTAGGATTACAATGCCTTATTTGTCTGTTTCATCTAGCCCCTTGTAATCAGTACCTTTTACTTTTTTTTTTTTTTTTCTGACTACATGAATGGCTTTGCTTTTCATTTCACATTACTCTAAAATATCCTCCATAGGTATGGATAGTCCTGTTTCTTCTGTGAAGTTACTGGTTTCTTCCAGAATGGTTTTGATGAAGTATAAAGAAGTCTTGCTGACCCTTTTGTTTAAATATATTCTGTAGTGTAAGGTTCCCCCTAATCCATTATTTTCAGAGGTTCACGCCATTAAAAAAAAAGCAGCAGAAGTATTTCATTAGCACTAATAGATACTCTAACTCCACAAATGAAATCAGTTTGCAACTCAGATCAGAATAATTTAAATCTCAGCTGGAAGTATTTATTAAGTAATGTCTGATCTTTACAATCCCTGTTGTAAACACCTGTCTGGTTTCAAAATTTACTTCAACATTCCTAGACTTTCAAATGCATTATGAAATTAGTAATTCACAGCCATTACAGATTTTTTTTTTTTCTTGTCATATTCTTGTTTTACTGGAAATCTAATGGTTTTACTTCAGCAGCATTATTGCCTCATTAGGAGAAGAATAAAGAGATACAAAAGTTCTTAGTCAACAGTACTTCTATTTCCAGCAAGTTAGCATCAGAATTTCTAAAAAGTCAGGAGATCTTGCAACTTTCTACTTTATCCTGAAATCTAATTAAAATCAGAGCTGTCTAGGAAAGTATGGCTCTGAAAATATAAAGAAGCTGGAAATCCAGGCCATATAACCAATAAAGTTCTCAGCAATAAGGAGGACAGAGAATTCAATCAAATTTATTATGGTTTTATTACTGTTATTTTGAAAATCCCATCTGAAGCCTCTAGTTTTCTTTTCTGCAGGTGCTAACAAATACTTTTCATCTGTGTCTTAAACCTGTACTGCACACACACACATACACACACACACATACACACAGAGCTTCTTCTCTAATTTTTCATTAAATATAAAAAGAACCACATTGATTCATAAAAACGTACAGCACTTTGCAGTAGATGTCCTGACTTTCTTAAATTCATGTACTTTCCCTTTCTTTCCAAATGGATTCTGAGAGAAATGAAGAATCACATCTGATCAGACCCTGTATCCAAGCTTTGTAGGGATCAGGAGCTCAAGAAACACCACAGAATCAATCTCTCCTACAGCAGAGACACAGCTTAAAACATCTTTGATAGGGTAGATGCTTATCCACAGATCACTCTATCCTCCCTCACTAAACTCTCTTAGAAGAATGTAATTACATTCTCCAAGACCCAGATCATTGTTTAGAGTTATTTTGTAATGAGGAAAATAAAGGATTGAAAAGATTATCTTCTGTTGTGGAATCCAGGGCTGTCTGACACCAACCGATCTTAAAATTGTTTAGATTTTTGTTTGGCTATTCTGACATGAAAGTTAGACTCTAAAATAAGTACCTTTATGAGGGGTGGTTAAAGACCAGACTTATTAGTGTTCAGTTTGTGTTCATTTACTTCAGGGCTTACATTAGCTTAAATACCGTTTTTTAGAAGTGAACAGAATTATCAGTTTGTCCTGTAGTACTATGTTTTTCTATTCTACTAACATTTTATTGTCTCATCCTGAAAGATTGAAGTCCCTTTTCTTACATATTCTAGATTTAGAATGTAGGTGACCTGAATTGTCCATCTCAATTTAAGTGTCATCCTACCAGGCGAAACATATTGAAGCAAAGTTAGACAGTTAATATATATTACCATCTCTGCCAGAAATAGCTCACCTCATATATTCTAAAAAGAGGTTTTGTTTTTTCATGCCTGCATCACATTAATGGGTTATTTTCATTCTGCTCTTAAGTGCATTAAGATTGCTGTATCTCTTCATTTCCAACTGGAAGAAAATGACTTTTTAATTTGGCTGGTTTTTTTCATATTGAATTTTCATATAGTTAGTCCATGGCTCCGTTTTAATCATAATATCCTATTATGTACTGAACAAATGGAGTCCACTTTTTCACAAGATAGGGCTAGAAGTGTATGTGAAATTGGAATGATATGTGGAATAGAAGGGTACATGATCACTTGTAAGGTGGCAAAGACCTCCAGTTTGTGAGAAAAGTCAACAATGATTCAGCATTTAATAATAAACAAATAAGAGACAAGAAAATATGTGGCTACTTGTGTTCAGATTTGTGTGTGTGTGTATGTGTGAGTGTATTGGCATCTCTGGAACAGTTGCTGGAAATATAAACAAGAACAGCAGCAAACAAACTGAGAGAATAATTATTCTGAGTCTGGCATTAGACAATCCAAGCAGCAGATCATTCCCAAGACACTCCAAGTATGATTACTAATACGCAATATATTCTTTTTAAATATTCACCTCTTCCCATTTTTCTTTGTGTGTGGTACTATTTTAGGAAAGATAATTTTCATATAGTTATATTTAGTTACTTAAATATGGTGAGATAAGCAGTCCATGTTGCAAACATGACACTCTTCAAGATCACAGCAGTTTCCTTGTGATTTGTGCAAGATTTATAAATACTAAAGCTTCTTCATATAAACGTTGGATATAGCACGTGCAAATGCCTCTAGATGTAAACATAGACCCTGTATTTGCAGTTGCAGCTTAAAAAAAATTCTCAAATGCTTTTAGACACTAAAGTCATATATTAAAAATATACATTGCAAGGCATTAAACAAAGATTTCCCAGCATTCTGTCTGATCAGTGTTTTGCTATTATTAAATCATGAAACTACACGATGATGCTCCCAGAACTGACAAACAGCAGAACATCCACTCTTCTTTGTGTTGCTAAGGATCAATGTGCCCAAAGTGCACAAAATAACTCTGAAGGAGTGCTAAATTAATTTTTGTGCTTAAGAGGAAATAAAATTTTCAAATATATAACAACATATATAATGAAAAGAGATGTCTCATAAATTTGACCTCAAATGTAGCTTTCTTGCCTTCTAAAAATCTTAGAGACCATTTTAAATTGATGCAAAAGACCAAGAACTGAATAGTTACAGAAAAGTCAAAAGACATGAATGATTTATAGATTCGAGAAAATCATGAATTCTGTAAAATAAAATATAGGAAATACAACTATTTTTGAACATCATTGAGAAAAATAAATTTGCTTTTATAGAACATGCCAAAAGATTGATAATGACATGCAAGAAATAAGACTGAATATATAAAACATGCTAGAGCTTTTTGGTAATGGGAAATTGTTCTTGGAGTTAGATGATGTTAATACTTAGCAAATCTAAACTCTAAGATATCTCACTACATTTCTTACTTAATTCACATGTAGTATGCTAATCAGAAAAAATGAGAACTTCTCACAAAATTATTTTTTTTCTATCAATTCACTTCAGGCCCAATAAAAATTAATTTAAAATAAATATTTTTAAAAACTCAGAACTTAAAATATTTTTGGATACATTTTGTTATATTTTTAAAAGCAATTATATTTTTTCTGGTCAATTATTTTTCTAGTAAGCAAAATCTAGCTTAAAAAAAAGTGAAAGCTGTAAGCTTTCACTCATGCCTGAAATTTATTGCAATAAAAATATAGAAACCCACCAAATCCCAGACAGCTATTTAACTCTTTGGTATATAAATATCTATAGCATAAAATATTCTTGACTTTTATGCCACTATGAAGTAATAACAAATGTATCACTTACATCTGGCATTATACCAGACACATGGCACTTTTAAAATCACCTATATTTTTTTTTTTTTCAGCAGCTATTTCCACTGTGTCAATGATGCTAAGGTTACCCATCAAAATCCACTTTAAATCATTAGACCACATCAGTAAATATAGATTACGCAGTGGTGAAACTAATTTGCTCTGCCTAGCTGTTGGCAGAATGTTTAGCAGAAATCGCATCTCTATGGAATAAGTGAGCTCATGAAGTGAGGCCTCCATTTCATTCAATGTTGGAAAGTCATCATTCATTGTAATTCAAGTGCTTGTGTTACACTGCTAATACATAAAATCTGAGGACCAAATTAAGTTGGCAAAATATTTCAGAGCAACTGTATGAGACCATATTGGAACACAAATCTTCTTTTGTCCTGTGTAAACAGAATAAATAGAATGAGTTGGTTTGCATTCTAGGGAACACAGATGACAATAACGAAATTACTGTATAGAAATGTCTACTTCTCAGTTAACAAAGGAAGTTTTTTTACTTCTGTGACACAGTCCTTTATTTCAGGTTTCCCAAGCATCCTATGGCTAGAACTTTTTAGCTCATTTCTTCTTAATACTATGTGTCTACTGACCAGTGACAATGAAGGAAAGATAGGATCAATTTTGCCCTTCCCCTCCTTGATTAAGAGATAACAATTCAGTAATTATTCAGTTTCTGCTTCCTTGGAACATGGTCAACAAGCCTTTTTTATTTTATTATTTTTTGTCCAGAGAGGTTCATGATTCCTTCAAATTCTTTCCTCATTTTAAAGAAATATTCAAACACTGGCTATGCAATATTACAATAAATATAGACAGCATATATAATACAATTCCTTACCTCTGTTCCCTTAAACAAAGCACAAATGTGGGACAATCAAATTGGTTAATTTGTAACTTGTAGCTCCACAGTAGAATAGACAACATGCACACCTAATCAGAACATTTTCAATATAAATATCCTTTAAGGAATGGCTTAACAAAGTAGCAAGTTGCTTTAAATGAAGCCTAAACAAAGAAAGAAGTTGAAAATTGTCAGCTTGCAGCTTTCCAAAGTTACTTGTTTCTTACATTAACAACAAGCTCCTTTTCTCCCCGACTGTATGATGAATTCAACACAGTGTAACATACCAGAAAAATTAGAAACCCTACTCTTTTTCCTGCATTTCTATTTTTGTGTATATTCAATATTTTTTTAAAAATAAATGGCTTAAGTCAGTTTTATTTTCTCATTAACCTTTTTATTTTCCCTTTGAACAATATTTCCTTTTAGCAAATGCACATATTTAGATTCAAATTTTATTTTCAGGAATGGGAAACTATTTTGAAAACAGTTTTGGGAAGTATTATTGTCATGCCTTTTACTGGAAAACAAAGTGATTAAATGTTTTTGCTTGTCATGACTAAGACAATCAGGACCTCAATAAAATTCCAAGAACAGCTCTGCCCAAAGAGATAACTTTTACTCTAAAAAGACACTTTCAGTTCTTCCTATAGACTCAACACTTGCCTTAAACTATGGTGAATGAAAGCACTCTGCATGCAATCCCTTATTTCCTAGTCAGCTTAACACAATGAATCTTGTCTATACATGAAAAAACATTTCATTTTCACTAGTATAGTTGTTTTACTATAATGCAAGAATGGTTATGATGAGAACTCAAATGCATGTAAGTTATAATATGTTTCGAATTATCTAACTAGCCGCAGCACATTGACATCCCCCACCTGTTCTTTACTGTCTTCCTCAACTTTTTCAGTGGTTCCATTCCAGAAGCACCTACTTTTATTACAGAGGAAAAAAGATGAGCCACTTCAGTGAAAATTCTTGGAATTTTAAAATCTAACCAGTGTAGCTAAAGCTGATAGACGTTGCACTGAACCCACTCTGTTGAAGGCATTTTCCAGCAGAGAGAGATGGATGGAGACCATAAGCAGTTAGCCAGAAAAATAGAAGGAAGGAATAGAAGAACAAAACTTACTCATTTGTAACAGCTGGATTTGTAAGCCTGTATCTGTCAAAGCCTTAATGAAACCTAGACTAATAGTCAAAAAGTTCAAAGCCAGAAAGATGCTCTGTTAAATGAAAGGTCAGCCTTATCTCACAGAGCAATTTAAGGTAATTAAATACAAACTAGTAGTCCTAGATTCACTTTATTGCTAATGGAAAGAATTAGGTGTATATATTTTATGATGAAAAGATTTCCTTTTGGTTTTTAACTCTTCATTATTTTTTTTTTTTATATGGAATATCTGAACTGCTTAAATTTAAAAGTAAACTTTTAAGCCCTGAATTATACAACATAAACATTAGCCAAAATTCTTGGGAAAAAAAAAAAAAAATCCTATCCAGATCTAAAAGGTAAATTTCTCTTCATTAAGGCTTTGCTTCACAAGTTGATTGTGCATGGAGCTTGAAATTCTAAGCAGAAAATGAAATAGAATTGAAAAAAAAGCTGAGTAATTTAGTATAGCATGAATCTGTAACTTATAGAAAGAAATTTCTCCTGAGGTTCTTCGAAGTTCTTTGGAGAGTAGTGTAAATATGAACCCATAGAAACTACTACAAAGTTATCTGGTTTGCAGTGTTGATCTTGGCAGGATCAGTGAGTAACCGCTCTTCAGATTTATTAAACAGAACCAAAACAAACCCCAAATGACATCAGTTCTCCCTGAGTCCCCCCCCAGAATTATCTTTATTCCCTTTTTATGAAATATAGTGTTTCCTTAAGGGGACTCCAATCCTAACCTGAGTGTAAAGGGTATTAACAAAAAAAAATCCACTAAATTGTCCACTGTTTCTCCACTAGATAGAAACAGACAGTGTGAAACTGTTAGTGATAGTTATTGCAAAGAATCACAGAATCATGGAATCATTTACCCTGAAAAAGACTCTTAAGATTATTAATCACCAAACGATATTTGTTTTCTCCTTTTACCACCTGTAATGTTCCACCCTATGAACTTTGTCATTCATTTAAAAGAGCAATCCAAAAAATCTTTTTTGCATGCAACATTTTCACAACCAGGTACTCAGAGCAGAACTTGAGAAAGCTGAAGACTTTCTGCTGTTTCTGCTGCTTTTCCTTGGTAGCAAGGCAATTTCTCATTGTTTAAGCTTTGTATCTGCAAATATTTTTCCCTGGAACAAATGTAGTTGATACAAACATCTGAAATACATCTGAATTATTTGACCATTCCATTATTCATGAAAAGGCAATAGATACAGATGTTATCCCTCAAGATCCCTCTGGAAACTCAATAAGACATACATCATATTTGAGAAGAACCTGTTTCACCAGATAACTTAGTAAAATATTTTCTGAGATATATGTAAAAGGCTGGAGTTTACATGTAAGGTAGGATTACACAATACTAGTATTCTTTTGCCTAAAAACCCTAAAAGGTCACAGAAATAGTGCAGTTCTTACCTCAGCCTATTTCCCATTGAAGATATATGATAGCAGCCAAATTAGACTGATAGGCTCAGTATGGTCTTTAGTTTATAGTATTAGACTGATATTTTTTGATAAAATTATTGTCATTACTGAAGTGATAAAATTATTCCCATTGCTGAAATGAAGTCCTTCTGGGCACTGAGTTACAAAAAAAAAAAAAATTAATTCTCAGACCTTCCAATGAGTATTGACAAGTAACAGTGTCTTTTGGTGTTACTGTATTTATGGTATACAAACAACATGTCAAATTTCTGTTTTGCTGTAAGTTATATTTAAGGCCAGCAATAAGGGTTACAGTATTAGCAACTTCATTCCAGCTGAATCATTGACATTCCTGGCTGTGTTTGACTTCTAAGACTAACTTATTCACCCCCAAAAAAATCTGAAGTAATACAAATATACTTGCTCAGACCTTGTAAAGCAAGACTAAATGCTTTCATCATTTCTAGTAGCTGATAATTCTGAAATCTACTTCTAATAACTTAGAAAAAAAGTTGCTATTAGCCAATTTATATAAAAAAAAAAATTTCAGGAAAATATGTCAGTGAACACATGGAGAGACAGTCTCTAACTGGGTCATGTGGTATAAAGGAAAGAAAATTGTTCCACTGTTCTTTTTCACATGTTAACAAAGTGCTGCACATATTTGCATGAGAAATATGGTCAAGGTAGACAATGTGTTTGTATTTACATTAATTCAGGGCTCTGATTGCCCTCCTCCAAGGAACCAAACTCCTAGGTTGTTCCCTCAAGCCCAAGTTGGCAGTCTGAGAATCATCTCTGGTATTTTGTATAAACCTGTCAAAAGCTGAGAAAAAAGAGTTTCAGAATGATCCCACTTAAGCTCTGTGGAAAGTTAAAAACTTGACCAAGCATTCCAATGGAAGTAGAAACAGATGAGTCTGATGTTCTACATGGGAAAATCAGTAAGAGATTCAGACACAAACTCTGAGTCCATGAGAGACACTGAACAAGCGTAAGTTGAACTGATAGTTGTACAGCCTTGAGCATAAACAGAAGAGAGGAATTTTTTTCCTGTCAAAATTGTATTCTTTGGGAGTAGCATAGGGCACCTCTGGTTTTCAGAAGGGGAATAAATTTTTTTTCTTCCAGTTGCTGCTTTTTCTGTTTTTCATTGAAAATAACTTATTACTTATTTTCAGAAGCAAGAACCGATTCAGGTTTTTTATGTTATGTGGTGGTTCTCTTGAACAAAATGACAGAAAAACTGTTATGATGTTCTGTCTGTCCATTTTCTTACAGCAAGCAATGAAATTGTGTTTATGTGGCTTGGAGGGTCACAGAAAATTTAAATGCCTTTTTTTTCCTGCTCACTGTAATTAAAATCAGAACTGATTATTTTATTTTGCTGTGTTTTAGTTACTTGGAATTGCTGTAATTTTTCCACTTCAACCAAGTTTAACTTTAATTAAAATAGAAATTGTTGTTGTTCCTGTTTTTAGCAGGAGTAAAACTGTTTCTTTTTTATTCAGGATTTTGCGTCTTGACCATTTTTTCCAGTCTGTTGTGCTCAAGGCGTACTTACACCACTTTCCACACCCTCTACTGTGTGCAGCTAACTGAATTTGGACATGCGGTGTTAAATCACCCTTTTATTTGGTTTGAAGTTGATTAAGTTTTATAGAGGGTTATCTTAAAAATAACAATTGCTCCATTTCCCTTGATAAAATTGTTAACAATGTAACAGCTTAACTACAGAATATAACTATTGTAACTCCCTGTAGTTTTTTTTTATAATTTGTGAAGCCACGTCAAAAAATTTCAAACCACCAAAAAAGTGTTTGTAGAAATCCATTTCTGTATTTTAAAGCATATTATCTTGCATGTTTTGTGAACAACATATTCAAACACTACGTTTAATCCTAACAGGAAAAGAAAAATGTCCCTAGTTTGGGAAAACAGGTTGTGCAACCCAGATCAGGGAATGACTCAGTGAGAGATTCTATGTATGTGTTTTTGTATATCTGCTTTTCACAGTGGTTGCAACACCTGAGGAATAATCTCTAGGACACAAAGCATGTCTCAGCTTGGTCAGTGAAGAGAAGAATGGAGAAGGACTTGATTCAACAAAAGATCTGATTCTCTTTTCAGACGTATCTTCTAACATTCTTCTTACTTTATACACACCAGATAACATGGAAATAAAAAAAAAAATTACATCACCCCTGAGAAACATTACCTGGGTACATCAAAACATATCTTTATCTTACTGATGGCAGAACACAGTTAAATGATTCAGTACCTCTCACAAAATTACGGTCCAGAAGAGATGCTTTTGTTTGCCCCCTTTGTGATACACATACTTTGCAGTAGTTAGAAACACAAGCAGCAGCTCCTTTCTTAGTTGTGTAAATGAGTGGATAGAAAAGAAGAATCAGTAACTCTCCTCCAACCTGCTATTTGCTGACTATTGTGTTGTTTGTTTGAACTTGACTCTAAATTTCACTTGATGGTCCCTGGATCCTGTACTGGGAAAATTTATATACTTGAATATCTGCATTGAAATGCATTGAAATTCACCATTTGAATATGTATTCCTTGGAACTCCAGCCAATGCAGCCTTTTTTTTCCTCTGGTTACTGACACTATTTTACATTTGATTATGCATACCAATGTGGACATGAAAATAGAGCTGATAAATCTTTCCTTCTAAGTGACTTTTTTTTTTTTTTTCCCTCTAACTGAAAAGGAAATCTCTCAGCTGCAGAGATCTTCATTACAGATAAATTAGATACGTACTGCATGGAACCACCCTTACTGAACAAGTTAACATTCCCCTGAAGAAATTAACTTCACTATCACCAATGTCTAAAGACATTCACATGATGGAATGTCAGCATAAAATTGTCAGTTATAACTGATGTTTTCTATGTTCTGAATATGTTCGGACTCTTTTAGTCATAAGGTATTATGAAGTGGGTGATTAGGGATAAGTGTATATTTAGATGGTTCAGGTACACTCTTGTAATGTCTGGTTTGCTAATGCCACAGGTTATCCTAAGTGGAATATGTGTTCTTGTATTTTGGGATAATCATGTCTTCTAATGACCAAAGGCTTATGATCTTTACACTTTTTACCTCCACCATGTCACATAAAGCCAGGTTTCACTGTAAAATAATTTCCTTTTTTAATATAATAATTTCTCCTGCTTTTATTGTTTTTTCATTTGCCTGACTTCATGCATTGGACCATTTAAAGATATTCCATATTTTCCCTCTTCTCAATTTATGATTTTATAAAATTCTTTCAGGTCACAGAACATGTATTGCATACTACACTTGAGATGGAATTGTTTCATGCATCTCTACAGTAAATATTAATCAAAAAGAAAAGAGTTAAAAATAATCTAGTTTAGCTTTTCATTAAAATCTTCTTCTTCTTTTTTTTTTTTTAAATAATTACTCATTTAATTTTTTTAAGATTACATGTATTTGTTTTAATCAACAGTCAAGAGCACTGAGAATTTTTAGGGCATTCTGCAACAATTCACAGCCAGCTCTTACAACCTGTGTGTACCAGGGAACTAGAGACTTGTGATTGCTTAGAAGACTGAAAATCAGGTCAGTCTCAAACTGTTAAAACTTTACTAGATTGACATTAATTAACATCACACGTTGATAATAATTAGTTATTGCACATTGTTAATCATTATCTCTGCATACTAAAAGCACTTCTCCCATAACAATCATACTGCACCAGATGTGAATATGCAAAATCACAAAGCTAATGCTGTGCAGTCAGCACTAATGGCTGCAGACTGTGATGTTCGTATTCACTGAGCTGAATGTGCTCCACCTGAGGTCCCCTCCCTGCTTCCACCTTTCCATACCCTAATTCTCCTAACCACATATGCTTGGCTACTTCTAGTTTTCTGAAGCAAAACCAGTTCTTATCCGGCTCTACAGCATGCACGCAGAACCTCAAGAGGTCTTTAGTCCAACCTCCTTCTGAAAGAAGGGTCAGATCTGAGTTTGCACCAGAATGTTCTTGGAAGCCTTTGAAGACTGATGCAGCACAACATCCCTGGGAAATCTGCAGCACTGCTTAACCAAGGGGAAAAACACTTGACCAGCATGGAATTGTTCATATTCCCAGAGCCTCACTGCTTTCAGCCTCTGCTCACACTGGCACGACCATAAGAAAATTGCCCAGAGTAATGGGCTACTTGCTGCCAAATTCACACAGCCAGTTCCCATAACAAACTGGCAACAGAGGGCATGACTGTATTGTCAGGCACATGTACTATAAGGCCTGTGGGCTGTGTCTAGTAGCGATATTAATTTTTGGGCCTCTGAAATAGAAAAGTGTCTCAAATTATGCAATTGTTGCTAATATTTTGGTTTAAAATAAGCAGAAAATAAAATCTGCTCACTCAGCTTCAATTTTCATGGGTGAAGCAGGCCTCCATATCTGACTAGATAAATCTATTCTTATCTTGAAATGTTTTAATCTATTTAATCAATTTTCAAAGTAGTTTGAAAACACGAGGCACAGTATAAGCATCAACACAGAATCTTTCGGAATGAAGTCACTAGTGGCATCCTATTGCAAATTATAATTATTGAGAGACTGCAAGCTATTCACAACCCTTCACAGAAGTAAAAGTGAATGCCATTTATTTCTATCTTTAGCACATTTTTATAGGGTTCTACAGGGTCTGTGGGCTAAGCAAGTTACTATTGGCTAACACACACAGGTTTACATTTTTTCTCCTATACACAAGGATATTGTTTTGCTTTACTCTGTCTTCTGCAGGAAGGTTTCAAGGACTTTAGCCTTTAATATCACAACTTATTCCAAAGGCTGGTTTGTGCAGACAGGCCTTTACTAATATATAAAATATTATCAACAAATAATCCTTACTTAACTATAGTTTTGTGTTAAATTAGCTTCTGTAGACTTAATGAAAAGATAATTTCTTTTAGTCCAAGCATACTATAGGAACATGGTGGCAGATAACTGCATGCTTAACTACTTCAAATCCTCAAGTTTGTTATGCTTTAAATAGCAATCTGAAAGTGACACTAATGTTATTTCCTATTGCATGCTTCTACACATATAAAATTATTTTACATGTGTCCTAATTATAATAATTCCTATTGATTGTGCATATATTATGGAAGGATTTATTTTTGTAATGACTTCTTTAGTTTCTTGCTTCTCTATGGGGTTTTTGTACAATTTGAGTTCTGTGTTTCTCATGGGTCTTCACACCTTCCCCTCTCATATCTCACTATATCTGCACAGTTTCTTTGGCCATTTATTACATTTTTATATTTCTCTCAGGTTTTTATTTTGTAATCAACTTTGGAAGAAGAGAAAATTAATATGCTAGCTGAACCAGACGTTTATGCTTGTATGTGTCTATTAATGAAAGAAACTGAAATACAGAGCTTCTTTCATCTCTTAGGATGATGTTGATTTCTAATTGCACTGAAACATAACACAGGAATTTAATTGGGTTTTTTTTCAGGAAAAGGAGAGAGTGACACAAACATTTTAAGTCTCTGATACTTAATCTTTTATTGTCTTGTTACTGTGAGTCTACATTGCTATCCATCTTAATATTTTAATTCAGAAAACATAGAGGCTAATATTAATGATGAAATTCCAAGTGATCAAGGAACCTTTTTTTTTTTTTCCAATATCTATTTTTTTTAATTTTCCCACACTATTTTTCTGTGTCATATTTATTTATATTTCTTATTTATTCTTTAATGTAGTTTAGTTTTATAATTTTATTCTCTAGGGAAATAACATCATATATGAAAAAGCAGGGATATCAGTACTGTTGCCGCCTGTTTGTTTACTTTCATTTAAGTCTGTTCACTTTCATGAGGTTTAAAGTTGGTTTACCCCGGTTACTCCCCCTTTATCCCAACATGGTTTGTCCCTAAGTGCCTATCATTGTAAACCCCTCCCCTCTTTCCTGAACCTTCCTTGTCTATCACCCTGTTCCTGCCCCTGAACCCCATCAATCTATGTAAACCCCACCTTTTGTTCTAGCTCCTTCCCTGCCATTCATCCCTCACTCGAAGCCCCATTGGCCTTGCGGCTGCCGCCCCTCCCACATGTTACTCCCATTGGTCCGCAACATTGTAAACCCTCCCCCCAACTCCTCCCCTGAGATGCCCTGATTGGTTCCTGTGTTTGTACCCTCCCCACCTTAAATTGGGGCGCACAGAGGTGCTCCTTGCTCAGAGTCCTTGGGTCCCCGTGTGCCTTTCCAGCCCTCGTCCTGTCACCGCTCCCTCTCCCTTAATAAATCCTGTTTCTGGAAAACTGCTTGGACTCTGGGTCTCCTCCATCTCCTTGCCGAAGCCCACGACGCCGAGATCCGCAGAGCCCTGTGTGGCAGAAAGGCTCTGAAGGTTCGGTCTGGGGAAAACAGCTCCCAGACCGTTCCCCACTCCTGGCACTGCCAGCGGCCAGTGGACAGAGCTAGCCCAGGCGTGACGGGCCGCGGGGGGCAGCGTCAGTTGGCGCCCAACGTGGGGGCTCTACAGCCCGTGGAGACCCCCGGAGGAGTCGTTTTTTGGATTATAAAGACTTTTGGGCGGCAGCTACCCCGGTTGCAGCAGGCTGGTTTTTGTCCAGCAGCGCTCCCGGGGGAAGGAGCGACAACCTCTCTGCGCACGAGGGACCGCTCCTGGGGCTTTGGACATCTCCTGCAGCTCCTGTCAGGACTGGGTGAGTATTCCCCAGTGGGGGAAAGGGGGGAGTGTGTGGTGGACCCCCTGTTTGGTTGTGGCTCCCTCGGGGAGGGAGAGTGTGTTGTAACCCAGTCCTGACCCTTATTTTTATTTCTTTAAGTTTGCATTTGCTGCTAGGGGGTGGTGAGACTGCGGAGCCGGGGGTGTGAGAGATGGGTGCGCGTTTGTCGGCTCCGCAGAGGGGGATTTACTTCCAAGTTGTGGGTCTCCTTGAGGGTGGGAAACATAAGTATTCAAGGGGGTTGGTTAAGAGGCTTGTTCGTTGGCTTTTTCTGCATTTTCCCCATGTGTCCTCCGAAGATGTTCTTTCTGTGCCATTCTGGAACTCGGTCGGGTCCAAATTAACAGCTTTGGTAGTTCAGGGGGACAAAACAGCTGCCAAATTAATCCCGCTTTTTGTTCTGATTCGGACATCCCTAGTTGAAAAGAGGGAGATGCAGAAACAGCCAACGCAGCCTTCCCCAGTTTCTACAGTTTCCCCAGTTTCCCCAAACCCCTGCTCCTCGTCCCTTGTCCCTAAGTTGGGGGAGACTTGCGGAGCAACCCGTAAAACGCAGGGCTCCGAAGTCGGCAGTAGTCTCCCTGGCTCCCCAAGCCTCCCTCAGAACCCTTGCCCCGGTAGCCCTGGCCAAGCTGCCGGAGCCCTTACCCATTCCCCTACTTCCCCAGTTAATAACTCCAAGTTTTCCCCTTTCCAAGTTCAAAATCCCCAGTTTGATAAAGCTCTTGACCCCCAGTTTCTCTCCCAGAACCCTGGTTCCCCTATGTCCCCTGATTACCGGTGTTCCCCTAAATCTTCCCCTAAATCTCCCCATGCCTCGCCTGATTCCCAAAATGGCCCCCGAGGGACACAAAATGGTGGGGACCGCATGGTCGGACCCCTCCCTTGTGCTCCTTCTTCCCACAATCCCTTCCTACCTTCAAAGTCCAACCCCTTTCTCCCTAGCCCCTCCTTCCCTTCCTGCCCTGACCCCTCCCATGTTCCCTCAGGTGATTCCTCCTCCTCGGGGGTGTGTCCCCCAAGTGTTGCACCCCAAAACCCCACCCCTTCCGGCCGCTGCTCCTCCCTCCAACCCTCCCTCTCAGTCGGTCCTCCAGCCCCGCCTCTTCCGGCTTCTGGTTCCCACGCCTCCCCTTCCGGTTCCCACGCCCCTCCTTCCAGTTCCCACGCCCCTCCTTCCAGTTCCCACGCCCCTCCTTCCAGTTCCCACGCCCCTCCTTCCAGTTCCCACGCCCCTCCTCCCAGTTCCCACGCCTCTCCATCCGATTCCCACCCTTCGGAAACTGGAAGTAACAAGCCTGAGGGCCAGAACCCGGAACAGATCGTAATTCCCTTTGCCGCACCGGTCAGTTTTAGAGGAAAAGGGGGGAGGTTCCGAGAATGGGAACCCTTCTCTTTCCAGACAAAGAGGGAGCTGTGCAAGGCTCAGAAGGAGTTCGGCAGGAGAAGTGAATATTTTAAGGGTTTATTAAAAGCCACTTTCTCTGCGAACGAGATGGTCCCCCACGATTTGAAGGAGTTGTTTGCCTGCCTCCTTTCCCCAGCTGACTATAGGCTGTGGAAACAGAGGTGGAAGAAGTCGTTGGAGGCCATCCTTCCTGAGCTGCTGCGCAGCGAGGATTCTGCGGTTGACGCGGATGAAATCCCCCTCACAATAGATCACCTGTGCGGTGAAGGGAAATGGGGAAAGCCAGAGGAACAGGCCAGGGTCTTATCCCGGTCTATCTTAATCAAAATAACGGAGGCCGCTGAGAAAGCTTTCAACATCTTGCCGGGGGGTGAACCCCTCACAAACTTTTCCAACATCAAACAGTCCCCTAATGAACCCTTTAACATCTTTATTAACCGACTGCAGGAACAAATAGAGAGGCAGGTAGACAGGCCAGAGCTGCAGGAGCAGCTCATCCTAGAAATGGCTAAAGCTAACTGCAACGATGTTTGTAAGCAGGTCATTTTCAGCTTGCCGCTATATCCGGCGCCAACCTTGGATGACCTAATAGACGCCTGCGAAAAGAAGGTCCCATTGATGGGGGCGTCCAGGGTGCCACCACCATCACAAGCTGCCAAGAGACCACCCATGGCTGCAGTGACCCAGCACCCACCAGGCCAACTACCACCACCACCTAGAAGGCCTCTGCAGTGCTACCGTTGCGGGCGGCTGGGGCACATGGCCCGAGATTGTCCAGCTGCACATCCCTGCCCTGAACCTGCGAGGGGCAACATGGGGGGAAAAGGGGGAGAGGGAGTTTTAAATAAAAAAAACTAAGAGCGCGGCGCGAACCTGCCCCGCGCGAAGCGACAAATGGGGCAGGTATCGCAGAGGGGGGGGAAAACATCAATCGGACTTGGCCCGTACACCGGACGCGACGCTTAATAAATACTAGGGACATCCTCTTTCGGACCCAGCACTGGACAGTGGTTGCTGTGGATCCACTGGAGGGGGAGAGGACAAACACTGGACGTGACTGTAAGTACATCGCCATCGGGGACACCAAACACACACCCCCAGAGATTGAGATCTCCCCGATCACCTTCCCAGGTGGTCCGGAAGACCTCATCCTCTTAGCGCGCTGCATTCACCCACCATATTTTCTCCCGAAGGGGCAAATCATAGCCCAATACATTCCTGTCCCGGAGGGGGTCCCGGTGGACGACCACGCACCAGGCGTCTACTGGGCAGAAGTGGTGGGTGAAGACAAACCCATCATCGACTGCAGCATCAAGCAGGGTGCCAATTCTGTTCACTTGAGGGGTCTGCTTGATACGGGGGCAGATGTGACGATCATCCCCCAAAGGAGATGGCCGTCACAGTGGGAGTTGCAACCCGTGGCGGGGAAAGTTCAGGGTATAGGGGGCACACAATTGGCACAAGTATCAAAGGACGTAGTACAAATTACGGGGCCAGATGGGCAATTGGCGAACTTACGCCCATTTGTTGCGGATTTTCAGGTCCCTTTGTGGGGGAGGGACCTTATGTCACAATGGGGGGTAAAGATCGAGATCCCGAAAACCCCTCGGGATTTTTAATGGCGGCCACTGTGGAGCGCCCCTTCCAGAAGCTCGATTGGACCACTGATGAAGCAATCTGGATTGATCAGTGGCCGCTTCGAAAAGACAAATTAAGGGCGCTCAACGAGCTCGTGGAGGAGCAGTTGTTAAAAGGTAACATAGTAGAGACTACCAGCCCTTGGAATTCCCCAGTGTTTGTTATCCGAAAGCCGGGGAAGGACAAGTGGCGACTCCTCCACGATCTTCGTGCCATCAACAAGATCATTGTGGACATGGGGCCCCTTCAACCAGGGATGCCTACCCCAACTATGCTCCCCCGAAATTGGAATCTGGCCGTAGTTGACATCAAGGATTGTTTCTTCCAAATTCCCCTACATCCTGATGATGCCCCACGGTTTGCTTTCTCGGTGCCTACCCTCAACCGAGAAGCCCCAATGAGGAGGTTCCACTGGCGGGTGTTGCCTCAGGGCATGAAAAATTCACCTACCATCTGCCAGTGGTATGTTTCCTCATTGCTGTCTCCCGTGCGTAAAGAGATGGGGGAGGTCATCATCCATCACTATATGGATGATGTCCTAGTGTGCGCCCCCCATGACGATTTACTTACCCGATCACTTGACCGAGTGGTTAAGGCTTTAACATCTGCAGGCTTTCAACTCCAGGAGGATAAAGTTCAACGGATGCCACCCTGGAAGTATCTGGGTCTACGGATTGCTGAGAGGACCGTTGTGCCTCAAAAATTGGCAATAAACAGCAATCCGAAAACCTTGTCAGACCTTCACTCGCTGTGTGGGACATTGAACTGGGTCAGGCCTTGGCTGGGCCTCTCTACTGAAGACCTAGTCCCCCTCTTCACACTTTTGAAGGGGGAGAAGGAGCTAAGTTCTCCCAGGACCCTGACTCCAGAGGCGAGGAAAACCCTAGAGAAAGTGGAGGATGCGCTTGTCGAAAGACAGGCGCATCGGTATGAACCTAGCCTGCCTTTTGAATTCATCATACTCGGGAGAATGCCACACCTCAGTGGGCTGATTTTTCAGTGGGACCAGGGCTCCAAGGATCCCCTCTTGATTATAGAGTGGGTTTTCTTGAGCCATCAAAGGTCCAAAAGTATCACCAGGCCACAGGAGCTGATGGCTCAGCTCATCGGGAGAGCCCGAGCCCGGCTTCGGGAGATGTCTGGGTGTGACTTTGCATGCGTTCGAGTACCAGTCAGCTTGTCTCGGGACAAAGCGTCTCCAGATAAGCTGACAAAAGAAATGTTTGATCAGCTACTTCGGGAAAATGAGGCACTCCAGATTGCTCTAGACAGCTTTGAGGGCCAAGTTTCGGTCCATGCCCCTGCCCACAAATTCTTCAATTCCAAATTTGAACCAATTCCAAAAGAAATGCGGAGCAGAAAGCCCCTCAAAGCACTGACCGTGTTTACAGACGCATCCGGGGCATCTCACAAGTCTGTAGTGACTTGGCGAGATCCCGAAACTCAGCAGTGGGAAGCAGACATTGAATATGTGGAGGGATCTCCACAGGTTGCTGAGCTGGATGCAGTCGTCAGGGCCTTTGAGAGATTTTCTGAACCTTTCAATTTGGTCACTGATTCGGCCTATGTTGCAGGAGTAGTTGCCAGAGCAGAGCATGCTGCTCTGAAGGAGGTCTCAAACCCGAAGTTGTTCGAGTTGCTTTCTAAACTAATATATGCTGTTTCCCACAGAAAGCAACCATTCTTTGTAATGCATGTGAGGTCGCATACGGATCTCCCTGGCCCGGTAGCCGAGGGAAATCAGATGGCTGATTCCCTCGCTGCCCCTGTTTCCATGGCTCAGCTCCCCGATCTTTTCCAACAAGCTAAGCTGAGTCATCAGATGTTCCATCAAAATGTGCCTGGTCTGGTCCGCCAATTCCACCTGCGGCGAGATCAGGCCAGAGCCATTGTGGCCACATGCCCACATTGTCAGACCACTGCTATGCCCTCTCTGGAGTCAGGAGTGAACCCCCGAGGCCTAGGGAGCTGTGAGGTGTGGCAGATGGACGTAACTCACATCCCTGAATTCGGCAGGTTAAAGTTTGTACATGTTTCAGTAGACACTTTCTCGAGAGCAGTCTTTGCTTCTGCCCACGCAGGGGAGAAAGCCGAGCATGTCTGTAAACACCTCATGCAAGCTTTCTCTGTGCTGGGGGTCCCCAAGGAGATAAAAACGGATAACGGCCCAGCATATACTTCCAGGAAACTGGAGGAATTCCTGCAGAGTTGGGGAGTGACACATAAGAGAGGCATCCCACACTCCCCCACCGGCCAAGCGATCATGGAGCGAGTTCACCAATCGCTCAAGCGCGTCCTCAAACGCCAGTGGGATTCCATGAAGGGTTGCGCCCCTCAGGATAGACTATCAAAGGCGCTATTCACCATCAATTTTCTAAACTGTAGTGATGGCAATCCCAACCCTCCAGTGACGCAGCATTTTACCTCCACCAGCAACTACCGGCTACAACACCGCCCTCCAGTGCTGGTCCGGGACCCAGAGACCCAAAAAGTCCTGGGCCCGTTTGATCTGGTGACTTGGGGGCGAGGGTACGCATGCGTTTCCTCGCCCCAGGGACTAAGGTGGATCCCGCAGAAGTGGGTGAAACCTTATGTCCCGAAACATCCCACCAGGCCACCAGATGAACGGGAGGATGTCATCGCGTCCGTACAGGCCACCTCTGTAACCCCTGGGAGTGACGAGGAGGAGGAAAACCTTGAGCCCCCCTTTCCCTCTATTGAATTTTTAATATCCCTTTATGTTGAATAAAGTGTTTGTTTTCTTTGTTTTCAGAAAGAGCCATCAAAAGGATGACCACCCCAAACAGTGCACCAACCATCGTGCTCCTGATGATGCTGGTGACCCAAATCAACATGTGGATCGTGCCCCAACCCAAGCAGAATGTTTGGGTCATGTTAGCAAAGTCCCTCCAACGGGATGAGCTATGCTTATCCACAGGGGCGGCAGGAAATCCGATGACCACTTGCCTGGTGGGGATCCCGTTAAAGCCTGATGAATACCCGGACTCCCTATTAGATTTAGTTAAAGAAGCTAATAAAGGGAGGCCGGCTCAGCGAGTAGTCCGCTCCGCACCCACCTATAAGATAAAGAGGCCTGTCCAGAACCCCCTCCTCCTGTGGAGGGACTGGATAGCCTTCTTGGAGCGGGCAGCCGCTGAGCCTCAGGAATTTGATTTGTTAAACTCCTCTCCCGCACCCTATTGTATCCATTTTCGTTACTACCCCTCCGATCCTACTCTTTATTCTCAGTTAATTCAGGATAACAGAGAATTTCAAGCAGCCTCCTGGTGCAAAAACATCGCACATGTGAAGATGCCTTCGACCCTCAGTTCTTACCCTCTTAAGTTGCCTAAGGGCTTGTTTTTAGTTTGTGGAGACCGAGCGTGGGCTGGCATCCCCTCTCGCCTTCTCGGAGGGCCGTGCACCTTAGGCCGGTTGTCTTTGTTTGCCCCCAACGCATCACAAATTGAAAGTTGGGAACTAAAAAATAATTCGGCTATTAAGAAGCGCAGTCTTGAAGACCTTGACCCTGACTGCGACTCTGAAATTTTTCATTGGAACAAACCAAAACGAGTTGCTGTGTCAGTATTTTTGCCATGGTTGGCCGCGGCACAAGCTCTCGGAGAATTGGGCCAATTAGAATGTTGGGTGGTCAAGGAAGCCAACTTAACGTCAACCGCGCTGAGCGACCTCCTCGAAGACGAGGAGATAACCAGGCGAGCAACGCTACAAAATCGCGCAGCTATCGATTTCCTACTGCTCCTACATAATCATGACTGTAAGGAGTTTGAGGGACTTTGCTGCATGAATCTAACCACCAAAAGCATGGACATCAAGAAGACCATCACAGAGATGAAGGGCATGATCCACCAGATACACCAAGAGACTGATGACTGGGTCACCAGTCTCTTTTCAGGATGGGGGGTCTCCGGATGGCTCTCTTCTATTATAAGAACTGTTTTATGGATTGTTTTTGTTATATTTATTATTTTATGCGCGTTCGCAATTTTACGAAGATGTTTAGTTCAGTCCATTACCTCCTTGTTATCTCCCCCACCACAAGCAAATTGTGTTGAGCTGAAACCCCTTATTCCCCTTCCTCCTCCTCCCTTGCCCGCTCCCGAATGGTTTGAAACACCCTCTGCTCCCCCAGACCCCACATCTTCCTCCTGTTCTTAAAAAAGAAAGGGGGAGATGTTGCCGCCTGTTTGTTTACTTTCATTTAAGTCTGTTCACTTTCATGAGGTTTAAAGTTGGTTTACCCCGGTTACTCCCCCTTTATCCCAACATGGTTTGTCCCTAAGTGCCTATCATTGTAAACCCCTCCCCTCTTTCCTGAACCTTCCTTGTCTATCACCCTGTTCCTGCCCCTGAACCCCATCAATCTATGTAAACCCCACCTTTTGTTCTAGCTCCTTCCCTGCCATTCATCCCTCACTCGAAGCCCCATTGGCCTTGCGGCTGCCGCCCCTCCCACATGTTACTCCCATTGGTCCGCAACATTGTAAACCCTCCCCCCAACTCCTCCCCTGAGATGCCCTGATTGGTTCCTGTGTTTGTACCCTCCCCACCTTAAATTGGGGCGCACAGAGGTGCTCCTTGCTCAGAGTCCTTGGGTCCCCGTGTGCCTTTCCAGCCCTCGTCCTGTCACCGCTCCCTCTCCCTTAATAAATCCTGTTTCTGGAAAGCTGCTTGGACTCTGGGTCTCCTCCATCTCCTTGCCGAAGCCCACGACGCCGAGATCCGCAGAGCCCTGTGTGGCAGAAAGGCTCTGAAGGTTCGGTCTGGGGAAAACAGCTCCCAGACCGTTCCCCACTCCTGGCACTGCCAGCGGCCAGTGGACAGAGCTAGCCCAGGCGTGACGGGCCGCGGGGGGCAGCGTCACAGTACAGTATTTCTGATATTAGAATAACACAGAACAGCTTTACAGTGGGAGATAGATGAAATTCACTCTGTTTCAGAAATGTCTTCTTTTTGGCAAAAAAAACAACAATCAAAAAAAACCCAACCAAACAAAAAATCAATTGTTCTACCATTCCACCACATTTGATTATCTCTTTGTTTCCTGAAATAGACACTGTTTTATGGATTAAAGCTTGAAAATAAATTCAAGGATGAAGGTATTACATAAACCATAATCAGAGTGAGTTTCTGTGCATCATGCTGTGTTGGCATATCATAGTTTGTATCAATTCTAGGTCAACTTTGATAAGTTTTCTGAACAATTCCTTAAAGTCAAGATGTATTAAAAGGCACAGGTATTCTTACCATTGTGCTCTAGTTCCAAAATTCAAATTACTATGGTTTATTAGTATTAGCATAGCATTTAATAAACTGAACATTATTGGTTGCTGATCTGACACGCTATCTTCTAGATATTCACTTCTTAACAGTTTTCTTTTTCTTTCAGTTATATATTGATTTGTTTATTCTCTCTACAAAAACAGATGGCTAGAAATAATCTTACAAATCATACATGGAACTACATAAGATTGGGGTAGACCATATAAAAAAATATTTGCTTTTTTTTCTATGTGGTAATAAGGCAAATGAATATGAAGAGATTCCATAAAATGTTCTCTAAAACCAAGTTTTACTTCAGAACACTGTTCTAGTTTTGTTGGGAATAAAATTCTTTATGTGGATAACAGACTTGAGGCTGTGCATTTATGCTTTCAGAATACTTAGGACTGTAGTAACCCTAAGGTAATAAAGTTCTGATCTTACTCATGACAGCAGTTTCCTCTTATAAGCTAAGATGGGCATTTCAGGCAGTATTTTACCACAAATCATTGGAGTTGTACCATGGTATAGCAGCTGTTGACTTTATCCCAACTAAGTGGAAGACAAAGTAATCAAATTATTTGATTATTATAATAATTATATGCTAAATTATTATTTAGCATACACAAAACAGTGATTTGAATATTGAGATGATATTTGCACAGGAAGAGAAAGATCTATTCTCTAAGTGTAACTCAAGATATTAAATACTTCTTTTTTTCCCTCTAAGCTCACAAAGAAATCTGTCATTTGACTTCATCTACTATCAAGGAGTTACTCAGGACCAAATAGCTCACAAAAACTCACTACCTCATCATGTTAGACCTAAATGCAAAGTTCAAAATTAGGCCTCAAAATGGAGACAACAATGTCACACCTTACACTACCACTTTCACCAACAAACTACATTGTTTACTCACATTTATTTAGCTTCTCCATCAGAGGTAAGTGCACAACTAAATTAGATTGCAGTAATCATTGTAATAGTATGCTGAGAGGAGGGATCTGTGGATCAAAGCCCAGCAAAAACACAGGTTGTGTTGTCAAAGTGAATTTGCATTATTTGTCTTTTTGGCATTGGGTTCTGAGGGGAAGTGACCCTTCACAATTAAAGAAAAGCTTCAGGCATCCACCTTCAAACACTACTTCAGCCTGTGAATATTAATCTTTCCTTACTACCTGTACAGATGAGAAGAATAGAGTTGTATAAGAACTTTCATTATTTGGTATTTCCTCTTGGCTTGCTAAGGCACTGAATTATTCAGCAATGGTTATAATAATTAATGCTTAAAGAAAAACCAAACTAGTTCTTTCCACTCAGTACCTAGAGAATTTGAGTTCACAACCTGAGTTTAGAAATTTCATTTCCCATGTACATTATAAATGTCAAGCATGTCAGTAATGTGCTTGACACACTTAAATCGATATTTCTTTCAATTGCTTTCTTCTATTGCAAAAAAATGCCATTCCTGTAATATATTTCCTTATTATTTCTTTGATCAATTATACTTCAGCTCTAACTTTGACAACAAATATCAGGTGTTGTGGCTTTTATTGCACTGTGATACTGTCAGACTAAAAAGAATTTTGTATAAAGCAGCACATTTACTTTTATTTAGTAGTGGTAGTACACTACCCTTTAAAGCCTACTTCATTTTTTCAAGTTATGTGAAAGCATAATGGGAAATTCAGGTGTGTTGTCTCACATGCAGTGTTGCAGAAGGTAAGAATTGAGTCTTCATACGAATAACCAAGGAAAATTACTGAAAGGCATTATGGAAAAGATGATCTGAAAATATTTAGTGGGAAAGAATGGTGTTAGATACTAAAATAAAAAACCCCAAACCAACACAAACAAATGAACCCTGAACAAAAACAGATAAATAAATAAGACTTCTTTGTACAAGATATATAGACAATTGAAGGTACGGTATCGCAGATCTAAAACTGAGGAGTGTGAAGCTTTGAATTTTGTTCCAGTGGAAGGACTTTTTAGCATAAAATAAGAAAAATAAAATAAAAGCCAATCATGCTATTGTCTTACTTGGGGGAAGCAAGAATCAGAGAAATATTTTACTTATAATATTTATATTTACTTCCCTTCTGCATTTGTTCTGGTTTGGTTCTCTTTATCCGTCTCAGATACATTTCAATAAAATAAAATAATGTCTCTGGTTTGTGTTCAGGTGCTGTTAAGAATTCTACAGCAGCCTTGGTTTTCTGTAGATTTTAAGATACTCCAAACAGATTACTAGAGAAACAAAGAACAAGCTATAGCAGATGAATATAAAGAAACAGTGAAGTAATAAGTATGTTCATAATGAAAATAATGCTTACAAATTTTTAATATAAGTCTAACAATGATCAAAATCAGATAACACAGGGGATGTGAAGGAAGCCTTGCAACAAGTACAGTGACTTCAGCTATTCTCCTTAAGAGAGAATCAGGATCAATCCTTGGACATGAAACCAAGGACTGTGGGCTGGCTTGCATCCAGACTGCTTAGTGCCAGTTGCATTAGGATGAAAACAGTACATTCATGATTTGTACCATTTGGGTCCCCTGTGATGCCTCTGCAAGGCTGTTTTGTATCTTTTTTTTTACAATAAATGGGATACAACGAAAGGGCTGTGTTTCACATGACAAAAGGGAGGTTTTTTTACATGATTTTGAGAGGCAGTCTCAGTCTGGATTTGTAGGAAGGTGGAGCAGAGGGAGCAAAACTTAGGGCAGTCTCATGGTTTTGCTGTCCTTTATGAGTACTCCTTTGAGATAACTGTCTTTAAACTGAAATAGAATATTTCCTTGGGTGAACCTAAACTCACTGGGAGTAGATTAGCTGTTGAATTAGGCGGGCATTGTCTTGTTTCCTGGCTGGCTGTTTTTTTAGCAACATAGATGTACTCATGATATCTATTTATTTTCCTCATATGAAATGTGATGGATTGACCTAGACCAGACCCACAGAACTGGGGAGAAAATGGGTTTATAAAGTCCCTGGGTTGACATAAAGACAGGGAGATCACTTATCATAGCAGCTCCAAAGAAGACTAACAATCTGTATTCCACTCAAAATTCTCCATTTGTTCAGAAAGGATACACTTTCTACATAAACTATCAATTAGCATTAAAAACCATTGGTTATGTTGTCAGAAATTCTAATAGAACATGAGACTGAACTCAGGCTTTATCTAGTTTTTTCTGTGTGGGGTGGCTCTAAGGTATAGCTTAGCAACTGGCTCCTCAGTCTACACAAAGCATTCTTTGAATTCCCATTTCTTAGCACCATACCACAACATTTATGTCTATTTGTACTCTTGCCATGCCAGCAGAAAATATTGTCTTAGCATGCTGTGTTTCACCTCATAAGGTCGTAAGAAAACTTATAAAGTTCATTTCTTATAAAGAGAGGAACTCCAGAGCTCAATTAGTTCATGAGCCACTCTGCTCATTCAGATCACAAAAATGGAAAGTATTATTAGATGTTGTAATTTTGATGTATTCTCAGCCTAGGAAGAAATTCAGCTGGGGTGAGCAGGCCAAACTCGTCTCTCACCACTCTGAGTACTGAGTTATGTATACAACAAACCCTAATAGAGAATTTCTGAAAGATGGCAAGGTCTGCATTATAAGGGAGGCTGTAAGTAGGTCCATTATCATAACATGTGAATTATTATTGCTTGTCCTCTGAGTGTGTCTGAAAAAAGATGTATTTCAGTCTCATACTTTCTAACTGAAAAGGTTGCAAATTGGTGTCTTCAAGAAAATTGAATATAATTGTAGCTTTTTTATTGTTATTTTTAGCATTTTTTATTTTTCTTTTAGAATAAGGAATAGTTCAAACTTTGTAATTTGATAAACAATTTAAAAATTTTACTCTTGAAATGAATCTGTTTAGGCTGATGGACCAGAAATATTTAATTAAATTTGGGCAAATATTCACATGATTTATACTGCATACTTAGTTCTTCCTAGAATATATTACAACATTGCAGTGTTTCACCTTTGTCAGTTTTAAGGCCCTATAAAAGCCTTAAATGCATGGTTTTGAAGGAGACTTGGAAAAAAAATAAAAAACCCCCTCTTTTTATTTCATCATATTGAAATATAAATAGAAAACCATTAACTGTAATCAAGACATTATTTCCTGTATTTACAAATTATTCAATCAAATTAGCTGTCCAGAATACATTATTCCCTGATTATTTGCAGAAGGAGAGGTGTTAATAAAGGCTTTCATTTTTGTTGCTTTTACATTTTTTTTCCTCAGGTTTTCTTTCTTTGTGTGATTGAAAAGACATTTTTGATTGTACTTCAAAGAACAAATTAAAACGACTTGCATTATCAAAAGAATGAAGTTACATATGTGTTAGTTAATAGCTTTTGATGGCTTTGTAAAATTATTTTGTTCCTTCTCTAGAGTAACTTTATGTTGATTTAACACTTTTAAAACTTTTTTTATATACTGTCACATCATGTTTATAATTGCCTTAACACATAAATAACTCTCTGAAATTACTTTCTAGATTATGTTTTCAATGATGATCCAAGCTAAACAGTAGGAGCCTTTTCAATTATGTTAAGCATGGCCATCTGACCATATTCTGATCCAAATCTGTGTTGGGACATTTTTAGAGCACACTGTCCTAATGATATCCTCTCTCCCTCCACCTGTTTTACACTAAGCTCCAAAACAGTCTCAGAGGCTGAACTTCTGAACTGCAGCTTCTTTTAAGGACATAAGGCAAGTCCTGATGAGTTTACTCAGAGCCTTAGCCAGTCTGATACTTTACTGGTCCTATTTTAAATCTGGCTGACTCAGGGAAACATTTACCCCACCAGCTGATCCACTCAGCTGTTGACAGTGATTTATCTATAGCAGAAGTGACTCTCTGGTCCCCTTTGTGCTGAGATTAAGTCATTTTTGCACTGCTATGTAAGATGAGCAGGCATATCGACACCCTTGCCACTGTGAACCTTCCTCTGTTAGGTTTTCCTCAGTGAATCACATTCAGCCCTAGGGGTTTAGTCAGTACCAACCTGCTATTGATGTTGAAAATCCTCCTGTCCTTTTTTTGTTCCCTCTTCTGTTAACCTCCCTAGGACTTACTTTTCCTTATCATTGCTGTGTTTCTATATTTGGCTATGTAGTTTTTTTTTGTAATAAAGTAATATTTTTCATAAGTATAGAAAGATTCAATATCACCAGATAGTTCAGGAAAGGGCCTCAATCTGATTTTTTTGGCCAATAATTGTGGAAAAAAGTTAATTTTTTTTTTTACTCACAACTTTTAACAAGGATTATATTGAACTTTCAACTTCCTGATTAAAAACCAATATGGAATTTATGAATATTTGTATTGAACAAGTAAAAATATATAATGGTATAATCATATGTACCTAAAGTATGATTTTTTTCTTGTAATTCTGCAGCATAGTATTCATTCTAATTACCATAATTTCTCAATTTCTGCATTTCACTAATAACCTAAAATTAAGGTAACATTAATATTTAAAGTCAATATTAATTTTAAATTTAACATGATTTGCCTAACTTAAAATAAAAATACCTAGGTTAAATTCTGTTGTCTTAATTCCAGGCTATGTTTTATTTAAATCACGGTTCCAGTGCCTTGAGGCATACATTTATGTTTGGGACTAGATAATCTCCAGAGGTGCTTTCCAACCCTAACTAATTATATGATTTTGTTATAAAAAATACTTTTCCAGTGATTCTTAATTACTTTTATGCTTGTTTCTTCATTTTTCAGTATCTGAACTGAAAATACTGTCCAAAAATAATTCATGATTATTCCATTTCATTGGAATTACATGGTATTAGAGGCATAGACCATCCTCATCACTTGACTGTGAAAGTACATCCTGCACTATAAAAAGCAGTAAAGTTCACATCTCTTAGACAGGGCTCATTCTTACACTCAATCAATCTGGAAAACATTTACGCAATGATATGTGGGAGACTGTTTGGTTGGTTGTTTGTTTGTCTTAATCACTGGAATTGGGATCATGGCTAATATTATAGATCATGTCTCCCTGAGAAAAAGGAAAAATAAATGAGATCAGAGCTACGCACTTTTAGGACAGGATGTCTTTTCTGAATTCGTTTTCTCTTCATTCCTGCTAAAATGCCATTGAAACATTAATATTTTCAGTGCTTAAAAGGTAAAAACCCCTCTTTTGTATAGCCAATAAGCCTGTCATGGTTGCTACTGTTTCTTCTGAGTGAAAATCAGATTGCTATATTAGTCACAATTTCTTAATAGCCTATGTTCAATCAGTTTATGTGATTATTTATTCATAGGGTCCTAAGGTAAAGAGTCATCATCTAATAAATTCTTCAGCTCTTCTTTTTGCATAGCAATTAAAGGAGATGAGGTTTTTCATTTAAAATGTATGGAATATGTAATGTTCAGTGACACAAATCAACTGAAATGCTAGCTGAGTTTGTTGAAAACACTGCTCTTGAATCCCTCTTATTTAGTCATTATGTTTCATATATTCTCTTCACGTATATTTCAGTTGATGTAAATCCAAGTTTTATCTAGATAGACTAAAATATTTCTTCAAATGAAAGTGTCAGCACTTACTGCATCTCAGCTCCTGTATTTTCCTGACTTGGAATTTTATTTAATATGTCCTACTTTATATCCATTGTCATGTACAGCTGGAGACAGCATTTATGTATAAAAGAATATTCAAAATAGAAATAATTTCCTAATAATTTGTCACTCTCAGAATTTCTTGTGGTTTTATACATATGAAAAATGCAAAGAAGCATTAATTAATCTTGTACAGTTAATGAAGACATTCAAATCTACAGACAAAACGCTTTCCTTAATTGGTCACCAAAACTTAATAACACTTTTAAAATCTTTAAACCCCAGACAAAATAGGGACAATTCCAAACGTATTGTGGAAAATACAAATGGACATAATGACATTGCCCTGTCATATAACCAGGAGGTTTGTGCTTTAGAGGAAAAGCTGATCTGAAATTTGCTCCTAGCCCAGTGCACATTCTGTTGGCCAGAACAGCCCTTCTAGGGCTTTTCAAGATTTAGAGAGGCAAGGAAAAACAATATAAGGCAAAATATTTCTAGAAGTCTTTCTAATATCTTTTATTTTTTTACTCATACATAAGCTTATTTAATCTCTAGAGGCTAATTTTTCTTTAAATTCTACATCGAAATTTGTAGTGCTTTCAGCCCAAACTGTTCGGATTCTATATTTCTATTACTAAAATGTTATTGTACAAAAAATCTTTTCTTTCATTTGCCTATGCTGTTCTTGACTTCATCCTTTTCTTATGTTAGAACAACTTCTTGTAGACTGTACAGTGAACCAAGTTTTGGTTTGAGCATAAAGAAGTAATTTATTTCCTTTTTTTTGTTTATTTTGCAGCTATTTTCTGCTCTGGTTCAGCATACAGTCATGTAAGCACTTAAGCTGGTCTAATGGTGTAAAAAGCTAAATGATAAACCTGAGTCACCAGAATGAAAAGAGGGCTGGGAACTTTGCAGTTCCTGATTTTTGTGTATGTTGAACTCCAGTTTAGCGTACTGAAAGCAGTATCATTTTACTGCCACAGCATTTCAGTAGCATTTCTCAGGTTCAAAGCATATTAATAGTGGTTCCCTGCCTGTGTTAATTGCTGCCAAATTGAAATACCCTTTATGGTGTCGGTCTTGACCACAGAAATGCAGAATGTAGTACTTGGCAACCATCTTATAAAATCTTTTTTGCTAATTTATCACACCCTCATTTGAAATCTGTCAGGTTTCTTCTACTTTTTTCCTTCTAGAAATTATTCTTTTAGGCTTATCAACTTTCTTTTAACATATTTTAATGCATATCTATGGTGAAATTGTACTCATTTGTTCTTGTATCAGTACTACAGTAGTTTTGAGTATTCCTGCTTTTCTATGACATCCCCTGTGTGATGCATTTGAGAAACATTTGGTCTCAACCTTCTTGTTATGAACTACACGGTATCCTGAAGTAAACCAGTTTTTCTATGATACTCCTTATTCTTTACATCAGTTTGAGCTCATCTTCCTTGAATGAGGATCACCAAAATGATACAGAGGATTTCTGTTTGAACAGGTTCTCATACAATGGCAGTCAGATCTATTCATGTTGAATATAACCCTCCTGATGCATTCTGACATTGTAACTCCCAGTCTTGTGCCTTCTACAAATTTTGTTACCTTGTGCTTGGTTTCAATTCTGATGTTAAAAAAAGATTAATCCTCCAATAATTTTTTAGTCAGATTGACAGAAATTTCCTCAAGATTAATTGTTTCTCTTTTCAGAGACATTTACTGTTGTCTTTTCACTAGTATGGTCTTAGACATCATATCATTCATGACTTTACAGCTGTTTTCTGTTAATCCATAACTGTTTAAGAAAAGAAGCCCAAATCAACCAACCAAACTGTTTCTAAACTGTCACTTTTGACTAATAATTATATCTATACATATGGATGATAGAATTGAATATATTTATTTGTGTTTCTTGAAATACAAATTTAGCTAACAAGATGCAATTTTACTCATGTTAATGCAATTGCCAATTATAATCTGATTTAAGAAAAATACAGCTGTCAGTGTTCTCTTTTTTGTGTGTCTAAAAGGAGCTATTGCCAACATTCTGACCACATTTGCAGGACATGAACTTGCTTTGTCTTGAGCAGGCAGAATATAATAACTGACTGTGTCATGCCTGCTGAGTGCCTTGTTTTTCCTAAATTGAATGGCATGTATATCACACAGAATTGTTCAGAGTCAAGGGGGAGTTGCAGCTGAGAAAGGCTCTGACACAAACATGGAAGATTACAGCTATTTTACACCAACAGAAGGAAATGCAGATCTCAGAGGATAAAAATTCTGTCTTCAATTTGCAAACAAAATAAGTGAGCCTAATAAGATGTTGACTATTTCAGCTGTGAAATAGAGACAGTATGGGTATTTTTTTTTATTTTATGGACCAGATAACTCTCATGGTTTTAGATTTTTATGAATAGCAAATTTTTTGTTTATTTTATCAAAAAAGCAATAGTTATACAAGATGCTGTAATGAAGCCATAGCTACATTCCATTTCCTGAAGGGACAAAAATATGCAGCACAATTTTGCTAAAAGCTTGTGCCAACATACTGCTTCCGTTCTCCCATATTGCCGTTCTATTATTCTCCATAGGGAGCCTTCAGCCCTCATGGTACATTGGCAGTGGGACATCCATTTATTAGTGCAATGCTGCTCAGTCTGTGTCTTCAAGCATAGGCCAAGTATAAGCTCTCTGTCATGCTGTGCAACTGGCTATTCTATCCATATCTCCAAAAAAGTGTCAAAGGAAGAGAAAATGAGCAAAAGAGTAACAAAAAAACAATGAGAATAAGCAGGGGAATGAAAATCATGCTTACTGAAAAAGGGTTAAGACACTAAGTTGCGCATTCTACGAAGGAACCAAGCAAGGACATAACTTCAGTAATGAGTATCGTGCTCACCAAGTTCCTCAGACATTTCTGAATGCAGTATATTAGACTAATATAGATGAAGGATTGAGGATTAACAAATAAGAACTACAGCATTTATACCCCAGTTTCTAAACTTCACTAAGGCAACTCATTCCATCTAAGTTCGGTACAAAGACAGAATGTGTAATCAATGACAAGAATCAAGAATCTCTGGAAAAGGTAGAGGGCACCAGCACTAAAGCTCTCATTATGGGGACAACTACTTTTATCACCATAGGGGGCTACAAAAACTGGAAGTACCTGTAGTTACCATATTAGTAGATGCATTGAACATCATTCAATTAATTGTGGTAGTCAACACAGGATTAAAGGACCAATCTTTCAAGAGACACAGGTTGGGTGCCTTTGTCACAAGACCATGAAGCTCCAAAACATGTTCAGAACTCGTACTAGGAAACCCAGCTGGTCTTCCTGGAAATCTTAGCCTTCTGAATAATTTTAAAGTAAAAATGTAGAATATCTGCTAACAATTTTGTCCAGGTTCATCCTAAACAAAACTAGTGAGCTGAAGTGTACTTGCAAATGATTGGGCTTTTGGGTTTTTGTTGTTTTGGTGTATTTGTTGGTTTTTTGTTGTTTTGCTGTTTCTTTTTTTATTTGTTTGTTTAGAGGTTTTTGGTTTTTCGGTTTTTTGGTTGAGTTTTTCTTCAGTTTAATATATAAATTTGGAATTTTTATTTTAGGAGTTTGTTTGGTTTTGTTGTTAGTTGGTTGGTTAGCTGGTTGATTTTTTTTCGTTGTTTTTTTTAAGAAGATTATGCAGTAACAGATTGCTTTCTAAATGAATAGGAACTACTGCCTGGACTTTTGGTTTGATTTTGCTTGCTTTATTTTTCTGCTCTGCATAAATTTCACCCTAAATCCTTATCATGATAATGATGGTAGTGAAAAAAATCAGCAGTCTGAGATGGAACTCTGGCTTGTGTATTACAACAGCAATATTTTTACTTTAAGGAATTAGAAATATACTGAAATAAAGGAGTATTATTTTAATTTTGTTTTTTTCTTATTCTGAAGTATTACCTATAAGCATACACTAATTCTTGCTAAAGATGAATGGTTTATCACTCACCTCTGCATTGAAACTGAATTCTTCTCACTATTGCAAAGACAGGCTATAAGGGTGCTTATTAAGAGTTTTTCAAGGAGCTGTCTCAGTAGCTCAGCAAAGGTTTGAAGAAATCATTCCTCTGTAACTAACGGAGGGATTATGAAAATTTCCTGTCATATCAGAAGCTTAGGACCACTACTTGCTGTGGATATAAAACAGTTATCAGGATGTTCCAATATGTGGAGACATGGAATTTCTGGCCAAGGACTAGAAAACACATGTCTGAAAACACATACCTCTCTGTTTTATGACACACGTCCCGCAAAGCATTGCTGATAGCTCACACCTGCTCTGAGATGCTGGAGGCCAAAAGTCCTGGTTTAACCTGAGTGTATTATAATGAAGAGAGACAGCAAAAACATAACAGAAAAATAGATGCAAGTTAGATGATTTGAAAGACAGGTCAGCGGAAGAACACAGAGTGAAGAAATAAAATGGAAGCTGAAAAATATCCATGGGGGAAAAACAAAAAGAAATCTAACAAGAATATAACCAGAATAAGCCTTATTATCCAAAGCATATATCCTGTTCAAAATGACTGTGCACATCATTATCTGCTGTCTAAGGTACTTTGACTCAAAGAAAACATTTTTTCTTAGATCAAGAGCACAGAGGCTTTCCTTCATGTTAATATTTTTGGGATATTATTTACCAGCTGGAGCCAAAAGATATTTTTTATTTGCATCTGGATAGAGGATGAGAACAACTTAATTGTTACTTCTGTCTGTGTTATTTTGTTTGTTTGTTTGGTTTTTTTTGTTACCTGGACATTTGATGAGGTTGCACATTGAGACATTTAGAGCTAACAAGAGTGAGTGTATCAGTCTAACAAAAATAAAGATTGAACTCAGATCTCTGAAAAGCAGGTGTTTTCTTCTTTCTTTACATGAATGTCTCAGCTTTAGCCTCCAACAAAAATGAGTTGGCAGACATGTATGGAATATATAGCAAATATACAATATTAGTCAAATTCTACACATACATATATGTAAATGCATCCATATATATATTCATACATAATCACATGTGTAGATTCCCATGCATGCGTCATCCTTTCTCACATAGAGACATGAAAAAACTTATACATATCTGAGACTCAACACTGTTAACAGTTACATGTACACATTAGACAGCATTTACACACATCCATTCTCTTCTCTGTTTTTAAATATATAAAAAGTAAATTTTTTCATACTTTTTGTAAGTAAAACATAAACACATCAATTAATTATGAAACTAAATATTTTTCAATTTCAAAGTCATTCTAGAAAACTTCCACTGACAAAGGACCAGATCATGAATTCCAGACTGAAAATGGCAACCAGATATTCACAGTAGTTTATATTAACAGATTTCATTTATGCTAATCATAATTAATTATTTAAAATATTCTCATGACATAGCAATGAAATAAATAGATTCAGTTCTTTAGAATCTTACATGTGATTTAACATTTAGTAAGCAGTTTCACTGACACTAGTATGAATGTTTGTATGACTAACTTGTCTGGGCCAAACTTCTTATATTAAGAAATACTGCCAAGATTCAGTTGAATGGCTGCCTGTAATATTCATGTGTTTAATGCAGCTAAAATGCCATCCCACTATGTAACAGTTGCATTTATCTTCCATATTCATTAATTAAAATGAGTGGCTATATTACTATCCTAATATTTTTTGCTTCCTGCAATGTAAAATATATCCATCTCTAGCATTTAAAAGACAACACTAAAATAACTTCCAAAAATGTTTAGAGGAAGCAAACACCCACTACATTTATAAAACTTAACGTATGTGGTTTTTCATACCAAGTTAATTTTCAGATTCAGGAAGACACATTCTCTGCAAATGATGACTTAGTGCCCTGTGAGATGAATGTGAGCTAAAATGCTGCACTTGAAAAACGCAAGAGAAATTTCAGAAGTAGTTTTCTGAAAGGTGCTCTATGGCACTTCTCACTGCAATACAGCCACAGCATTTTAATGACAGTTGTGAAGATGTGTGACACATATATTTATTGGAATCACAAAGATATTCTATGACAACTATTAACTTCAGGAAAATCAGAAAGTTAGTATAACCTTTTAGTGACTCTGGTGCTAATAAGTATTTAAGTCCATGACCACTAGGCACTCATGTAGAGACAAGGATTTTAAAATCTTGTCGACTTCACCTTTGTCTTATGATAAATCTCAGCTTTTAGCATACTCACAGATTATCTTTGAAATTCATTTTGCAACGAATGGCTCTTTGATATCCTTTTATATTTAGGTAGGCTTATATCTGTTGTGCACTTTGTGCTGTTTAGGTATGAGGCCATATATTTTTACTGGGTTTTGCTTCCAGTAAATCTATTCATGAGACACCATTTGATTTAGATATTATTTTCCAGAACATGTAAGGTAAGTTTCAAAGCTTTTTAAGGTCTTTAGAATTCTCTTATATGAACTCATTCAACATTGGATCAGATCTATCATCATAAACTGCCTCACATTTTTTTTAACAGTAAAACTTACAGGAAGGGATTCTTTTGCTACCTCAAAATTCAAGTGGTTGTTTTGCTTATACCATTTGCAATGTGTCTAGTTGATATCTGACTCACTGATCAGAGACAACAAAGCACAAGACCCCTCCATAATTAATTTTCTTTCCCAGTCTGACACTTTTTATACCAATGAAAAAAAAATTTCTGTCTTGCCTATTATACACAATTGATACAAGATTGAAATTTCATATTGATTTTAAAGTTTTCATAAGCAGGAGTCTTCAACTGTGGGAAATAAATGCCTCTGTATGTTGCAGTGTTCCAGAATATTTTCCACCAACACGTGTCAGCATTGTCATGTGCCCCAAAATTACATGGACACAGAGAGAATATCTAATAAAGTTCTTAAGTCTTTTTGCAACAATTTTAGCATTTGTTTCCAGTCAGGAAATGAATCTCACTAATAACATCACTAAACATCTAAACTTAGCAAGCAGTTTGATTCAGTTGCAGAAGCATAGGGGTCCACTGCTAGCAGTCATGCACCAGGACATCCTACCTTTTGACCAGCTACTACTCAGAACAAATTTTGTGTTTGTCAGTCATCTACCATTGCCTCAAAATACTGCCTATTGCCACCCTTTTTTCATATAATCATACATCATTGAATTGTTTGGAGAAGGAGAAGAGGTGAAGAAATAGATCTCCTTGCCAAGATTTTTGTCTCTTTGACCTATTTTTTTTTAATTGATTTTTCTTTGAGATTTGAAAATTGAGATTTTTTAACTCAAAGATTCCAGAATTTCATGTTCAAATTACTCTTGATAACTATATCCTATCAAGCATGCCATGGTTCTGTAAGTAAACACAAGAGAAATTATGAAACTTGTGTACACATTTACACCATGCCAGCTTTTAGGTATCAGTCTTTAATCAACAATATCTATGTCTGAAATTATGAAATTATGTTTTGTCATTTTTCTTTTCTTCTTCAGGCTTGAATTTGACTCAGAAAAAGTTTCATCATTAATTCTTATTCAAATGCAGGCAAGAGAGAAATCTTCAAGTACTTTTCAGATGTTCCCAAAGAACAATTTAAAAAGAATATATTTTCAAAGCAAAATACTTTCCATGTGCGCTGTTGAAAGCATCCAGCCTGCTTTCTGACTTGCCCCTTTTCTTCATTACTGTGTGACTTTTTTCTAAAGCTGAAAGGCTCACTCCTGTAAATTGCTAGTGATAGAATTATTATCAGAAACTATATAATTTGATACAATGTCTTATTGGACACAGAATTACATTCAAATTAAAGCTCTCAAGGAAGCCATGTGAACAGCCTAGTAGCAGCAACTTAAGGGCAATGGACTAAATACTTTTTCACTGTGTCAGAAAATGAAAGAAGGTCAAGAAACATAACTTTTTACTGCAGGAACTATTAAAATGTAAGAAATCAAAACACTGTCTTGGAGTTTGAAGCCCAAATAGGCAAGAGTAGTTTCTGAGAGAAAGATAGAATATAAAAAACCTGGGGAGATCTTTCAGATGATTTAGCATCACAATTTCATCACATCATGATTTTAGTTTGTGATCATCCTGAGCATGTGGACTTCTGGACTTCACAACAGTTCTCAATTAAATATTACTTACATACTTAAGTTAACTATATTTCTGGCCTTTCTATAACCAGACTGACCACATGTATTTTGATGGCATCTTAATGTGGGACTAAAATTTAGGAGTTAGTTACTGAATATCACTAATGTCTCCGTAAAATGTGTTAGCTTTTAAAAATCCTACAGATCCTGTCAATTACAAGGACTGTTGGCAACCCATGCACCCTGGTCAGAAATCAGAATATCCTTTGCCATGCTCTCTAAAGATGCATGAATTAAAAAGAGGTTCATATGAAGCCTTATCTTTTGTTAACTGTAAATTTTTCTGCTATTAGATGTATTTTCAAATTTTCAACACTATGAAGAAAATAGTCAGGAAGCAGTGGTTTTAATCTCTCACTTATACCTCTAATAAAAAATAGATACAAAACTTGTAAACTTGTCCTGCATTTTCTCTTCCTCTGTTGGCTTGTCAAACATCCTCTCCCTCATCTATGATTTATTGTTCCCATACGGTAAAACTTGGTTGCCTTCTCCAGAAAAAAATTACAACCTAGTACATAGTCTTTGCAGCATGCAGATGAATCCAAGGGAATTTCTAGATTTTAGAGTAACACAAATACGATAGATCTGTTTGTGAATATAAGCAAGAACATGTGACCAGAAGCTTTGTTTATCAATAGTGTAAAGAAGTTTCTGAGCTGAAGTTCATATGATACAAATTTCTATGTATCAAATAGGCAACAGGATATGTGGATATAATGAAATCCATGTCTGCATTCATTATCCACCTTCTGAATAAGTGCTTTTATCTCTCCTTACAATAGTAGAAATAAAAAAATATTTCTTTCCTGACCTTGAGGCAGTAGCTTGCCAAAGCCTTGCTAACCAATGTAGTTGTGCAGCATACAGAGGACTACTAAGGGGATTTTCTTTAACATCTCTTCAGTAGCTGACAAGACCCAAATAAATGTGTCCTTGCAATTTCCATATGACAATGAAATTAAATAAAATTCATTACTCAGTATTCAACTTGGCTTTCCAGAAAAAAGCAATAGGCTAATATTCAGTCTATGTAAGAGGGAATACATTCTACAGTAGAGAAATTAAAAGAAACAACAGATTTTCTACACTATCCCAGAAAGAAATTTGTATGTGTTACTTTGTCAGAAATGACAGGAGATTTAGACTCACTTCTAATACCAGATAATGAGTTATGATGTTGTGGCCAAAGATACCTTTAGATTTTGAAAATCATATGTTTTTTAATGTAAAGAAATTCAAATGTTCACATGTTCTTTTCAAAAATAAAGCTACTTTTGGCTACTGATGTCTTTCCCATTTTAAAATTAGATAGAAATACACAATGTTTATCCACCATTAATTGTGCCAGCATCTGCAATTGTGACCCTAAAGACAGAAACTGAATAACAAGGTGTGACCTAAGGGTAAGTAGGGATATTTGATTTGAAGAATCAAGACTTTAGATTTTTTTTATTATTTTCTGAGTTGGGAAGATGGGGCTAGACTTGTCAGAGTGCTTTCCAATATTTCCAGTGAATATTTCATAAGGTAAGTATGAGTTTCCCATTTGAAGGAATCACAGGTATTGTTCAAGAGCAGAGTCCTAATATGAATTAGCTTTCATGCAATGTTTACAGTCAGGAATTAAGAATTTGAAGCAAACCAGAAAGTTAGCCAAAGCTAACTTGAGACATCTCAAATCTAATCAGAATTTTTTTTATGGCAAGCAATTGATTTGATGCCTGCCTCTATGAGTAGTTTGTCACAATGAGAACATAGGATATTCTATGCATGAACAGAGATTTCAATTCATGGGAACTCAGCATATGCAACACTATTTTCTATTATTCCTTTTTCACTGGATAATTCTTAAGATACTATTTTTGACTGAGAAATCATGTATAGCCGGAGTGTCTCTCTTTGACAGTTCATCATTTTCTTGATACTCCAACTTTACTTAGAGAGTAAAAGTTTTTGCAAAATGCTTTGAATAGCCTAAAAAGTTAAACATTTTTGAAGTACCCTGTGACTCCTTGTGTTTTGTAGTTTGGTCTTGTTCCCATTTGTACACTTTGTGCATATTGTGGATCAATCTACTATTGAATTACTCTTTCAAGGTTATACTGGCCTTTCTGGAGTGTGTCTACAGATGGGTACAGATGTACCTTTTTTCTCTCTGTACTTCAGATTGACTGCATTCAAATGAATACCTTTAAAATCTTCATAACTCTTAAAATTCTTCTATGCCCATGTAACAAAGCAGTGGCTCCAGTACAAGAAGAAATTCACAGATGTCCTACTTAACACTCAGAACTTTTGATTCTGAATACCATTTATTTTCATCCTTTGTGCTCCAGAAGAAAGAAATTTAATTAACATTATTACGGAATGCTGTCTACTTCACATTTGCAACAACTTGACATCAGTATTTGCTATGATGGTAAAATCTGTGGCCTCTCGCTTTAACATTTAAGAAGCTTCATGTAAAAGTACTGTATAGAAGATCGTATCATGAGCATGTTAGCAATAAAAATCCTTTCCTTTTTTCTTAAAATTATATGATAATCTATTTATTTGGGTTAACATTCTTCTTTTTTACAATCACAGAATCACAGAGTTGATGGGAAGAGACCCACAAGAAGCATTAAATCTAACTCCTGGCCCAGCAGAGTACCATCCTGAAGAGTCACACAATGTTCAGGAGGACATTGTTCAAACACTTCTTAACCTTTATCAGGCTGGTGCTGTGACCACTTCCCTGGCGAACCAGTTCCAGGGCCCAGCAACCCGCTGGATGAAGAACCTTTTTCTAATATCCAGCCTAAACCTCCCCTGACACAGCTCCAGGCCATTCCCTTCGCTCCTGTCATTGGTCACCACATGAGAGAGATCAGTGTCTGCCCCTCCCCTTCCCCTCACAAGGAAGTTACAGACTGCAATGAGGTCTGACCTCAGTCTTTTCCCCTCCAGGCTGAACAGACCAAGCAACCTTAGTCACTCCTCATGCAGCTTCCCCTCCAGACCCTTCATCATCCTTGTGCCCTCCTTTGGACTCTCCCTAGTAGCTTAATGTCTTTTTTGTATTGTGGCACCCAAAACTGCACACAGCACCTGTCTGTCCCAGCTCAGAGCAGAGCAGGACAATCCCCTCCCTTGCCTGGCAGGCCATGCTGTGCCTGATTCCCCCTAGGAGAGAGGAGGCCCTCCTGACTGCCAGGAGGAGTCTAACTCATATTCAACAGCGTATCATGTAATTAGGCATTTATTGACAAAAACCAAAACAAAACAAAAAAATCCTTCCCAAACTGTAGTCCAAAAACCACCGAACAATTAGATTTCAAATGGCTCAATCCTCTATTTAAATCTCTGCTCTAGATTCTTTTGAGTAACTGAATTGTCCAATTTTACATATTCCTTCTTAATGGATATTTTTTAGCACTGAAAGCCTCCTTAATAAGTCTTTGATTTGTTATAATTTGTGTTTAAGTCTGTGTAAGAGGATGGTGTCAGCAACAGAGCGTAAATCAAAAGCTTAATAATTTCTTCTCTCATTCTGTTGAGTTTGCAGCTACAGTTACAATTCATTACCTTGAAAATCATAATTTGATTTTAAAAATCCAAATATAAAAAGGGAAGGCTCTTGAACCAATCAAGTATGAACACTCAGTTATCTTGAGGCTAATGGGTCATTTACTGCAAGGGTCAATGTTTTTTTGTCTAAAATGAAAGCAATGCTGTATTTTCCTCCCCCTGTAATCTGCCTGTTGCCAATCTGCCTCTGCTGCATAAGAACATTGCATTTCAATTGTGTTATGTATCTAGGAAACAGATATTTTATTTTATTCTTCTAGCTAACCTATGTAAGAAATGCAGATACAGAAAAAATAAGCATTTATCTTTTAAATTTATGCAAAAAGAAATCCTGGGCTTCAGAGAAACTAAAATTGCAGGAGACAGATTTTCTCTCACTGTATTATTTAAGGAAAATATCAAATTGGACACTTTTATTTTTCTTCTCTGTCTCTACCTTTTATTGGCAGAAAGCAGAGGGACACTGGCATACAGAAGGTTATGGAACATGTTAAATGCTTCCTCTTTAGCTCACTTGTAAAGCTGGTAAGTGAGTAAATCTCTGCTGGATGATTTCACAGCTCAGCATGACCATCATGTGGAAAGGCAGAGAAAGTGATTTTGCTTTTTTTTTATTTTTTTTTTTTTTAATGCTATAGGCAGTGATCCAAAAAAGCGAAAAGATCTCTAGTGGTTAAGCACAAGGGGGAATCACCAGCTGATAATTAAAATACTGAACGACACTGAGACAATGGTGTACAAGAACAGTAACTTAATTCCTTATATTGGAAAGAGAGCTAAGTTTCTGGCTCTTTCTTAAAGAAATGGTGAGCGACAATGTAAAAGTAGTGTCTTTATTGTGGTGATTTAGAAATAATTTAGCATAACCTAAGGCTTGTGCAGATCTACAAGATTCCAGCATTTCCTTCTTTTTTTTTCCTTGTTATTGCCCTTAGACATTTACATATTTGAAATTTTAATCTAGCTACATTTTTATTTTAGCTTGAACTTTAACTCATAATATCAAAACTTCAAGATAGGAGTCAGTGGTTTTATTCAGCTGGCCTGAAATTAAGTCAGACAAACCAATGCTGGAAGGTTTACAACATGTTTATCCAACACAGTCTGGATTAAATATGTTCAGCAAAGACAACTGATATTTTCTTGATCAGAAATCCTAGCATACAGCTTCCCAATGATCCTGCTGCACAATCATAGTTCAGTTATACATGCAGAAAAGGTCTGATTCAGTGTTTGTTGGACTAACTCTGCAATTGGCTGATATGATTTGTATATATTCAGAAAATCCCAGGAATTAGACTTACTACATGTACAGACTGATTTCACATTTCATGAAGAGTGAATGTCTGGTATAGATCTAACTTGAAGTTGTTCATATGTTGGATGAAAATTTGTTATCTAGGTTTTATGCAGAAGTAATTTTTATAAGTATTTTCAGAATGTTAATTGAAATAAATTTTATTTATAAGAATGCTGCTGTACTTCAGCCATACCAAACTTTTAATATTTGCTGGTATTCAAGAGACTTTTTTCATGCACTTTGAGTTACGAACCTTTCACATTATCAGACATATATCTTCTGATTAGCATTTAATTCTCTTTCTCACTGTGTTACAGATCATGACAGAATAATGAAAGTAATATGAAAAGCAGTTCTGCATATATTTTCTGTGAAGAGCTACTCATCTAAGATACTGAATAATTCAAGACTAATAGAAGGTTGCTTGAGTCCTGACAAGAACTAGTTATCTTTCTTCCTGAAAAGGAAGAACGGGATAGTAGCAATGCAGAAAAACAGAGTCCTAGTCTCAAAGTGTATCCATAAACTAGGTCAGCCATTACTAAATATCTGAACTCTTTTAGTATTACTTGCTGACACATCCCGGGTAGCATGAATTTTATCTTGTGTTAGTTGTCTACCATACAGCTGAGCTAGTCACCCTAGGTTCTCTTTATAGTCAATAGAGAAAAGGAGGCACTATTTAGGGAGAAATCCACCTGACCTATTTCTGACACCTACTTTAGGATTAAATGAATCGTGTCCTAGAAGTGCTTATTTCTCTTCACTGAGCAAAGAAGGAGCATAGAAAGACTAGCTCACCTGTAGAGATGTACATTGAAGAGGTGTGAGAGGAGCCTTATCATTTGATTCTGGACTTTACTTTAATCAGTAAATGACTAGTTTTACAAAAGAAAAAAAGCTTTCAAAATATGATTGAAAGCCTTGCAGTTCAGAATATTCCAACTGGTGCCATATGCAATGCTCAGTAAGAACAGTGATTTCAATTAGATGGAATGGAAAATGAGCCTGAAACCAAATGGTTTTACACCCCAGAGACTCATTCTGATCATGAAATTTTGAACTAAACAGAAATGGCATCAAATGCTTCCACATTGTTCCTTAGCTTTTATTTTCCTTGAGCATACCACAGCCCTGGTTTTGCTGTAATGAAATATTGGATCAAAAATTTTGAAAATACTTTTAAAAGAAAAAATAATAATAAAGTAATATGAATGATATATCAATACCACTTTTCTTTACCCATATCTGAAGCAATTTGGCAGATTCCACTTAAATTTGTAAATTGCTTTGAGTGTTTCACACTAGAGATTTAAAAAACAGAGAAAGTTTATAATTTATTCCCTAGCACTAATTTTGTCGTATGTTCACTGAAAAAGTTTTTCTCTTCTTCTGAAAAAATACCCAAACTCAAACTTTCTTCAAATACCTTAAGTCTTGGTAGCACTAATTCTCCATGTTTTCAATCTTCCCAGTAAAAGAAGATATAACCATCATATAAATATTTTTTAAACTGCCATTATTATGTGTTTTGCTAAACTATCATTTGTTTAATAGTGGGGAAATAAGAAAAGCATGTTGCTTTTTGTAAACTTCTTGAACTTATTTTTTCTTTTCTTCTTACTATCTTTTAATATTTATCTGTTGATGACTCACTGCTTGACCTATTCTAATATTCAAAAGCCAATCCCTCAATCCTTTAGGTATTGTACTGTAGCTGTTACACTGGAAAGCAAATTTCAAGGTATATCAATGAAATCTATAGGGACTCTAAGTGTGAAAAAACTGCTAAATGATCATTGATATTTTTTAAATTAATCCTCTGAATAATAGATAGTCATTATACTCTTAGTAAATTTTTCATGCTCTGTACATGAACTTTAGCAGCTGCACTAGAAATGATACGAGAACTCTGGCTACTGTTAACAGATAAAAGCTGATTTTGAATTTCTAATTACTTTAAGTATGATTAACAGAGTTAAATGGCTGGAGCATTCCGATATTTTAAATGCATATAGTTTTCCTAATAAATTTAAAGAAAAAGTTAGTCAATTTCAATTTAAACATACTTGCTTCTTTTAATATTTTTTCAGACATGCATATTCATTCCAGTAATTAAAGCTCAAATATTTGAACCAGGATTTGGAGTTGGTAATTATTTGAATATTCTTGTTTTCCAGACAACATGTGTATTCATAACCACAGTTACTAGTACAGTAGAGTTATACTTAATATAAGAGGAGGAAAGGACAAAAAAGACATAATGTAAAAAAAAAAAAACCCTGATATTTTTTTTTAACAATTTACTAAATTGTTCTTTATATATATATATATTTATATATATTTATATATATATATAAAGAATTTATTATAGAGCTTCCAGACCTTTATATTTTTCACCTATGCTAATAGTGTAATCAGTATTTTTGCACTGATTTCAGATATAGAAATTAGCACTTACTAAACAAAAATATCCATTTAATTCTTTGTAAACAACCATAAGTCTAGAAATAATTTTTTCTCTTACCACATGTTGTGTCAGATTTAGTTGCAAAATTCAGATCTCTAAAATTATTTTTGTAGGTATAGGGACAACATAGGTACTAATATTAAGTCTTCATTGGCTATGTTGGCTACATCACCATCTTTCACATCTCTCTTGAATACAAAGAAAGATTAGGTATGTAATTCATATATACACAATTATGTTCAATTGTCAATATTAAGGGCTCTACATCTTGGAGCTGAACATTATTGTTTTATACATGGATGTTTAGGTTGTACTAAACTGTGCCCCTCCTCCATTTGTTTCAAAGGCTAAATCATGATAATGATAATAATCTTCTGGAATATGGCTGACACCTATAGTTCCCTGGATCCTCCTCCTTCATCCTCTGGAAGACAGGAGGTGCATTTATTCTTTGCTAGTCCCCTGGAACCAGCTCATTAAGTAACCATGTTGCCATTACTTTTCATGGATAATCACAGGTGACCTCACAGTGGTGTCAGCTGGCTGATGTCAGTTCCTTCAGTGCTTATGGGTATGTGCTACCAAATCCCATAGATCTGTGTGTGTCCAGTTTATTGAAATGGTAAAACTTAAAAGTTCAGACTTTTCCACAGGTCTCAGGAACCAGGGACCATTGTAAGCCAGTCTAAACAGAAAAGACCATGATAAAGTAAATATTGAATATCTCCGCCTTTTCTGAGTCTTTTGTTGCCATGCACTCTGCACCAGTAAGTAACAAACTCACATTTTCTAGGTCTTCCTTTTGCTGCTGATTTATCTATGAAACCCCTGTTTTGATCTTCATGGCCCTTGCCAGATGCAGATCTGAGTTTGTTGTATCAATATATCAGCAGCAAAAGCAAGACTTATCCTGGACTGCGCAACCTTCCCAATAGGATAAGGAACTTGTGCTAGGAACCATTACAACAATGTTTATTTCTGTGCCATCTTTCCCAAATAATAGAATTAATGTAATTAATAAAATTTCATATATACACGTGATTGAAATATTTTTCTGTCTGAGTCCCTCTAATCTCTGCACTGTTATTTGCCCTTAAACTTCAACACCTTTTTAACATCATTACCTGTATTTCTTTATAGAAGGAATGAGAAGGGTACATATATCTTTGGAACATTATTCAGCATTTTAGACCATACATGGCATGAACGATGTCCTAAACATGGTTCTTTCATTGACTGAATAATAAGGTACTAACAATTATCCCTTGTCTAGAAATGTCTGGTTAATATCTACATATGCTGCATTAGAAATATTGTGTGTCTAAGGCTTCATTCACCTGCCCATGTTAGCTGGCATATGTCATTACCTGCAGGCAACTGAACTGAGCCTCAGATGCCAAAAAAAATGACGAGATGAACACTTAATAAGAAATAATGAGATAAAAGAATTATTTAAAAATACAAATCATTCAAAATAATAACAGCTTCAGTATCTGCTTCATTATCTGCTTTACCAGGTCCTCATTGCTTCATTTTGGTAAGTGCAAATCTATTTTTAACCTAAAAAAACTGCCATTTTTTTATTTTTGGATTTTGATTTTTTTACTATATCTAAGCATTGAAGTAGAACATTTACAGCTAATGTGTTTGAGAGTTATGCTCACTTTCCTTGTTTTAAGGATGAGACCTCCAAAGTCAGAATAACGTCTCTTTGACTACAGAATTTAAAAATGTATAACAAAAATCTGACACTATTACAATATATTAGCTGAGTTACTGGTCATGCATATGAAAGCATATGCATAGCCCCTTAAGAGTATTATATTTTCAGGACAGCTATAAGCAGGTAGATTGTTTTATATTCAAATGGAACAATTATTTTGTTTAATTTCATTTCACTTTTGGTGTAAATAAATATTCCTTTTTACATCCACAGCAATAAAGTAATATTTTAATAACTTACTTATTTTCATGTTTTCTTTTCCTTATTTAGGCTAGTTTTGCATTGTTTTATTCCTTTTTTGCCCCTCACTTCTGTCTGAAAAGAAATAAGGTTTGGAATGTGGACTGTTGAGCAAACTAGATCTGTGCAGTAATTGAAGTAATATTGAGCTTCTTAATAAGTGTTTCATAATAGAGACTAGTATATTTTTATGTCATGCACTGGACAAGGACTAGAAAGTAGCACATATGAGCTGTTCATAGTACTAATAGTGATTCATAAGACAAAGGGGGGAGAGAATTGCTATTCTACCTTAGTATTCTATTAAAATGATAGGATTGCCTCTAAACTTGAATAGAAGGAATTGATTAATGTGGCACATAGTCCATAATTATTTTTTTCTAAAATAACATTATCTATGGGTGTACATTAAAACATTTCTACTTTAATAATAATAAAAATACATAACAAAATATGTTACCTGATTTTGAGGTAAGTAGGTAAATAACCTAAAAACCCCTAATCTAAGTGTGTACCTAGTGAATATACTAATAACCCAGACACTTAAAATTAAATAACTGCTTCTACCTAACTGGTGAGCAATACCTTATAGCACCAGATAGATGAACTAATTCCAGAAAATTCTAGAAAGCAAGAAATATTGTGTTTGTACAAGGAAAAAGGAGCCTCTACACTGAAAAGCTGAAAAAATAGCTTTCCAGCTTTTGCTTCAAATCTCTCTGCTCTGTTACCTATTCACTACTGTCAGTAGTTGTGGTTTGCCTGACAGACTTACAACTTTTGTTTTCTTTCAACTCTTCCTTCACCAGTATCTACACTGATACAAATTCCTGCCACTTGTCTCTTTACAATATCTCAGCCTTTCCGTTCAATCTGCTGACAGCATTGCTGCCTTTGGGTGTTCATTGTTTTCATACTTCTTTGACCGCTTACCACCTTTCTTCTCTTCCTACCAAGAAATAAGCAAAACCAACTAATTTAATCTTCTGTTTTCTCTGCCCTTTGGATCAACCCACTATCTTCTAAATGTCTTCAGCGTCTTCCAAATTTCATCTTTTTATCCTCTTCTTCAGGCATATGTCACTTAAATCTTTTATGTATTATTTCAGTAATGTTTTCCTTATTCAACATTTCTTGCCTAATCACTTCTTGGTACTATTTGGTATATTTCATTGTCTAAATTTCACTCTACATCTTAAAATTCTACAACAGTCCTTTCTTTATAGCATGTTTTTTATGTACCTTTTAGATTTGAATGGATATTCTTTGACAGACCCAGTCTACTAACATACAACTCCTTGGCTGGTGTCACCACCACAATTAGGTGTTTTTCAATGCTAGAGTTGTCTTCATGGCACTAAGTTTGTTGGCATCAGATAGCATTTCTTATCTTTATGGAAGGTGTCTCTGGAGATCATTTAACCCCTGTCAAGGCAGCATCAGCTAGAGCAGGTTATATGCACGAGTGCTTCCAGGTGGGCTTTGAATGCCTTCAGAGAGTCATTGAGGGACATGACCCCCCTGGGAAGCCTGTTCCAATGCTCTTCCACATTCAGTGTAAAGCAGCTGTCCCTCATGCTGGGGTAAAACTTCCTGTGATTTACTCTCCAAATCTGTCCCTTCTTATATTACATGTTTAGAGATTCCTCCCTTGAGCTGGGATACCTCTCAAGGTTACTCCTCAAGGTTGAGCAGAAGAGATTTGCCCAAGCTCTTTGCTATGGGTGAATAACATCACTCTCTACTTAATAATTGGCTTTGCCAGGTTTAATGTAATTGCTTTAATATAATTGCTTCAATATTGCTTCACAGTGCACTATATTATAATAATTGTTATAGCGCTCATACTGTGCAATAAATAATTCTGATTAAAATATTTTGTTTTATCATTATCATAATAAAAACAGCTTGCCCAGAGAATCAGTAAATGCCCCATCACTAGAAGCATTCATGGTCAGATTGGATAGCAATCTGAGCAACTCGATCTAGTTGAAGATGTCCTGCTCATTGCAGGGGGATTAGACCAGATGACCTTTAATGGTCGCATCAAACCCAAACTATTCTGTGATCTTGTGATTCTATGATTCTATTTCTCTGTCCTCTAATCTTCATTCCAGTCTGTTATATATGAAGACATACACATCTCTTTCTTTTTTCTAAGTTTTTTCTTGCTGTGCTTAAACAGAAAAATGCACAGAAATCAGGTGAGGGAGCAAAAGTAAGAGAGGTCAGAAAACATGATGGTGCTGTCACAACCTTTTGACATTGTGAGTACTTAGATGTTAGTGAATGTGGCTCAGGTAAGCTTTAAAGTAAGGAAAAAAAGCTCTCACAATATCTTCAGTGCTTTTGATCTATGTGCTGGACATTTTAAATAAATTTTCTGTTGTGCGGGTTTTTAAAATTTTTTTGCAAAAATGCAAAGACATTTATACTTGCTGAATTGCACAATACTCAGTCATTCAGCAACTCCTCCTTCAGTGACATTTTGCCTGGATATGCTCATTATCACCATAGTAACTGAAACCCTTCCTTCACCCAATTCTACATGTGTCTTCCTTTTCTCTCATCCTTCCTCTTGCTTCTTAGGAAGAATTTATATGAATAAGCTGTTATATTATAGGAACAGTTACATTTTGTGTATTCAAAGTAATTGGCATATTTTCACTCACTCCCCAAATTTAGGATAGGCTGATTTTTAACTTTTTACATATGTGTGATCAATAATCACTTGTCTAACTATTTACCAATATTTTGTGATTGGTTTTTAACTGAAAGATGTTGTCTGGCACATCAGAAAACAGCATCTCAAGTAGAGATTATCAGCACAAAAAACTGAGTTCTACAAAAAAAGTGGACAGCAGAAATGGTACTCAGCCAGCAAATGGGAGCAGGCTGAAGCAAAAGGGAAGATATCTGGTAAATTACCAATGATTTACACAAAGAAGTGCATATACCTATGCATCTAAAATAATATTAGTAATAACAATAAAAATATATTCTGAAGTTCATGAGCATTCAGACACCGTTGTCTCAAGTGAACCTTTTTCTGGATTTTCCATCACTTCAATGTAATGTGTAGACATACTGAACACCTGAAAATTTTTTATTTTAACAATTATTGTTTCTCATGGGCACCTTAATTATGTGAATGACTTCACTTCTCCCAGGAAGAATATTTTTAATTTATTAAAACCCCCAAGAGTAGATGAATTACATAGAGAAATATATGTCCAAGGAGAAGACCTTATACTACTGTTGTTCACTATTTATCAGTAAGTGTCTTCCCGATGCTGAAATACAGAGTCCTGCCCCAGAAAAACTGCCTTGATGGAAGATTATTTAGACAGACAACTTTTAAGTATTCCATCTGAGGCAAGGCTGATTAAGCACTCTCCTGGGATATCTTGAACTTCCATGAGAACCTGCATGTCACTGATTGCCTAATATTAGTCACGAAGCCAAAGGAAATAGCAGGAAATAGTGATCAGACCTTTCACAAAACTTTGAAGCACAACTTGAAAAACAAAGTTATTTTTCAGAGGTTGAAAACATAGCCTGTGTCAGAGGTCATGACAAGATGGTTTTTGTACCCACACTGAGGGGGGCTCAAGGTTACTTAATGTACAATGCCTGAGAAGGTGGAATATGAATAGAAAACTTAGGGGGTTCCGTTAATCTTTTTTCTATGTCACATCTGTAGTTCTTCCAGCCATCTGATGGGATCATATATGAAAGTCAATAACAGTTTTACCTGTTTCCTTTCCTTATGATAGCTCCCTGCCTATAATCCAAATCTGTCAAGAACTGAGCTGGCATCCCAGTCCATATCTTGTCTAGTTATTCAATGATTTGTGAGTGGCTCCCTGTTCCATTACTGAGGTATTTCCCTGGTTTGCACTGGTCCCTGTTCAGTCTACCAACTTGGATCGAAAATCCCAATGTTGTCACTCTCTCCTGTCTTCTCCTTGCTAGCTGAAGCCTTGGGATAAGCCTACATGAAACACGCTTTCATAATGGTGGCTGAAGCTTCCTAGCAGGTACAATTCAGATCCAAAGGTCATAAGATCTGGACAAGGATCAAGTTCAAGGCCTCCTGACTTGTAAGGAGAAATTTAGATTAGATAATAAGGACAGAATTTGGAGTTAGGCAAAATTAATGGGTTGATTTATTTATTGACTTAATTATCATTAGTAACAAGTAGACAGACAAATCAAGACAAAACAAAAACACTGAAAGAAAGAAACCTTTTAGTTATATTAGATGTCTATATTATGATTGCACAAGGAACTGTGGGAGTTTTTTTCTGATTATCTCTCAAAGGAAAAAAAAACTGACCTTTTACTGAGACAACTATCTCTTAAGCAGCCAAAAAAAAATTGAAAAGTACAATAAATTGCTTATTTACTTTTGGGATTTCCATGGGTTAAGCCCAACTGGCAGCTAACATGGACACACATGCTCATGCTCCTACCCACCACTCCCATCCTCTCCTGGTGGAGCAGGGCAGAGAATCAAAAACAAAACTTTCAGGTTGAGACAAAAACAGTTTAATAATTGAAATAAAGTAAAATATAATGGTATCAGTAAATAATAATAATGAAAATAAAGTGAAAAATCAGACCAAATGATGCACAATACAATTGCTCACCACCCATTGACTGATATCAAACCCTATCCCCAAACCCTAATTGTCCTCCTGGGTCAACTGCCCTGCTTTATGTACTGAACAAGACTTTCTATGGTGTGGATTAAACCTTTGGGCAGTTCAGGCCTTCTGTCGCATCTTCTCAGCCAGCAGAGCATGAGACACTGAAAAACTCTTTAATTTAGGGTAAGCATTTCTTAACAACAACCAAAATATCAGTGTGCCATCAATGTTATTCTTATACTGAATGTAAAACACAACATTGTACCAGCTACTAAGATTTACTCTATCCCAGCTAAAACCAAGATGGTGATAGATATAAATAGGAAGAAAATTAAGCAACTGAAAAATAGAAAAAAATCAAAATTATTGAATGTCAAAGGAACATTAGATCACTATGCTCAAAAATGTAGTTAATACAAATATAATAAATATTTGAAAAATATATAGACTTCTGGAAAATTGAAATAGTTTCCCTGTATATATTAAATTATTTAAATGTTACTAATGTTGCAGAATATTGACAGAAAATAGTCTAAATTTACATGTAGTACTAGACTCTTTTATATTGAACTTATTCAATATAATATTACTTATTCAGAGAATTGGATCTAAAGTGAGTCATCTTAAACACAATGTATAATAAATATTTAATAAGCTTTATAAGCATGGAATTAAATCAATATAAATAGGAATTAATCACCTAAAATCCATGTTTAGTATATTTTCTTCTGAATTCTTTAAATCTGAATTGAAAATGGGTCCTATTTTCTGAACTTTTACTGTGATCTTGTGCTCAAGGGGAAAATAAGTATTTATTCTATTCCATAAATATCTCTAATGTTCATTTTTTTTTTTCCAACCCACACCTCCAAATAAAATGGATCACTATCAAACATCAGGAAAAAATGTTTCCCTATTTTTTTTAATTTATGATTTCCTGAAGCTTATTTATAAGCTTATTTATTATGTTGGAGATGATTATTAGCTGGGTTTTTTAAAGGGATTGGTCAATATAAACAGAAATAATCAGAATAATTTTAGCAAATGAATGCTTATACTATAGTGCATGTGGTGCAGGAGATCAGATACATCGTTTTGCTTCATCATGGCAATGGTTTACCTTGCTTAATTAGTCCCTAGAGAAAATTCTTACAGGTAGCTGACAGTAGACTGTGTTTGACTTTTGAGATTATGCCAGCATTCATTTTTCTTGACAGTGACATAATCAGGTTTTTCCTCCTAGATAGTAAAGCATTAAATCACTAAAGGTACTTGCATGTTTACAGGGATATTGTTTGCATATGGAGGTATTATTTTTTCCTTTGTGTTATTCTGCCCATTCTGCATAAGAGATTGTTGTTCTGCATTTATGTACACTTCTGACTAGGAATTTGTACAAGACGCTTCTTAGGAAATATAGTTAGCAAAAAAATTCCAGCAGTTTTGGGTGGTACCCTTTTTCTTTTAGGAAAATATGATCCTTGTGGTTTTAGGCATATTTTATCATGATTCCATAACATAGAATTGGGCAGACTCCAAAAATCCAAACGATGTGTGGAGATACACTATGTCTAATGAGGGCTGGGTTTAACGGTCCATGTTCAGAATATTTTATGTGCTTCAAGTAATGTATTTTGATCAGGGAATGAAAGCAGTGTGAATACATTAGGGTGAAATTTTGTGAATTCATTACATGCAAATTTTTTATCTTCAGCACTTACTTTTTTCCTTCAAAATGGATCAGATTTAGAAACTACTTCTTTTTTGAGATATAAAATATTTCACTTTCCCCCCTCACCTTGGCTAAGTATTTTAAACATCCACATAATCTGAACAAAAATATCTCTTTGAGTTGCCCTGATAAGTTACAGTCTGAAGAACAAGTGTTTATTTTGCCTTATAATTTTTTATTTAAATACACTGGGTGTTCCACTATTCATATTCCCTGGATTCTCTTGTGTTTCTCTCATAAGACAGAAGAGCAAGAATGATAGTCTGAAAATTATTGAATTGTAAATAGAAATGAAAATATTTTAGAATTTTTAAATTAAAATAATTAGTATTTTAAATGTTATTTTAACTCTCTGATCATCTGTTTTTTGGTTAAGAAATAATCAAAAATCCTATGAAATAAAGCACTTATGAAACATAAAGCCCTCTTTTCCATATCTCTCCTTCAATATTTTAAATTTTTCACTCTTCACCTCATCTCCCTTGATTGGGTGAAAATACTTTATTTGATTGGATAAAGAACAGAATATAAAGTATTTACTATTCAGTTATGAAGGGTTTAATTATTAGTCAACTATTATTAAAACTATTATAATCAGTGATCATTCTAAAGAAAATGCAACATTTAAAAAAGCCTAGAAGTTAATCAGGCAGCCCATCTGATTGGTGACATTTGACAGTTGTGATAGTCTATATAGAGCTGGTAACAATCAACATAGAAATACATAGAGAGAAGCTTGGAAGATCATGCATTCTCTTAAAGTAAATCTGTAGACCTCATTGCCTTAATTTGCATTCTCTCAAAATTCTTCACTTTCACTGAATAAAGACTTTTCCACATCATGAGTCTATTCTATTCTGACCTTAACTAAAGCTTGGATGTCCTGGGTGGTACAAGACAGACTGTATGTGAGTTGTTGTCTTTTTTTTTTTTTTTTTTTTTCTTTCTATTGACTCTTCTCAGATTACAGAATCCAAATTTTCTGAGTTGGAAGGGACCCACAAGTCTCAGCAAGTCCAGCTCTGAGGAGAATGGCCTGTACAGGGATCAAACCCATGATATTGGCATTATAAATATAAGTGAATAAATACCCTACAAAAAAAGGGTGGTAACATCAATGGCTTTGGTATTAGGAGAACCAGTTCTAGTGCCCAGCAGATTATATTTTTTGAAAATATTCTCTTATGTTTAATTGGGATTTTTTCCCATGTTCAACTGACTTTCCTCCCATAGCACTGTTGGATATATTAGATTCTAATGGGGAAAAACCCCAAATAAATCACAAATGCAACAACCAACCAAACAAAACACCTCACATTGAATCCATAATTTAGAATATTTCTAACACTACTCCAAATACTTTTATTACCATCATTCATCAAAACAGAATTCTCAATAAAGGCTTGACCATACCTTCTCTGTTTCAATAAGTCAATTAACTCAAATTTCATTGGAACAATTGTTTAACTGACTTCATTACTTGAGTATCTACATAGGTGATTTCTGCCTCTTTGAGAGCTTCAGAAGTTGTTTTGAGTTGATTAAAATACCTAGGAACATATGCCTTAGTTTTACATCGCACCTTTCTTCTTAAATATATCTGAACACGGTTTACTTTTCAAGACAAATGAGGCAAACTTAATTGCCAAACTGATTTTAGGAAAAATGAGAGCAATTGTTCAGGTACATGGAATTTTAAATTGAGTTACCCAGCAGCACAAACCCTTCAAGGTATAGGTTGGACTTGTAATTTCATCTTCACAGGTCCAGTGATATGTCAGCTTAGTTTCATAGTGTTAAAAGTTTTCCCAAACAACTGGACATGAAGATTTAATTCTTAGTTACGCTTTTTCATAAGTCAAAATTGTCCACAGGCACAAAATCTAATATGTTTTTAGTGCAACCATGTTCTGATATATGTTTAAAGAAAAAAATATATAAAATTCCATCTTCTTTACATTATTAAACATTCAGCTTCAATTTATTTCAATTCCAGAAATGGAAATATTATTCAATTCCCTGCAATAACTAACAGTGGGGAAAAAACGTCATGCATGGAGCTGTAACCTTGATACTGGTGTTAAAGGTCTGTCTGAGTTAATGAATACAGCTCTGATGATGTGATTCAGGAATAGTTGAAAGTAGAAAAATAAATGTTGCATATACATGGTTTATGATTTGCTATTCTAACTGTTTTGAATGAAAATGAGAATAATTCTGAATGTTGATCCCTTCAGTACACCTAAAATTTAATATTTTCATTTTTTTCTGTGGTAAATTATTGTAACTAAAGCTAAGCTGACCTTGTAGTATATGTTATATTTACACATTTACTTAATACAGATGGGTAGATAGGTAGTTGTGTCACTTCTCTCACTTTTCAGAATAACACTAAAATTACATGATACAACTCTGATAGGAGCAGCTGAATGCATGTCTCTAATCACAGACTAACCTTTATCAGAATACAAAGCTTTAAAATGATGAATTCAGTTTACAGGCATTGATGCAGCACTTTTTCAGCTATTCTGCTTGGCATAATGATTCTTTTTTTTTATTTATTAGACTGAGCAATTGAAAAGCAGGTGAAATTTTGCCAAAACACTTAAATTTTTCTTGGCTCTGAGTGAAATAATAAAAACTCACAAAGACATCACTCTGAGCCTTATAAGTGGTACTCTGTTTTAAACTATTAAAGGAATCTAGTCATTTATGTGTTTGTCCAAACTGTAATAAAACAGAAATAGTCATCTTTAAAATAAACATTTGGCCAACTTTTCCTGCTCTGCATGCTACACCTTAAAAATGTCCATCTCAGTTGCTGGTGTTCATTCTTAGAGCTCCGTTATATCAACTTATGTCATTTCAATTTGTAACTGTATTATCTTGCAATAAGCACCACTGGTTACCCCTCTGTAGTATATTCTGGAATGCTATATTTACAAGAATATATGTTGTTGTCACACAAATAATAATTGTGTAGCTATAGTTAAAAACATAATGTTTTTTGGTTTTTTTTTGCTCCAGGTAGAAGATACACACTCTATTGATTCTGGATAGGAGAGTGGGTTCTTCATTTTATGCTCCTTTGAACAGTTTTGGTTCAGTCCTTTTTTTCCTGCTATTCCTACAGGCATAAATGAAGAGATAAAAATAAATCCACAGTAATACAGAACAGGAAAAGATAAATTCGCATCCCTTTTTTCTGAAAATATAGGATCATAAGTGCCTATACTGTCCTTTGGTGTTTTTCATTATAGTGAAACTGACCTTTCTGAATAAAAGGGTGTCTTTCTTCATGTGTAATATCTAATGCAAAGGTAAAAATAATTAGGAATAATTTTAGGCATTGGAACTCATGACCATAGCACTCCAGGAAGGGGACAAGTTAGAATCCATGTGTTTTTCAATACAAGTATTGTTCTGGAAGCTTGAAACCTAACTGAGGGGGGCAACTGGAAAGTGACTTTATCTTGCAGCCTTATGGTGCTTCTTATTTTAAGAAATTCATACATAAAATTGTAACTAACCTGGTGTCACTTGTAGTTTTAGAGGAAAAAAGGGATGATTAAGGGTAACTAATACGTATCCAGAAGACATGCTATAAACCTTTATATTACTGAGCCCCAAAGGAAAAGTTCTACAGAACAGCATCACCCAAAGAGAACATGAACTGCGGGCCTGGGTGATGTGTAACAGATCAGGTTTTATTGTTGGATAAAAAAAAGTATGAGGAATGAGTACGACGACTAAACCCCTGAGCATCCATACTGCACAATTATCCTCTTCCTTTCTGGCTCTGAACTGCTCCAACTCTCTTTCTACTAGGGCCATCTATGATTAAGAGAGATGCCCACACTTAATGTGATTAATTCCACTGCAGAGGGAGAGGTTCCATATCCATTCCTAGATAGATAGGCAGGTGAGTGGATGAGTAGATAGATAGATAGATAGATAGATAGATAGATAGATAGATAGATAGATAGATAGATAATGTATATCCCAAAAGCTTCAGCACTTTGATTTATGGAGAGTTACATTGAAAGTGCAACTAAATCTGATAGTGACTCAGTAACACTGGCTTTCCTAGACAATTCCCTCTTTTTTCCCTAAATGTGCCTGTGTCAGTAAATCACAATGCTAGTCACATAAGACAGTTGTGCTATGGGACTTGGGCTTGAGTTATTTCTGAACAACATCCAATTCAAGAGACAGGACCACCAGTCTAAATTTAAAAAAATAAGAACTTTCAGCTTTTCAACACAAACACTGAGAAGAAGTGAAATAATTAACAGAATCCTACATGGCATTTGTTTTTTGAAGTTTGCTTTGAGAGAAAAAAATAAAAGGTGGATCAAAAAAATAAAATTAAATCTTCAAAAAACAAAGTACAGGTGAAGTACTACTTCAGGCCAACGTGGAGATTTAAAGTATGATAAAAAATTCAAGGAAATATAATTGCTGTGGAGTCTGATTTTAACATTTCTATCAAGATGCATTTAGAGGGAATAAAGAAAAGCTAAGAAGAGGAGATAAAAAGTGAAATCTTAGGAAGAAATAGATAAAATGCATTTATCAAGTCTCTTGGTTCTATCTAGATCAAGTGATAAAAGATCTTCTTTTCTTAAGAGATACCTTGCCTTACCTTGGGAATAAATACAGACTTAATAGGAGCAACGAGTGAAATCTAGCATATGAGCACCCCTCAGGATAATTGATTTGGTTTACATGATTTCACACTCCAGGCATTCCTCCCTGGAGATATTCCATAGAAAAAGTATAATTAACCAAGAGATGTTACAGATCAACTTATTTAGAACTTAGCCACAACAGCAAATCTATCCCTGTCTTTGCCAGATTTGTAAACAATCCTAGGATGTGTTTTCCTTATTAATATTGTTTCTTTCTCTTTTTTTTTTTTTCCCATGAAAAAGGCTTTAATTAGCAATTCTTATTTAAAGACTTCTTAGATTTTTTATACAGTTTTACATCTAAAAGAAGGTCCAGACTTTTCCAAATGCTTGATAAGACTACTTGTCCAACAGTAACAAATTTGCCTGGACTGGAGTCAAACAACATATAGAGAATGAAAGTATCAAGCATAGTCATTCTTTAATGTCAGGATGAATGATAGATGGTTCATTTCCCTACAATGAAGTATCAACATTCATTACAATATTTCATTTTTGACTTGGCAGTCCTTGATTCTCTTATCTTTTTCTTTCTGCACAGAAGGTATTACAACCAAGAGAACTTGTAAAACTGCACTTCAAACTAATTTTAGTTTGTTCTTTCTCTGTGTTTTTTGATACTTTATATTAAATTATTATCAAATGCCACTCTAATAAATATTAACTTTATTCTTTTAAGAACGCTGACATCAGCAAGTGTCCTAGAGATCATCTCCAGTTTCTGTTATCAGAAAAAGGAGGCACACATTGAAAAATGAGGCACCAAGACATCCAGTTGAAGGTTCATTTTTACTGAAAAGGATACTGAGCAGGCTACGCTTAGCTCAGAGTGTAGCCCCAAGAAGTTCTCTGCAAACTTTGATTTTTTCTGAAAAACTTATGCATTAATTCAGCATAGTGTTTCTCTACAAAATTTTTAGTTGAAGCAGTAAAAAGTGAGCTCTTAGAGATTAAGGAACAAATCTTTCATGTTATACTCCAAATCTTGCTATAGGCAAAAAGCAAACACACTTAATATTAAAAAACCCCAAGAATTTCTTCTTAGTGCAACTGAAATATTAAAATGCTAAACAAAGATTTGTTAGTAGTCCATATCTATTTATTGCAGGAAAGTTTAAAAAATTAAAAATATTATTATATCCAATCCTTTTTCTGGTATTATGCTGATCCTTCTGCTGCCCTTGGCTTCAGTCACAGGAGTGACTACAGTGAGACACCTACATCCTGAGCTCTTCACCAGCAGGCATATTGATGATTTTCTTTTTTTTTTTTCATTCTAGGATCTGCATAGTTTTAACTTGCTTGTGAACTGACTCCACACCTGGCTCTACATTTACTGGTTTACAAGCCCATGTTACATTCAAATTTTCTCTATATTTCATACATATGTATATGGTACATTAGATCCTTGTTCTTCATTCTTTTTTGTTATTTTCAAATTTGTTTTGCCCAGCTCATAGGTCTGCAGTCTCCAGCTATTGGTGGGTTATTGGCAGTCTCAAGATTTTCACTGTCAGGATATGCCCTTGCTCTAATCATGCAGCAGCTGTATATTTCTCCCTTATGGAAACTCCTCAACTTAGTGGAAATATCTTTCCACATGTCAAGGCCCCTGCTATCATCTGAAATTCATCCATACTCACTTATAGCTCAGGACTAGCAAGCAAAGATCTCTGGTTCTGTATCACAGCTGCCAGTAGCTGCATACTGAGTAAAACCATAAATTGTTCTGTGCTATGGATTTTTACAGTAATTTCTTCAACAATTTAGGCCATTTCCTCATGGGTGGAATTGATGGTTAATTCAATTTTATTAAAAAAACAGTAGTTTTATAAAAATTTGTTTCTTACCTTGAATTCTATTCCACACTGGTTATCCAACAATATTTCCCATACACGAATGCATTCTCAAGCTGGAATTTGGAAAATTATCACTTAAGTACCCCAATTTGTATCTGTTCAGATAGGAACTTTGCTGCTTGTCTTGCCTTTTTGTAGAACAGAGGGGAAACCCTGTACACCAGCTGCATGTACTGAAGGTGGGAGAGAAACTCTGTTGAAGGATGTATCCATCACCAAGTCTGCATGAATACTGTGTCCTCTGAGAAGAATGTAAGCTTCTTTCCTTCTTGTGTGGCACCCATTGAAACTGGAGGGATTGGTGTAAATTGGATGCTAAATGGTTGTACTAGACTGGGAAATCCTGAGACATATGTAGTGTGGGCTAACCTAGGTTTTGCTAATTTGGGCCAGTCATGGACCTCATCTCCAGCCCCATTCTCTGCTTTTTCTTAAACAGCTCAGTTAAAGGCCTACTATATTGTATACATATGGGTATAAACCCTGAGAAAATCGGCTTCTACGGAGTTGTTAACTCATGTACATTTGGAGGGACAAAGACTTATTTTCTTTGTTTTATTTGCTGCTCAGTAGTTGTGACCAACATCACATCATGTGATCAATGTTCATGTTCAACAAACAAAGTGAAAAAGCATTTCAGTTTGTATTATTTGAGATTTTTTTTTTTAACTTAGAATCCTTTCACAAAGTAAAGATTTTTTCACAAAGAAAATCTTCTCCTTCTACTCTAATTGAATGTGAACAAGAATTAATAAATCATCTGCATGTGAAATTACATGGGCTCGGTTAACTTCTGATATTTTTGATGTGATCATATAACACAAGCATCATATGTATCTAGGGCATTGTGAAATTCTCGACTAACTCAAGGAAAGCAGACCACTGAGCTTTGAATTTAAAGACAAGCCTGAACTAACAAGTCCCAGAAATGTGATTAAAAATTTTTAAAAAATAATTTTTCCCCCTCACATTGCCTTAGAACATGTTTCTTTTAGAACCTTTGGCATTTTTTGCTACACCACCATTTAGTCATTACAAGACAAAACAGTCCATAGGTAACAATAATCATACTCAAGCAGTATTGTAAAACAAGTGGATAATTACCTTGACAGAATAAAGTCTGGCTCTTACTGAGCATCAGCCTCCAGGGCATGTGGTCTGAATCAAAATATTTCACAGATCTGGGCTTTGAGACATTAAGTAACTTGAGCATTTTTATAAGTTCCTCAGTGTAGCTTAACTCTTCACTGTATTTTTTTCAACAACCTTGTTCAAAGGTACAATTGCTATTGTAGCATTCATCTGCCATTGTGAACGATCTCTTAGGTTTGTGTGGGACTATAGCAGTGACTAAAATTATGTGTGTGTTTACATGCATATTTGGTTTGGGCCTATGTAAATAACATCATATCATTTGCAATTCCATGATTTAAAGAAGATTCAGTCCTAAGAAATAACAGAAAGAAAGTAGGAAAGCAGAGCCTCTGAAAACTAAGCACTTTGGGGGAAAAAAAAATAAAATAAGAACTGTGAAGTTCTTATATACTGATGTTATAAAATTGGAAATAACTTGATAATTGAACTGTGGTAACATAATAATATTATTCCAGAAATTAGTGACGAGGTGCTAATAGCTGGGATATGAAGGAGATAGTCCTTTGGGGAGTTAACTCCCACGACAAAATTTTTAAATTAGAAGAACAGGTATATTCCTTACCTTTCTTAGCAGAAGTGTAGGAAATATGTCACACCAAAAGGGCTTTTTGGGGAAGCTCTGGCTGCTCATAGAAAATGGACAGAGTACTCACAAACTGTTAATAATTTCCCAGTGTTAAGGATATAAAATTTTGCTGCCTCAGTAATCAGAAACTGAGGCTAAGGCTGCTATTCAGAAAAGAATGAGCTGGGATGGATCACCATGAAGATAAATGAGGGAAATACAGGGAAAATTATCTCTAATAAAACCCATATACTCATTCCCTTTTCTAAATGCAAAGACAATGACTGAACAGGGTTTCCAGGGCACTGGAATAGGCAAAGATGTTAACAGCTGCATGGTGCTTCTGCTGCTTCCATCCATCCACTGCCCTAGGCAATCATCTGTTTTGCCTATGCTCAAATGCAAATGTGAGGTGAATTTTCTAATTCTTTCACAAACTAATATTTAAATCAGTGTATTTATAGCAATTTGCATTATATTAGAATTTATATCCATGCATATATTGTTATTCTTGAAATGGAAAATGACAGCTGAAAATGCTGTTGTCTCCGGTAATGTATTTGCTAGTGTATGAAACTCTGTGCTTGCATTCAAACATATTAACCTATGTCTCTAATTCTGTGTTTGGACATGTTTTTGTGTTCAGGAACACTATTAAGGAGTTACAAGGTAAATTTTAGCTAGGTCTTTGTCTATCCAAAGCATTTGGGTAGTTTTAAACACACCTACACACATTTTGATACGTGCATTTTGTAAGCACAAACGTTCAGGGGACATTAGTCACACAAACTTGTTTTTAAAGAGCTTATATATGACTTTGGAAGCATAAATACAACATTAAGTACAGCAGAATTCACCCATGCAAAATCAATGTACTTATGCTACTACCTGTATTTCCTTTAGAGAGCATATAGTACATGACTTTGCCTTTTAAGTAACTATAGAAACCACAGTAAATACTGGGATCACCTTATTTTGTTAAAGGCAAAAACGTAAAGCAGATTTTTTTTTTTTTAGAATCAGCTTTTCAGGTATAAGACACTTCTTTCTATTAACTGAAGGTAAATAGCATGAAAAATAATTTATAATTTTTGTCTAGATTTCTGTCATAGTGTCTGTGACTTGCTGAAATATGTGCCTTAGTATCCATCTATATGTATTTTGAAACAGCTGTAGAACACTATTGAACTGATGTGTGGCAGGCTATCCAGGCATAAACAAAATTTTCATCTTGTTTGCTTCTTTTTAAGGTGAAAATGTCAAAAAATCGACTGCTTTTATGACCCATGATGAGAAATATCTCTCCCTTTCTAAGAGTAGAATTTGAATGAACTCAACGTATATGGTCCTATAAAAGGCTGAATCTCTAAAATAGTTAAAGAATTATTTTTTCACGGAAAGTCAGAAAGATGTTACAAGGAACAAGTTGCCCTAGCAACTCTGGCACAAAGCAGCTGAGGTCAGTTAGAATTACTCTTACAGCTTGTTACACTGTTATTTTAGAATGGCATCAACAGCGCTACAGCTCAGGTTCCTTCTTAATTTCTGGCAGAAGCTGCTATTCTCAGGGTTATTAGTAATTTGACCATTTGGAATTGCATGCAAGATTTGCACCAAAGTTTTGGTGTATATGTTGTCATTACAGGTGCTATTTTTTTTTGTTGCATGAAAAAGTTCAAATTAATGAGTTTTCTTCAGTTCTATGGTAAAATGAAGAAGCAGACAAAGACTTCTGATACTTTTGCATAAGTCCTAAAAAATAAATAGCTTTCTCTTTCATTGTTGAATAACAGTGGGGGGTTTTTGCAACCTCTTGAAAGTATGCACACTTCATCATACTCAGAAACACTTCAAAATTATATAACCATTCAATTATATTAATTTATGGTTGGATGAGAATTTTAAATACCTCTGAAAATTATCTGATTCCATAATCACTCATACATTTATTTTTGGTTTCTTTTCTTATTAAACATAATATATTTTAGTAGTCATGACGAGCAAGATAATCAAGAAACAGTGAATATATAATATAAATAGAATACGTAAATACTGAACACAGGTTCAATTTTGAATGACACCAACTAAATATACAATCCTTTGAAATTTACAAAAGTATTTTTTCACCTAATCAAAGGAGCCTAATTAAGGGCCCAATAAAAAGAACCTAATAAAAGAACACATTAAATGGTTGCATAAACTGTACTCTCTCACTTTATCATTCTATATGGAACTAAACTATATCTAAATTAACATTAAAATATTAGGTAAAGCTTAATTTAGGTAAGTTCCTCAAGGCAAGTGACTAGTTCACATTTTATCTCAAAGATCTTGGGTTATTTTGGAGCAAATAGGTCTGCTTTCTCAGCATTCATTTACATATATATATATATATATATATATATATATACACAATATTTTTTGTAAAGCAACAGTGCAAACTGATAAGAAAAGAGTACCAAAAAATGATCAAACAGAAAGATATTGAAGTAATAATAGCACTATCCTCATTTTCAAGCGGCAACCAGAATATCACATCCACTTTATATTTTCCTGACTTTACAGCTCTGCTTTCATGCAGTTGTGACATCAGAACTAGGTCATAGAGAACCATTTTAACATCTTAGGAAGAAGTTCAAAATCCTAAAATTGATATACTTTCCTTTGCTTCTTTTCAGATGCTTATAAGTCATATGCTGGTTTTAAATGTTAAAGAGATAATTTATACCTTAGTATGTAAGGAAAGATTAATTTAGTTTAGAGCTGCAGCTTGTTCAAGTCTCTAACTGGATACTCAAACACTAACACCATTTCAGCTTATACACATTCTGGTTTTTATCTTCACAGGATTTACTTTAACCTTCTGGAAAATTAGAGTTGATCATTACATCTCTGTATGTAATGTACATGAATACGTACAATCATAGGTTCACACACATACATGCATACAGAGCCTACAGATAAGACTTTCAAAATGATTCCTTTAATGGAAAAAAGTGAGGAAGTAGACTAAAAATGGAAAGAAACATAAAATCATATAAAAAAGGGGGTTGAAAGTCTCCTCCAAAGGTCACCTAGTCACACATCCTGCTCAAAGCAGGAGCAACTTCAATATTAACTCAGGCCTTATCTAGGAGAGTTTTGAACATCTTCAAAGACAAAAATTCTGCAAGCTTTTGAAGTAAGCTGTCCCAGTGCTTAACCCCTCAGTGGGAAGAATGTCTTTATCCAGTAGGGATTTTCCTTTTTTACAGCCACAGGGTTTTTTTCCTCTTGTGCCTTTGCTGTGCATGTATGACAAGTGTCTGACTCCATCAGGTGTACAGCACCTCTTTAACTTGCTGTACAATAATGTGAGCTCTTTGCCCCATCTTTCCCTTCCTCAGGCTGGACAGGTGCTGCTCTGTCAGTCTCTCTGCACACATTTTATGTTTCAGACCCCTGAGCACCTTGGTATTCCTTGGCTGGAGTCCCTCCCATTCACTGACATTTTCTCTGCACCTGGGAGTCCAAAACTGGATTCCAGGCAATCTCACATGGGTCAAATAGAGCAGAATAGTAATTTCCTTGAACTGTTGACTTTCTGAAACAGCCCAGTTAATCATTTTGCTGCTAGAGTACACTGCTGGCTCATGGTCAACTTATTCAACATGAGGACTTCCATGATCTTTTCCATTAAAAAAAATGCTTTCTGTCCAATCAGCTCTGAGCCTATGCTGAGACATAGGGTTATTTTGACTCAGGAATGACTTTGCATTTATTCAGCTGCAGAACTCAATGAGGTGTCTGTTACTGTGTTCTTACACTTTGCTGAGGTCTGCATGAATGGCAACCTGGCCCCCAACCCACCATCATCTCCCCTTGATTTAGTGTCATCCACAAAATTGCAGCTGGTGCATTCAATCCCTTTATCTAGGTGACTGACCTGAAACTGAAGAAATTGCTGGAAAATGTAATTTGTATTTTCTTCTTAAATTTATTGGCAAAATGGTGAATACCAAATTTCAGGGTTGTGGGGGAAAAAAAAACAAAACCCTAATGTTAACTTCTCTCTCTTAAGAAGATTCTTAGGATAAGACAGCTAAATTGTAATAATTTGAAATTGTCACTGAAGCAGGAGATTAACAGTAGTTTGTTTAATTCTTTCAGAATGCCAGAACATTGCTATGCCTTCAGGTTTTGAGAACAGAAGATAATAAACAACTCTTACAAAGAATGAAGGTTGAATAGTAAGCAAATTATTTAGATGTCAACTTAGCATATTTCATCATGGAACCTTTATTTGCATTTTAATTCATTCTGTTTCTCTGCTGCATATACAATAATTTATCTTCATCTGAAAGCTCTATCATTTCCTAGAGTTAGGATATCTAGCAGTTTTGATGATAAACACACAGAACAAAAAAGAAGCAATGAACCCAATGTTCTATGTCTGCCAAATACATTCATCCCTCTATAATTTTATAAACTGATTAAAATGTGTGGTTTTTTTTTTTAATTTTGAAAAATTTCATTTCTCTAAATCATAGTTTGTTTTGTTTTGCTGTCTACTCTGGCTTATGATTTATGCTTCAAGCAAAAAATACCTTTGTTGTCAGTGTTCAGCCTTAATGCTTTTGATTCTCTTCGTAAGTGCTAACATCCAACATAAAGAATAGGAACCTTGTATGTAGAATAAATATATCTCTTGGGGGAACCCTTCACATACCCTTTTTCTTCCACATCTAATATAAATACATTTCTGTATATTTTTCTTTTCTTCTTATTTTACTGTCATCTTGCCTTTACTTCAGTGTCAGCTCTGCTCTAACTTACTGATCTTTCTCTATTTATCTACTAAGACTTGCTTAGTCTTCTTAAATGGGTTGTCATACTCTATCCTCACTTTTTCTCCCACTGGGAAACTTCAATTCTCTTTTGTCATCTCAAAACTCAGAGGAGTTCAGTCACTCTCGAGCCTGTCTTTGTTCATCTCTACAACTTGTTGAAGACTTTGTGGTATTCAGGTGTGAAAGGACAGGTACCCTCAGCTTCATTTAGCTTTAAAAGAAATAATTAGTATGCAGTGTTCTGCCATTCTCCAGGATTTTTTTTTTCTTCCACTCTAGGTAGAGAATTTCTATCCAAATCTGAATGCATATTTTGCCTGAAACCCATAGTATTAGAGGACTGCAATCTGATGACAGTAGTACACAATGTTATGGCAAAGGTGTTTTTTTCCTTCTACTGTAAATTGTATCCTGTTTCTGAGATATGATGCCCATACCGCGGTATGACAGATAAATATAGTGAATTTTTTCTATACATTTGTTGTGGTTTTCTTGATGTATTTTACAAGGACATAGTGGGTTAAAAGGCAATCTCTTTAAGAGAACAACTTCTTTATATTAACTGTAGTTTCACTTACAGTACTTGTTTTATGATTAATATATGACATGAAAAATCAATTTCTACTGAAAATACTGAAGATTGAGTGATTGTATCCCAGTTTAAGAAATTTCAGAAGTCTCTCAGAATGACTAAAACAAAATATGAGATTAAATATGTAAGGTAGGAAATTGCAGTTTTCACTTAAGTTCTAATTTAGTTTTTATGAAGAACTAATAAGAAAGCTCCTTTCTTAAATTTTTACATTTTAGAATGAGAGGATGGTCATTTATATTATCTGTCTGCTCTCCTAGAACGTTTCTGTAGTTAAGCGTAGGTGCAGGTGTGCGCAAAGCATTTTTTCTATTGTGTTAAAAATGGGAATCCAAAAAGGTGAGCTTTTATTTTAGCTCTGAAGTGAATCCAGGAGTCCTACGTCTTTACAAACCAGTTTTAAATGCAGTGAGTGTTCCTCTAATGAACTGAATTGTAAAGAATTCATAAATATCTATCTTAGATTTAGAACAGAATTTGTTCTTTGTGGATGAGAAGAGAGAAGAGTGCTGGTTTTTTAGGTGTTTGTAATACCCCTGTGTGAATCAACACACACAGGTGATTTGATGGCGACAAAAAAAAAAAAACAAAAAAAAACATAGCTGAAATGCAAAGAGTAAATTTATTTAATAACCTCACTGGCTGGAGGATCCCAAAGCAGCACTGGGAGACAGCAAGATGCACAAAATGATGATGCAGGCCCTGTCAGGCTCAGTTCAATCCTAGAGGGTTGCTGAGGTTGCTGTTGGCACTTATTTATAAAAATCTCGTGCACTCATAGCTTACCATCATGCTGTGATCTGCCTTGTGCTTTTTATGATCTCTGCTTTGATGCCTCTCCCAACAGGGAGCTTAGGCAGCCTGGGAGAGGGTCTCTAAGTCTCAGTAACACCTGTTATGTCTACACAGAAATTCTACTTCTCAAAACAGACCGAGGATAAACAGCAGCAGGCATAATATATGGTTTCCTACTCTGGTATTCTCCAGGCCTCATCGTTCCCAGCTGAAAGGTCACTTGAGTGAATCTACCCCTCCTCACCATTCTTCTGCATTTGACCCTTTCCTCCCAACAATCCGTTCTTCTCTCAATAAAAATATCCGAAATATTGATAACAATGTGTCAAAAAATGTGGGACCTCTGTGTTTTAAAGAAAAGATACAAAGAGAATACATTAAATGGAGTGGCAAAGTACAGTGAGCAGTGCCAATTTCCAGGACAAAAATTAGATGAGTAAAATTAATTTGGACCACTGCAGTACTGCATGGATTTCAAAGGTATCAGAAAACATTAGGAACTAAATCTCTGAAGTAGTGGAAGTGGGTGTCATTTGTTAAGTTTTGAGTTCTGTAACAATTCCATTAGAGTAGCAGATAATTTGGTGAAATTAGAATGTATGCAAACAAGAAATTTTGTTTTAAGTAATAAAATCTGTAGCATTTTTAATTTTGAGATTTGCAACAAGTATAGTCACATTGAATCCACTTGAAAGTGTTTTAGCAAATCCTAAATTTACCTCTCTAGAAATGTGGGTGGAATTTCATTCAGTTCTTACAGAGGGAAAGATTTTTAAAAAATTAGTGTAAGAAGTTATCTACATTTGAGATGGTTATCTAGAGTCAGCTTACAGTAAGTGAAGTGCAATTCATTTCTTTTTAAAATAGATTATCTTATGCATTAACCTTGGTAGGCAGCTAAGATTCACACAGCCACTTACTCCTCCACAGCAGGATGGTGGAAAGAGTCAGAAGAATAAAAGTGAGAAAATTTGTAGGTTGAAATAAAGACAGGTTAGTAGGGAAAAGCAAAAGCTGTGTGCACAGAAAAGCAAAATTAAGAATTCATTCAGCACTCCCATCAGCAAGCAGGTGTTCAGCCATCTCCAGGAAAAGTAATGGTTACTTGGGGAGACAAATGGCATGACTCTGAACTCCCCTTTCCTTCCTTCTTATTCCCCCAGCTTTGTAGACTGCCCATGATGCCACAGGGTGCAGGATATCCTTTGGTTGTTTGAGGTCGGCTGTCCCATCCAGATTCTCTCCCAGCTTCTTGTGCACTCCCAGCCTCCTCACTGATGGGGTGGTGTGAGAAGCATAAAAGGCCTTTACTCAGCGTAAGCACTGTTCAACAATCATGAAAACATCTTTTTGTTATCAATTCTGTTTTCAGCACAAATCCAAAACATTACCCCGCCTTAGCCTCTATAAAGAAAACTGACTCTATGCCTAACAAAATTAGTGCAGATGATTAAATTGTCACATAAGCTTTCCCTGAAAATATTTATACCAATACAGTTGCTACAAAGGAGTTTCCAGACATTCCCTCAGATGTAGACATATACAGTATAGACACAAAAGGTTAAATGACATTAATTCCACCCCTAAAGTCTAGTCATCACACTTCCTCATTAACCAATGGAGACAAGCAATTACATCTAAAATTAAATTAATCTAATTCTAAAATAGGTGTCTAAGACAGGCAGGATAAATTACACCCTGATGGTATAAATTATTTGTTTCATATTATTTATTCAATTTTTATTTAAACTGGGGCATGAATCCTGACTTACACATTAATAAATAAAACCCCAATAAAACCAAAACCACCCCTCCCACAAAAAAAAAATAAAAAAAACAAAAAAACAAACCAACAAACCCCCCCCCCCCCCCAAAAAAACAAAACAAAACAAAACAAAATAAAAACCAAAAAACCACCCCTGGATCGAAGGGTTGCTCAATGGGTTTGTTCCTGTTCACACACCACATGTGAGATTCCCTCCCAGTTCTCCACAATTTTACCCTAACCTGTTGCACACTGGCAGCGACTGCCAACACCCGTGAAGGTCTCACACTAACAGATCATGGAATCCTACTCTTCCTTAATAAAATGTGTCAGGTCAAGCTTTGAGGACTGCTGGTGACAATATCTGACTGGTGTTACAACCTGCCCCTGAAGTGGGCAACTGAGGCTCTTATTAATACATCCTTTTGGGGAGGATTAGTGGAAAATAACCCTGAATGATCAGTATTTATATATATATGTGTGTGTATATGGCAAAATTCTTTTAGAAAAAATTGGTTGGAATGGAAAGAAGGAATGTAGCCATTTTGGTTTTATCCATGGAAATATAACAATATGAAAGTATTAAAAAAAAACCCCAAAAAACATAAGAAAATCTATAGGCAAAAGGAAGAAAAGGATAAGAGTAGATAACAGAGGGGAAAGATATCACTACCCATACATCCAGAGACAAAACTTGATTATTGCAATACAGAAGTCCATTGGTCAAAGTCTTGGTCCGTCAGTGGTAGGGGATGTTCAGGATAGGTTCAGGTTCTGGTGGGAGTGCCCAGGCCCCTCCCCTGGTGGGGAGTTTTGCACCTGAGCCTTATCAGGAGGGAGAAAATTGGCATGACAAGAAACATTCTCTTACTTTGTAGGATCTGCTTCTTAAGGGCCTCTTCCTTCACCTGGCTCACACCCGGCTTGCTGTTAAACAAAGGTCAGTTTGTCATGGCCATCGTTCAGCAGCACTGCTCACCCCACACCCTGCACCTCAGCTGTTCTTGTTCGGGCCAGAGGGTTTGCCACCACAAAGCTCTCCTCCTCCCCCTCAGCTGGGGGCTTTTGTAAAAGGATGATTGATTGAGTCATTAACCTTTAACATTTCAATCTCTCACAATTGGAAGAACCTTTTCAAAATGATATACTAACAAGCTGCAATCTTAATTTGTTCTTCCTTAGACTCTGTGTAGGAGGTCAGCCATACTGATCGCAATTTTTCTTTATTACAATGTAGTTTTATATCCAGACTTTTCCCACACACAACTACAAAAGTACTTTAAAATAGTGACGATATTATTGTCACCATTAAATCTGATTTGTGCTGTAAGCAGGATCTGCATTTTTCTAAAATTTGTAATTTGGACAGTTCAAGGAAAATTTTGGATTGGTTTAATTTTTTTAAAATAGTGCTTTATTTATTTAGTTATTTATTTCTCTATTTTAATTAAAATACCTTTCCATTTTTTAATTTTAAATTTTCCTCTGTGATCATGTACTTCAAAATTTCTCTGCCTCTTTTTTCTAATTTGAAGGACAGATTTCATGATATCCAAAAAACAGTATATTTAAAGGTGGTTTAGGGTCTTGAATTGAAGTGATTTGAAATGTTGTTTATGAAAAACTGGAATTTGACTCATCAAGTTATAAATTACATTTAAACTTAATGAGGTTATTTCTGAAGAAGTTTTAAAAAATATTTTTAAAAAAATGCCACAGCAACTGAAAACCAAGAGAATTTTGATCTCTGTCTCTTCCTTTTTATGTGATTGGTGTTGTCACCTTCTGTGTGGGTGTTGAATAAACTGCTCAGTGTTCAATCGTAAGATCAGAAATGAATGCCATAGCATAAGAATAGACATCAGAGTTTGGCCCAAAAGTCCATCTAACTTAGAATGCTGCTTCCAAAACTGGATGACAACAGAAAAACAATATCATAATAGAAACAGAGTATTAGGATAAGGTAAACTCTTGGTGATGCTTCTCAGAAACTTTCCCAGCCACCAACAATCTGCATGTGAGAAACTTGTCAACAAAGTTTTCTAAGTTTTTAGTTTCACTTGATGGTTTTTCTTTGCTCAGAGTTGTCCATTTTCTCTTGAGTATCCATCAAGCTTTTTAAACTCATCAGGATGCTGTGGCTAGAAGTTATACAACTGAAGTTTTCATTTTATAAAAAGATTCCTCCTTATGTTTATTCTGTATCTACCATCTGCTAGTTTCATTCATTTGTATTTTGAGAGAGACAATAAACAACTGTATTCCTCATGCCATTCATATTTTCAAAGATGTCTATTTTTGTTTATTTCATCATTCATTTATCTTACCTATCTTTGCCACAAATCCCTGGTCATACTTGCTCTTCTATGCATTTTTTCCAGATATGTGTGTTTTTCTGCTATAGAAAGAGAGGAAAGAGACTATATCTGCCCTAAGTAATCAGAACATCCATTACTAGGAATATGTGTAGTGGCATAGAAATATTCTTCAAGTCCTTTCAATATATTTTCTATTATTCCACTTGGTACTCTTAACTGCTTCTGAGTATGGATTCTTCTTCAGATTTTTCATTCCAGTAACAAGCATTTTCACTAATGTTGAAGATAAAAGTGTGTGTTCCAACACATAAGATTTAAGACTGAGTCCTGAATTCTGATGTTTTAACACCACTTTCTGAATTAAGTCACTAGAAAATCTGAAGATATTCAGCTTAAGGGCTAAGGTAAACTTTTTTATTATAAAACCCCTTCTTAAATGACAGTAGAAGTGAGTGTAGTAATATTACTGCATATCAGCATTTCAAGGAATTTAAAGACTTTTTTGCTAATTGTTGTAGCTTGCAGAGGTTGAGAAGTTTGTTTTGCCAAGTTATCTTCTTTTAGTTTATCAAGATTTTGTTTTTTAATGAGAAGAAAATAAAGATCCATAGTGACAAAATGTTAAATAATGTAAAAATGTATTTTTACCAGGAATTAATATTTAAGCAATAATTTCATACCTATCAAATAATAACCATAATTTATCTATATTTTATTATGAAAACTGAAAATTTTAATGCTGAATGTGTTCTACTCGAAATGAAGGTATTTACAGGTTATAGAGAAATGAACCAATCAAGAAGATGATCAATGCAGTTTCCCAATTTTTAATAACATCAACATTTTATTGGAAAAATAACCAGTCTCTTTTTAAAACCCAAATCGTTTATAATTTTAAAGTTATAACAGAAGAAGTGAGTAGGAGAGCTAGCCTCCTTTCTTTATTGACCTCCAGAATTCATTTATTTTGTCCCCTTTCTGTTAGGATTTTTGGATGGATGGATGGATGGATGGATGGATGGATGGATGGATGGATGGATGGATGGATCGAGGGATGGATGGAGGGATGGAGGGATGGATGGAGGGATCGAGGGATGGATGGAGGGATGGAGGGATGGATGTATGGAGTAAAAGGTTGATTTACATTTCTATTTGAGATTTCTGTGGAAACCTGGAAATATATTCATTAACAAACCTGATTTTTGTATCACTTTTATAAAATCTACTCATCAGGAGAGGCACAAAAGAGATTGTTTTATGAGAAGCATGAGGATACTTGTCTAAGCAAAATGGTTATTAGTTAGTCCTGCAGTGGACACTTGCTGCAGATGAATGCTGCCAAAGTGGGTCTTTACGATGATTATGCACTAATACTTTTGCATTCACATTTCTAAATATAATTTTATCACACCTGTGATTTTCATCTGACATGAATTTTGTTGTTAACACTCTTACAATTTCAACACTGTTTTTCTTCCCAAAAACGTGATGTGGCATTTAAACAGTCTTGTACTCATCCATATCCCAATACCCAATATTTAACTTAAAATTATGTTTGCAAAACTGAAATTCACTACCTCTTTCTGGTTTTGTGCCTGTAGAAATACTTGAATTCTGTTATTAAAAAGAGTTCTAAGATTGTGTAAATGAAGTTATTTGATTGTATGCAAAATTTCACAATTGTTATTAGAGACATCAAAAAAGCCCAGATTTTTTCAAACTGAAATCTCATTATTTCATCTTTCTAAAGATGTGTAACAGAAATATTTAATTTTTGTTTGCAATTTGTGTCAGTCAAGCTTCCTCTCAAAAATCCAGAAATCTTTAAGAATTGAATTTCCATTTTGTGATGTACATGTGTGTACATGTACAGTCCTTTAGAATTACAAAGAATCCTCTACAGAGAAAATTAACTTGGTGAAGGTACAAGTTTAGCAGTTGTATGTGGACATTTGGCCCAATTACTCTTTACAGGTTTTTGCATTTTACTACAACATAACAATTATTGCCTTCACCAAGAAAATCCAAATCTTGTTCCTAGTATTATCCTGCATTTTTTGTGTGATTCTTAAAAAAACCAAAAGGACTGTGGACAAGTTTCTTTATTTGTAAAATACAACAACTTTCTAAAAAGAATATTAGTCAACAGTAATCAGAGTTTTTAAGGGATTCTGGCAAACGCACTTAGCAATAGTAAAGAACAATTATTTCAATTATTACTGAACCCTAATTACAAAAAAAAAAAAAATCTGCTTTCCAGTCAGGCTGAAAACTTGATACATTTGTAAATCAGATTTATTTTGTACAGTTGCAAAAATCTGAATCCAATCTAAATATTTCCTTACTTATAAAATGTATGTTACAGCTTTGTGTTATGAATTCTGTCACTTTCGTTATTTGAAAATTATGTGATCTATCAGTAGACAGAATATCTTGCATGGTTCACCCTTTACCACACTTGTTTTGATTGTTTTAATATTACTTGTAATTAGGAGTGCAATGCTGAATTATAAAAATATTAAGCAAAAATAGAAGTTACTGACTGGAACATTTTATGATAGAGAAAACAACTCTGAGCTTTCAGAAAATTGTCTTAAGGCTTCCTAGCATAATGCCAAATGATGAAGTACTCAGTTAATGAAACGTCAAATTAAGGATACCTATTCTATGATTTATATAAGCTTCTGTACATTGAAGGTGGTTTGGGTTTATTTGGGTTTTTTTTGCTATTCACCTGAAACTGACTACAATTAGCTCAAAATAGCTGATGATACTGCAAAATGTTTGAAATTGGAGGTAAACATCTTTAGATTTCTAATTAAGTAATCATGTCACAGAGATCTAAATATCACAGAATAGTTGAGGTTGGAAGGAACTCCTAGAGGTCATCTAACCCAAACCCCCTGCTCAGGTAGGGTCACATAGAGGCAGTTGCTGATGACCATGCCCAGAAGGATTTTAACTTTTTCTAAGAATAGACACTCCATAATGTCTGTGGGCAACATCTACCTGGTCATCCTGACCATAAGAAAAGGTATCACCTGATGATCAGAGGGAACCTCCCATACTTCACTTAACACCCATTGCCTCTGCTCCTGTTCTCATCACCACTGGAATGGCCTAACTCCATCCACTTTGCACCCTACCTCTGGTACTTATAGGCATTGGTAAAATCCCCCCAACTTTTCTCCCCATTTGAAAGAAAAAAGGAGGCCTAGAAAAAAAAAAAAAAAAATCTATGCAGCTACATTCTTTGACCCCAATATATTTGTTTCAAATTAACTCCAGTGTGGCTTTATAATAGTTCAGTCTGTCACTTTTGAAGTCAGTCCTGACTTCAGGGATATGTCCCTGTAACTACATCATTTTCTGTATCTGGTATCAGAAAAAATAAGATTCCCTTTAATTACAGGATGTGAAAGGTCACTTTCATCTGCTCTCTTTCCCTAGCTCATTCCCTCCTTTTCTCCTCCTTGACCCTGAAGCTGGGCCATACTCCTCAGCCTTGTTCTCATCATATTCTAGACATGTAGCAAGGCCTCTCCTCCTCTACAAGACGTCTTCAGCTTTAAGCAATTGCAGCATGTATCCTCACTAAGGATCAGAAGTTGAAGGATATTCTAAGGGAATTAACTTGAGAAAACAAGCATACAGTGTTAAGTACAAAAATGATTCATTATTACCATTGAAAATCATCAGAAGAACAGCAAATAAATAATGTAGTTGCCAAAAATAAGATAAAATCAATAGCTTCACCTCAAGATGTAAGAGCATAGCTGAAGGCTCTTTAATTGCATAGTGTAGATAAAACCTGTGAGGTCAATGCAAGCAAGGCATTGAAAATGCACAAGAAAGCAGAAAAATATGAGCAACTTTATACAGAATGGACTGAGTTCACCACTGCCAGGAAATAAAAAACATGGGAAATAAAGGATGAATAAATAAGGCAATATATAATTGAATCTAAGTCTAGATGCTTTACATACATCTTTTAGCAAATATAATTTATCAGGAAGCTGACAAGTCATCCAATGGGAAATAAGGTAGAAAAGAACAAGCCATCCAGTGGGAAACTAGGCAGATAGTTCTGATTGTTTAGCAGGCATCAAGGGTGTGAAGCTGCCAGCCAAGGCAGTGGTTATGTCATAGCCACCCACAGGCATGGCAGCCATAGCCAAGCTCAAGGACTTGTGTGGCTCTGAGGACTGTGACATAATAATTATGTGCATATGAGCCCTGGCAGAACAATCCATGAGTGTGTTAAATAATGGTAGTGGCCCAATATAAGCAATGCCCACCTAGGAAGATGAAAGTGTAAATTTAGCACGCCCCAGACACAAAGTATGGGAATAACAGTAGAGCAATGGAAGGTAATACTCAGATACCTTGTTGAAGGCACAGAACAACATAATTCATTAGCAATTATGATCAAAATGTATGGGACTTTGCTGGACAAGTGGGAGCTGTGCAGGATCATGTATGTAAACATGTATGTATAAAACTCTCTTTGTACTGTCAAGTGACACAGAAGTTGAATGAATTGCAGCAGTGGCACACAACGGCATATCAAGGTATCCTTCATGCTGAAATGACTCACTGCTCAACCTCTAATAGAGTATCTAGAAAGTACATAGCTCCCCTTAATACATCTCCTGCTGTATTGCATCTTTGTCAGTTGGCTGCTGTCAGCTTCTGGACTATTATGTTCAGCATTATATCCTACCTTAACATGTTCATAACTGCTACAGTGTTACTCTTCCCATGGTTATAACCATAACCTGGTATGCTGGTAACAGCATAAAGAGCAGGGAGTGTGTGTTACTCCCAAAGTGATCTCTGAACTCTGAAGTAGCCTGGAGCAGACTACAGGATGGGCAGACTGCCCTGGATGGCAAACCAGGTTACAAAACAGTGCTGAGAGAACAATGGGCACTTTGGCCAGCGTCCTGAACAACAGCGATTCCCTTGGGGAAATCAAGTAGTAGATTGGTGCAGTGTCACAGATGCCTTAATCTTTGTCTTACTAAGGACCCTTCTATTCACAATTCAGTGGTTTATTTTTCAGGTACATCCCAGTTACCCTTGACCTAAGCTGTTGTGGCTGTATTTTTCTAAAAGTTTGGTGCCAATGTTTTTCCCTTGCTGTTGCCATGCACACATATGAGTAGCTGTCTGGTAAAAAAATTAATTGTGTCTATCAAGCCTTCTCCCAACAAGATGATCCTTGATTTTGCTGATTTTTAAAATATGCCAATACTTTTTTGTGTCTAATAAAATATTTTGAAAAATAAAACTATTAAAACATATTTTAAAAAATGGAATTGGTGTTCTTTTTTGTTGTGTTCTACCTTGGTTATCTTTTAGAATTTCCCTCAGTCATCTTTAAAATTATCTTTAAATGCCTTTTCTGCAAAAAGGTGTTTTCAGAATTAGGATGCATCTTTTTTTATCCCCTTAATCACATGGTAATGGGAGACATCAAAGTATCAAATGTCAGTATTTCTGTTCAACACATGAAACCTCCTTGGAATTATTTATGTATTTGCTTATCTCATAAATATGGTTACACTTATGGTTATCTGGCCGTGAAGTTTCAAAGAAATGGGGCTTTTTCTCCCTTACACCCTTTCTTCCAGAAGACTAAAGTCAAACTGAAATACGGACATGAACCACTTGCTTGGGAATATATGATTTTGCGTTTTGATGACTGCTTGGGTGTAGGTGAGAAAACAATGACCTATTCCAGTAATTATTATACATAAGTATAATTTCACCATTCACATATTGAGAGTTTCAAAACATTTGTAATTTAAGTACAAAACAGGTCTGCTCCTTTTTTGTCCGAACCAAGATAGAGAACTGAGAATTAAATAGTTGCAAAACAGCCTTTGTATACCTACTATACCTAAGTACAGTATTCCTGGAAGCTGCCATGTTATAAAAGGTTATGGTACTCTTTTCCTGATACGATAGATGTCATTCCTGTTTCAAAAATAACAGTGTTTATTGAAGACTTATTCCCACAGTCTTTATTATATGAAATTGTTTTGGAACTTCAATTTATGCACATACAGTATACATACCTATTGATTTAATTCTAGAAAATCCATACACATTTTCTGGTCTAGTGTTTTCAATATGTTATATTTTGACAGTTGGAAACAAGTCAAATTTGGGTTTTGCTGGTTGCCAGTTCATAAAGCATCAATATAATTTTAATGGAATTCTATATCTTAGAATGTTAATGTGAAACAATTTCTGACCACGTACTAATTTGCAGAATGAGAGTTCTCTCTCTAAAGGTATGAAATTAAGACATAAAAAAGTAATGAAGAATTTCAAAATCACATTTTCTTCCATAAGTATGCATTCAAGTGACTTCACTGATGTGCCTATTTGATTAATTGCATTGTAGGATTAAAAAAAAAAATAGAAATATACAAAAAAAACTTCCTTACTGTGCACAGTTGTTTTTAAACTCATCTAAAAAGCTTACAGGCATTTAATATTACAGCTGAGTTTTTCAGCCGTCTTTAGATATTGTGTGGGTGGACTGAAAGAAATAAAGTGATTAGCTGCTTTATTTCTCCTGACTTTTAAATTGTGGATTTCTTTCTATTTATTTCTCAATATGTTCTTTATGACTAACACCCAAGCATAGATTCTATCGATTAGAATTTTGTCCTTTAGGTGTCATAGAGCAGTGTAGATGACAAGATTCTTTGAAATCTCTGCAGAAAAGTGAGCACAATTCCACACATGCTTTTTTATTCATAATATTAATGAAAAATAATATTAATTTTGAAGATTTTACACAGGGAAAAATTTATAAAAAAATATTATAGAGATATGTAGAATGAAGGTTGAAGATTAAAAAACTAAGCTAATACCCTCAAAATGACAGTAGGCTAGCATGAAATAAACAAAATTACACTGGCATGAAATAACCTCTGCTGTGTAGGAGGTGAGATCAGATGATCTAATGGTTCCTTTTGACCTTAAATCTGTGCAATTATGAAATTTCCCATCTTGTCACAGTGTAGAATTTTTGTTGAAGTGTTATGTTCAGCCGGAAACTAGGGATCAGATGAAGAAGGTGGCTCTGTCAGGGACAATAGAAATGAGGTTTGAGAAATCAAATCCAATATATCAGAAGTGTCAAAAGAGTTGTGAATTTGAAATTGGGGAAAGTAAATGTCAGGAGTAAAGGAGGACTTTGATAAAAAGAGGCATTAGAAAGTTTAGCTGTCTTAAATGATCTAAATGTAAGTTGTTTGGATTTTATATTCCTCTTACATCGTTCATAAAGTGCATACTTCCTTTCACAGGTTTCTGTGCTTGACTCCTTCTTGCACAAACATTTATATGATTCTGCTAAATGTTTACCTGTGCTGTGTATGACCTAGGATGTGCAAGTAAATTGATTAGCCCTGCCACTTAATACAGTCACCAACCACTCAGTAAAGAAGAGCCTGTTTCTTGTGCCATCCATCTGTTCCACTGGCTGGCAGCTCCCTGACATGGCAGAAATCCAAGGACTGGCCAGGTTTACAAAAGAAAGAAAAGAGGTTTACAGCAGCCATGCTATCTGAAGGTCATGACAGGAACCTGATAATGAAAATTAAGGGCTTCCTGTGAAATATGGTCACATTAGCACTGAACTATTCAATGTGCCTGCTGTGATGAGGATCATGCTGTTTCATGTTTAGTGTTTACTCCATGGCAACTATGGCATCAGTATTCATCTCTCATCAGTAAATGGCAACTGTCAGTATGCATGTGGTTTGGCAAAGTACTTGATAGACTTCTGTGACAGACAAACACTTCCTAGCCCACTGAGAAGCAAGTTGTTAACAGAAAGGCCCAAAGATTCACTAAAGGTATTGGTACAGAAATCTGAACTGGAGTTGGATGCCAGTATAAGCAGGATATTCTAGGCTGCTGGCATAATTACACTCTTCACCAAAAAAAAAAAAAAAAAAAAATCCTAAGGCCAGTTCAGACAAATGCAGATAAACTTCCAATTTATGGAAGGACACAAGCCACTTTTTTTGTTTTAGTCCACCCACATAAAGACAGCTGAGAAATTCAGCTAAAATATTACATGCCTGTAAGCTTTTTGGATGAGTTCAAAAAACAACTGTACACAGCAAGGAAGATTTTTTGGTGATATTTCTGTCTTTTTTAATGCCACAATGTAATTAGTCAAATGTTCAGAGTTTAGTAGTTACAGATCTTACTTCTGAAACTCTTTGTCAAGTTAACAGCAGCTTTGATGAATTTGAGTAAGTTGTTCTGAAAGGAAGAAGAGAGCAGACACTGAGACAGGAAATCTTCTTTAAAGTTTTGTGCTCAAGGTAACTGCCTTTATATAAAATGTCATCATTACCCCTCTGCACTTCATGTGTATTACCACATACACTTCACTTTCTGTAAATCAAAAGGCAGAGCATGGGCACCTGTATGCTTACAATGGTCACTTTTGTGCCTGCAGGATGATCACATGCTTATAAGTTTAGTCACCTACATGTTTAGATAGTTTTAAACTGATCTGTTTTTATAATGTTTACTGAGTTTCAGGCAATTATGCCCAGAGTGACTAATGCTATTTACCTTCTTAATAGAAAATACCAGTCATTAAAAGCAGATCTTCTCTGAAACTTTAAGACTGAAAGATACTGCTAGACACAAAGAAGTATCTGTCACACATTAGTTCTGGTTGTATTCAAAGCATTGTTTGATCTGTTTACAATAGAACACACATCTTCAGTATGTTCTAGAAAAGAAACAAGCAGATCAAAAATGCAAATAAATAGTTAAACATTGCATCAGGTGCCTTCTGTTTCCTGGAAATACTGGCTATCTATCAGCAGTTGGTGTATTTGCCAGACTCATTGTGCAGTTTGGCTCTCTGGATGCTAATAAAAATGTAAATCCTCCATGGAAATCCAAAGTTGCTGGCATATTTCAGAATTGCAGCAGTGTCACGCTTACTATTTTATACTTACAGCGCTTGACCTGTAGCCTTGTACATGCAACCCAAGCTTTCTGAAACCTTTTGGTGATGCAACAGATACAGAAAGAGGCACTTTTTCCTCCATTATGTATCAGGGACTGTATAACCATGCCAGCTGAATTTTCCCACTCCTGCAGCTGAAAATACTCATAAAATACCTCAGTGCTTGTTGCATTGTGTATATGCTTGCAGCAGTAAAGGTCATTGTCACAGCTCAGTAAATCACACTGTACACTCACTTTTTTCCCCTGGCAGCATAGTGCCTCATACTACCTACCATACTTCTTGCAGGCATCCTGTACAGAAAATTACTTATTCAAAGCCTATTCTGGGAAGCAAAAAACAAGAACATTATAATAGCTTAGGTTAAAAACCGGCATAATGTAAAATTAACTGGGAAAAGAGATGGTGAAAAGCAGCACTGTGGAAAGGGATCCTCATTGATGAAAAGTTGAACATGAGTCAGCAGTTCCCTGGAACCAAGAGGGCCACCTGTGTCCTGGGGGGCATCAGGCACAGCATGGCCAGCTGGACGAGGGAGGGGATTGTCCCGCTCTGCTGTGCACTAAGGTGGCTTCACCTTGAGTTCTCAGGGTAATTTTGGGTGGTACAATACAAGACGTTAAACCATTAGAGAGCATCCACAGGAGGGACATGTGGAGACAAGCACAGGGAGGATGAGGTCACTTGGTCTGTTCAGCATGGAGGAGACTGCAGGGAGAGTTCATTGCAGCCTACAAGTTCCTCATGAGGGGAAGAGGAGGGGCAAACACTGATCTCTTCTGTGTGGTATGTGACAGGAGCCAAGGGAATGGCCTGAAGCTGTGTCAGAGGAGGTTTAGGTTGGATATTAGAAAAATATTTTTCACCCAGAGGGTGGCTGGGCACTGGAACAGGCTCCCCAGGGAAGTGGTTGCAAGACCAAGCCTGGCAGAGTTCAAGTGTTTGGATAACAGTCAGGCACATGATGTTATTCCTGGGGCTGTCCTGTCCAGGATCAACAAGGGGTTGGACTTTGATGATCCTTGTGGGTCCCTTCTGACTCTATTATTCTATAATTCAGTAGTAAAGTCAGTAGTAGTAGTAGTATCAATAGTAGTCCACTGTGTGAACTCCAATACAAGAGTATTAATATGAACAAGAATGTCTTTGTCTGGTGGTTAATAACCATGTTTGCACAGTGGAGCGATTTTGTGATGATACTTCGGTCAAGGACAAGTGTATATATGTAGACTTCTGTGATATTTTTTTTCTTGCATATAACAGTCTCTTTCATTTTTTTATTGGGTATTGGACCACTATGATAGCAGCTGAATATTTCTACAGAGTGGATGAAAAGTATAAAATACCTAAAATCTTTAATTTCTCATCTTTCACATATACTATGTGTATTACTGTAATAACCAGGAAAAGTTTCTTGAACTCTGTTCACTGTGAGGCCACTGTTCATAATTCTGTAGAAGATTTGATTTTTGCTTGACCTTTTTGAAAAGTTGCTTGTTTCTTTCTAATGAAACTTCATGAAATCACTTGAAGAACTGAAAACATCAAGTCAAGGAGGTCACAAATATCATCATGGTCATCTTTCCAAATATCTACAGTTAATGTTAAGAAATTGTTCTTTTCCTAAAATCAAAGCTTTTTGCAATTACCTCTTATTACTATAGAAAAAACGTGTGTTTTGCTAATCATTTGACTTTCCTCATGAATTTGAAGGTTTTTTTGTTACCTTCAGTTTTGATTATATTGCTTTGGGTTAAAGCTACTTCAGTTTTTATCAGCTGACTCTTTGCCTAACTTAAGAGTGCATTAATTATACCAAATGGATTATAATATTATTGTTGTTACTACAGTAAGCATGATATAACTGGAAGCAGTTAAATTGTAGTGGTGAAATATAAAAAAAAAAAAAAAGGAAAAATCAGGCTTTGTTATAACTCTTAGAAAAAATAATTAAAATAAGCATAATCTTTGAAAGCAGAAGTTCAAGAAGCTTTTTAAAAAGTTGTCTGTGTATGAAAGTAAAATTACAGAAAAAAAAAACAAACAACAATTTCTTTGTGTCTTTCAAGCTATAGTGAAGAACATGCTTGGAGTGCAGTATGTACAAACACAAAGATCACCACTCTGAGTGAGAGGTCTCTCTTCTGCTGAAGATTGACAGCCACAGTGGAGCAATCTAAGACAGAATAATATTTGCAGGACTAAAAACCAAGAATTTATTTGAATTTTAAAGTACTAGTGTATCAAGAAGGAGATAAGTTCAGTTCAAGACAAATGCAAGACAAATCTGTAACGCAAACCAGTCAGGAAGTTTCTTTTTAGGGCAAGTAGTAAAAAAACCCATTCCATTGCATTCTTACAATGATGAAAAGATGTATTGTGAGTATCAAATCTGTTAGAATAGGTTTAGTGAATATGACAGAGTGATTATTTCTACTTGTCACACCACTTATCTTGCCATCTGTGAATATAAATTATAAATAGACTGTAACACTGAGGTTTTCCTTCTAAGTCTTATTATATTCCTCACTGCAGTAGTCACCAACTTCCTTTTATCAAAACTGAATTACTTTTGTTTCTTGGAAGATCTTAAAGTGACCTCTGCTACGATATGGTACAAGATCATTCCGGTAAATGATTTTCTGTTGCGTTTTTACTTATTACAGATCATGTATCTAAACATGCATTTAGAAAAACAGCAGTAAAAAAATATGTATAAAGGGAGAAGAAATATTTTCTGTTTTAGTGAGAGTCCACCAAAATTCACTTCAGATTTACATCATTACAAATTATTTTACTTTACTACTATGGCAGATTATTTTTCAATAAACAATAAACAATTTAATTTGCAGGAGGGGAAGTTCTGTTTTCCTTTAAATGTATTTAAACTTTAAAAACAAAAAAAAGCCAAAAAAAAAACAACCTTGTAGCTCTTGAAATTAATGATTTCATATTTTTTCATTACTTTATATCCTTTTGGAGTTGGAGTTTCATAAAGGTTCTGGAGAGGAATTCATATTACCTGAATTTGTCATCTCTGCTAAGGGTGACTATGTATCAACTGGTCATTGTTTGCTTCTTTTTTTTACTGTTAAAGAGCAATGGCATTCTTGGGGTTAACTACATCTTGTCACACTGGTTTAAAGAACATAGAGGCAATATTCAATTGTCTAACCTTATGCTTTCTAAGCAATATTACACTGTCTAGAGCACCTGCCCAAGAGTGTCAGAGAGGAATCAGAAACACACTCTTGAGGAGGTAGAAGAGAAACTAGAAGAACTATCCAAATGTCTTAAATGGTGCTAGAAACCTAGATTTAAGCAGCAAATGAAGCTCAGGAACATAAGCCCTCATATAGGTGTCTACAAATGTTTACACTTAGTCAGAAGAGTCATACCCTTTTACTGACGCAGCTGTGCTTCACAAAGATGCTTCTCACCATAGAATGGAGTGGGTTTAGGTTTTTTGCTCTTGGTTTGTCAATTTCCTTCAGTCTAATATCTAGTCTAAAGATCCCTTAAAATTACACCATATGTTAGATGGTTGAAAAGAGTGAGGAGTGAGTTTTAGAACTGCTTTCATAGTCAACCTATTCCTGACTAGTCCTTGACAGGATGTCTGACATATTCACACCAACATATATAGCTGTCCTGGGTTGATTATGATGTTAAATTGTATCCCCATTCGTCCACCTAACCCAGACACAGGTTTTGTATTCCTAAAATTTCATCTAAGAGTAAAAGTGAGTGGAAAAGAAGCACCGAGTCTGTTATCAGAGACTGTACTTGCTCCCCCCCTGCATCGGGAGTTTTGACTACAGCACAGACAGACAACAAGAGACAGATCGCCTTGGCTTTCCAGCTAGCCGGAGCAGAGAGGTCTTCCTGGACTGTTTTCTTTCCCTTTTTCTGAAACAAATCGAACCTGCTTTGGACTGGGGACTCGGGGGAGCACCGGGAGCTTGCACCCATGGACTACCGGGAGCCCAGCCTGGGCAGCGGCATTTTCCAGCGCCAGAGGGACTGATAACAGAGCGAACACCCACAGGAAAGAGAACCTCTGAAGTTTGTCATCTCTTCTGAATGGCGAGAGGTTTTGTCATTTAATATCGTTCATTCTTGTGCTGGGTAGTGCTGTGCCTGTGAAATAAACAGGTTTTTTCCACTTCTCTCAGAGAAATCTCTTCCCAAACCAGTTGGGGGTTGGGAGAAAAGGGCCGCATGGGTTTGCTTCCCGAGGGGAGCCCTATTGGAGGTTTTCTCCCAAATTTGCCCTAAACCAGGACAATAGCTAACTCCCTCACAAAAATGGAAAAGGGTGTCCTCAGAGGACAACCTTCAGCCTGGCTTAAATAATGCTTGGCAGAGGTCTCCATCAGTCTGATTCAGAAAACAATGGTTATTCCTGTGTCGTGCCCATGCAAGATAAAAGAGATCATATGTTTCTGTGTGCATATGTGTGCTACTGTGTGGCTCAATTAATTGAATGTGCATGTAATAAAATAGGACTTTTGTGGGGACAATTGATTCAAATTTCAACTTTTTTTGAGCTCTGGAATCACCTAAAATCAACATTATTATCACTATTTCTCCCACATTTATTGATCTGGGCTTGTCATGATAATTCTTTTATATTAAATAAATATGCAGTAATCTTCATTGTTTCATAATGTTTATTTATTAGTTTAGTTATTTATTATTATTTGAAAATTTCTCTTCAAATGTAGAAAAAATCTTGCACTTTTGCTTTTTTGCCATTTCTGCATACCTTTCTTAGTTGAGAAATAATGTGAATACTATGTGTATTACTTTAGAGTACCGAAAAAATATGATGAGTAGAAGGAAGAATAAGACATTTTTGGTAGTTATTACTTAGATGTTTTTATTAAAGACAGGTGTGAATACAGAAAACATCAAAGCCTGTCAGAAAGTGCAATTATTTTCAAGTCTGAAAGTTTACTTATTCTTCCTGATTCTCCAAATGTGTTGCTTACAATTTATTTCAAAGGTGAATGTTTCACAACAGAAACATGACAGAAGAAGGTTAGAAATGAAAAGAGCTGAGAGCTGACATATCTACTTAGTACCAGAAGAATTAGAAATCTAGTTGGGAATCTGCACATTTGGAGTGCTAAGACTGTAGAAAACTACCCTTGAAGATCTTCGACTCACATCTTCTGAGGATGACTAAACACTGCAGAGGTGGCTGTATAATAGCAGTAGGAGTGGAAAGATTTTGAATGCTAAAGCAAATACTGTTTGAAATGTCAGATAGGAAACTCTAAGATGTTTCTCTTTAGCCTGGAGGTAGGAATTTCTATGGAGAAGTTTGCACTTATCATTCATGAAGCACACTGTTGAGTGTGCTGGTTTTGAAGTAAATCTAAAACATAGCACTGTACCAGCTACTATGAAGAAAATTAACTCTATCCCAACCAAAACCAGCTATGAAATTACAGTTTTGTAAGGAGCACTGTGGAGGCTCTTACAATTGCATGATTATAGTGGGTGTAAGTTTCCCATGATTTGTTTTTTGCTAATGGTAGCTAAGGCATGGATAAAGTATACCTTAGAGTAATATTCTTGTTGCGAGATAGTTGAGAAACAGTCATACATCCTCATATTTTCCCCTCATCACAGGATAAAGGAACAGGAAGAATTTCGTAGGAATTTTTCATTAAGATCAACCCTAACACACTGAGGCTAAAGTGGAAACTCCATGGTTACCTTTTCTTTCATTAGTTAGTGTAAGAACTAATTAGGTCTTGTGTCATGGATTAGAATTTTGGGGTTACAAAATATAAGGAACCCAAACACCCCTTTTTTTCACTCCTGCTTCAAAGTTGTTTTTTTTTTCATCTAAAGCTTGCTAATATTTGTTATTTAGTGTTAACCTGAAAATGATCTGTTTGATCTGTTTCATGCCACAGATATGAGACCAAAATCTTTCAGTAAGAGAAACTTAGAATGGACTTTCTATTACCAAGAAGCAGCATAAATATAGAATAACATCTTTTTTTCCTTTTTTAAATGCTTTTAAAAAATGCATTAATAGCAAATATGATTTACTATGATTAAGAGAAAATTGTAGAATGAGGTAGTTAATTTGAATGAGAATTGACCACCTCTTAGTTCTTTGTGTCTTTTAAATATTGCTACCTTGAATCTCAGACTGCAGGAGGCTTTGAAAATAAATCTTAAAAGGTCTATCCAGGAAAAAATTTTGTGCTATAATATATCAGAACAAATTTTTCAGCTCAGTCAGTGGATCTTGCTGATACAAACCCTCAGAGAACCAGACTCAATAAATACTTCAGTATATTCAGCCACCTTTAATTTTTTACCTAAAATCTTCCAGTGAATTGCAGCTATAAAAGACTTCATTTCTTAACTCTAAAGGAAAAGAATATAGATGTTCAGTGTGAACACGAAGTACAAGATCTTTATCAATTCCATCTCTTATAGAAATTATATTAATTGGTTGTCTCACTGAAAACTAAAACCTTCTGATAATGTTTTCATAGTTTTAGTTACTTCCCCATGAAAGTAACATAAACATAAGTTGTTTATCACATACCTTCTAAGAAACGTCTTTTGATGGATGTTTCTCATGACCAGTGTGATTGGGAAGGTGGTAACTTAATTATCCAAACCCTGGTCATTGTCGAGAATCTATAAATAGTTGAGTCAGAGAATAAAGGTTGGTTCTTTCCTGTTCCAACATTGAAAAGTGTTTGTGTGAATAATTTCGTGTCCTTTAGCGACAATTTGTTAAGTTTCAAACTCATCAGTAAGTCTTGGATCAGTTCTTAAACATCCATAAGACTGCATTTTAAGTATATGTAGCATCAGACTATATGATTTGTGCCCTTTCAGTATTTTCTTCTTAAAAAAATATTGAGAACTGAAATACACACAAGCTAGCTTAAAAAACAAGCCAAACAGAAAAAAGACAAGTATAAACACTGACAGCTTCCATATATGTTTTTAGTCATCTGCCACTATGCCTGTCCTTTTCCCTCTTTGCCACACATGAAAAAGAACTTCTCAGCAAGGCATCTACAATGTAGTTAAGCTTAGAGTCACTTCTGAGGAAACTTTCTTATGGAGTGGGTATGAGATCTTTTGTATCTGTTTGGAAATGAATCACCAAGAGAAGCACCAGCTGTGCTAAAAGTCACATCCAAAACCAAAATGAGAATGTAGTCTGAGAGGATAAGACTTTTTTGCCAGTTTATTGGAGGCTGTGAATGTGATAATGCAGGTGAGGCGGAGTGTATTCAAGATAGATTTGATATTTCTGACTTCAGCAGGAAGGTGGATAGATGGGGAAACTAAGGCTCTACAAGAAGGCTTGTACCTTGGGCTGTAAAAGGATAAAGTGGAGGGAGGAGTGTAGCTAGAGGACATGAAATGATTCACACAAACACCTCTCAGTGTCAGAACAAAAAACAGTGCCTCTGACTCAAGTATTTATAGATTGTCGTCAATGACCAGGGATTGGATAATTAAGATACCACCTTCCCAAGCACACTGGTCATGAGAAACATCCATCAAAAGATGTTTCTAAGAAGGAATGTGACAAACAACTTATGTTTATGTTACTTTCATGGGGAAGTAACTAAAACTATGAAAACATTATCAGAAGGCTTCAATTTCCAGGGCGACATATCACCCTTTCTCCTTTAAAAAAGAAAAAGAAAAAAGAAAAATAAACATCAGAAGGTTCTGGTTTCAGAGTGATGGGAGGAGAATGCCGGCCTGCAGCCATTTGGGATTGTCCTGGCCAGTGATGAGTGGTTCACTTCTCCCATGGCTCTTCTGTCAAGGTATCTTTGTCTCAGTTTCACTCCATGTTTTTTTATTCCTCCTCCTGTCTCGTCCCATTATACTTGTGCTTTCAATGTCTTAGCTACTTTCACTTCTTTACCACTGAGCAAAAAACTTCCATAGTATTTACCCATTTCCTACTAATATTTATTACTGACATATTTGTTTTTAAGCTCTGCCTCAGACCAGTGTCTGATCTTTCCATTTGGATCATCAAGTCTATCCAATGAATGTGCTTAGTTGTAACAAAACCCATATATGGTTCATTTAGGTTGAATGTACAGTTTAGTTTGAGTTCATGTTAGAAGGATTTGCTCACCTGTTTTCTCCACTTCTCAGAAAATTAATTAGCAATGTGTACAGTTTCGGATTAGCTTTTTTTTTTTTTAATTTGCTGCCTGCTTAATTAAGTCAATGTAGGGAGGGAATTTTTGTACTCTTTGCTACCATTGTACCACTGAGATAATGCAGACAGAAGAACAATCATCAGAACAATGTGACTGATAATGTAGTCTTGTATTCATTTTCTTCCTCTGTAATTGAATATATGTGTTCTTTCTTATTTTGTAATATGGGTTGTTTCACTGAGCTGTTTTACAATATGACTCCAACAGTTACACCATCAGCAAATGTCAGTGCATTTGTAGAAACATGGAGCTGACAAAGAAAGCATAATGAGAATGAGAAAAAGTTCACCCTCAGTTAGATATCTCTGCTTGGATGGATGACAATCCCTCTCCACATGTTTGCTACATTGACTAGAAACTTGATTCACTTGCGAGAACACAATTTTTTTTATGGAACTGGAGATGATTGACCTAACCTCTAGTGAGTCTAGTATCTTGGGGCAAAGCAAGAAGAGGTTCCATCTGATACTTAATACAAGCCCTCTGTTGATGCTTTGTATGGCAAAGGGTGTTTAAAATGGTTTTGCATGTTTAAGTTTTGGCAATTGAATTAAGTGTCCAAGTTTATGTATAAAAATTACATCTCAAACTGATAGTATCATTGAAGATGCTGAAAGGACTAAACCATACTGTACAACACTGTCCTTGCTGTATCTGTGGATCCAGGTTCCAGTATTTTTTTATTTTTTTTTATTTTTGTACCATACTTATCAAAAGAGGAAAGACTGATTCAGAAAACGGATAGATCACCTAACCTTGTAATTGTGGAGATTTTTTTCTCAGAAGCCTGGTTGACAGTCAACTCTCTATTACCTCAGAATCTGTTGTCTAAAACTGGAAAACCACAGCCATGCATTTTGGTATTGGCTAAACAATTTTTCACATTAGATTGTAATATTAGAAAGAAGAGTCAAAACCTATTTAAAATGTTCAGAGAAATCAACCTGCAATTACAGTCAGATGTAAACAGATTTGAATGCACTAAGCAGTAGCTATTTGCATATTTCTGTGTTTCAAAGACCACATTTGCTTTAATTTCTTTTTTATTCTTTATCCAGATCCAACACTTCGTATTATATTATGTTATCTATTGTCTGGATTTTTTTTATTTTTTTTTTTTTGGTTACTTCATGTACTTTATATAAAACACCAAAGTAGTAGCAACAGTAGCAACAAAATTCAGTAATCAAAAAAATTTAGATGTACTATGTACAGATGATGTACTAATAGGAGGACACCAAAAAAAGATTACTTTTAGACTTCTTGTCTTAAGACTTTAGTTGAAGTGTTTGAACTGTTTTAAAAACATTTACGCTTTGTGCTGTGTATCCTTAAGCAAAGAAAGATACATTGAGGATATGATGCCTACTATAAACTATCAGAGTTATTTTCAGAAACGTCAGACATCTATCAAAAATCCTTGGGTTGGCAATCTCATTATAACTAAAAAAAAGTTTTGGAATCTAGATCTAAGTTTTTTTGTTTTTTTGTTTTTTTTTTTAATTTTTATGCAAGTGTCATAGGGTGGCTTTACCTTTAAGATAGCTTTGAGAGCTAAGGAAGTTGAAGCTGCTGGTGGCTGATGAGAGTCTTTCCTCCTGACCAATTATCAGTCATTTCTGGGAATTGACAGCAGTTTTGACCATTAAAACGTGGAGTCAACCTGTGAACACCTCCTTAAAATGTAAAGTCAGAGCACTCTGGTCGTCTTTTGTTTGCAGCTTCTGAGAAGGTAACAAGGCTCTGTCTTGGCCTCCTCTTTGCACATCCCTCCCCCCCCCTCCAGGCTGGACAAGGCCGCAGAGGACGAAGGGGGTGGGGAGGAAAGGAGACGGAGCCGGCCAGCCTGGTTTATTTTTCAGTTTCTGCTGCTGGACTGAAACCTGACACCATGAACATGTGCAGCTTTTCTAAGACTTTAATTCTTTTACTACCTGGATAAAATGTACAGATTACTCCTTTTCCCCAGAAAGACAGAGAAAGAGAGACAATCAACATAAAGAAGACATCATAAAACTACCAAAAACAGTGAGGAAAAGAGTTTTAAATGGGGAAGAGAGAATAAGGAGATGCTTTACAAGCTGAAATACCTTTCTGTTAAAGCTATGGAGATGGACAATAGTAGTTTAAAAAGACTCCTTTAGTTCATGACAGAGTATATTGGGAGGAATGGAGTGTTCAAACTGTGGATTTTGAGTAAAAAGTGGAGTAATTGTGATACAGTGAAGTGCTGGAACTGAGTGAAGCGAAGATTTGAGGCTGGTTGAGGCAATGAGAAAACTGTTTCCAGAGAAGCTCACAGAGACAGATGAAGAAGACTTTTGCTTTTGAATGACTCATCCTTAAAATGACATCCTTAGACTCATGGCCCATACACACCTCAGAGTGATGTGAAATGGGAGGAGTGAGCTGATGACAGATTTCCAGGCAGCTGATATCAGGGAAATAGGAAACTATAACAGAAATAGTTTTCTTGTGAGAAACTCCATAGATTAGCAGAAGGAGACTTCTGTTTCTCTACAAAGACTGATGAAAAGACTGTAGCAGGAATTGGGACTGTTTTTAGCCACCAAAGTTCTAAAGCTTTTTGTCTCTATGTTGTCACGTGTGCAAAGGAATGGTCAAGTAGTGGGGGATAAAAGGGTTTTCTGGAAGTTTATTCTGGTGTTCTTATTCTTGTAGTTTGTTAATAAACTTTCTTTATTCCTTTTTAAGTTTTAAGCCTGTTTTGTTCTTGTTCTAATCCATATCTCACAGCAAGAAATAAGTAATCTTTTAATTACTGGTTTAAAATCACGACAGCAAGTGATATTACTATTAGTATCATGAAAAACTGCAATAAGTATTGCTGTTTTTTCAGTTGCTGTCCTGAAGCAGCCATACACAGAATAGAAAAGGGATTTCAAAAATGTTGACAGTTCAGACAACTTTTTTATTCAGTAGAGTTTTTTATCCTTTCAAAAATGAGAATTTGAAAGCAAAATTATTACTTCTTGTTTTTTTCCTATTTTTCCCCAGGAAGACTTTATTTTTCCTAGTCCTGTTGTAATCAAGGTATCTCTCATTGTGATGAAAGTTATAATTGCAAATGACCCATATGCTTCAGACATTGTCAAGGTTGTTCAGTTAGCATGTTTTAATGGAAGTGAAAGAAAGTAAAGTTTCTAGAGCAGTGAACTGCCTTGGTCACAGAATGTTAAGGGGTTGGAATGGACCTTAAAGACCAGCTAATTCCAAGCCCCCATGCCAAGGGCAGGGACACCTCCCACTAGACCAGGTTGCTCAAGGCGTTATATCCAACCTGGCCTTGAACACCACCAGGCTTGGGGATCTACAACCTCCCTGGGCAACCTGTTCCAGGGTCTCACCACCCTCAGTGTAAAGAATTTCTTCCTAGTATCTAACCTAAACTTGCCTTCTTTCAATTTGTCCCAATTACTCCCTGTTCTATCACTATAGCTCCTGATGAAGCTTCCTCTCTGGCTTCTCTGCAGGCCACTTCAGATACTGGAAGGTTGACATGAGGTCTCCACACAACCTTCTCCCAGCTGGACAGTTCCAACTGTCTCAGGAGAGGTAGTCCAGTCCGTGGACAGGATTTCTGAGCCTGAGAGAAATTTAGCCCTGTCAGGAGCTCTTCTGTTCCTAGGGAACAGTTCCTGGGAACAGTTTTTCTGTCCAGATTTGTTATTGTAAAGAGATAATTTTTCTCAAAACAATACAAACAGATGTCCTTGGTGTGTTCTCTCTGGTCCCCACCAATGGGATCAAATGGGGTGTTGTTCATTCCACCAATCTGGAACCTGGTAACCTGGCTGGAAAAACTATATAAGGTTAGAAAAACCTTGCAAAAAAGGCTATTTAGCCATATGAAAAACTGACCTCGGTGGTGTTCTTGCTTGGACCTGTGCCCGATATTTTGCGTCCTCTAGCGACACCAGGTCCTCTGATCAACTTTAGGTCACTCCTCTGGGCTTGCTCCAATAGTTCCATGTCCTTGCTGTGGTGGGAACACCAGAACGGTACACAGTGCTTCAGGTAGGGTCTCACAAGGGTTGAGTAGATGGGGAGGATCTTACATCATATATAAGAGCGAAGTACACAAATACAGTCACATCCCTCAGACTCGGTCATTTGTTTTTCTTTATTGTTAATGGAAATATTTTGATTTGCTCTAAATTCTTTGTCAAAATGCACTTAAAATTGCTCTACACATATTCCCTTTAATCCAAAAAGCATATTGGATTTATAGCAAAACCCAGGGACTGTTGCCAACATTTGATACTTGTTACACACACCATTCTGGTAGAAAATTTTTTCCAGCCTCAAAAGCTTGTAACCAAAAGAGCAGTGCAATCTAATGTCAGGAAAAAGAAGTATCACTCTCACCATTTACAGGTGGTAAGATATTGTCAATTAACTAAATTTTCAGTGGAAGCCATGTTTGTTCATTTGCACATAGACACCTGAGTCATACATGAAAGGTTATCCCCAAATCACTTTTCAGTTTACTGACTGTAAAATTATCCTTTAGATAATGTGTTTTTTTCAGACACATTTGCATCATGTGTTACATGGCACCAAGTGTTCTTAATAAAATACTGAGAAAGTATGGAGCTTTTCCGTACAGTTCAAAGCATTATTTGGTATAAAAACATTATTTCTTGAAATAATGATTACAACAACGCTGAAAATACATGTAAGATATTCAATTCTCATAGACATCACTGAAGCACATTTTACTTATGTTTTATCTCAGACTTTTTTAGAAATTAATATACATTACTTGTTTTCCCATTTTCTTCAGGGTGAAAAGCTTTTAGTTAAAAATTCCTTCATAAAACTCAGTGAAAAAATAATCATTTTTAGCTCAGCTATAGTTCTTGGTATCTCATATCATTAAGTTAATATTTCTCTATATTTTTTCATCCTTCTCGTTCCATAGTACTGTATGTGAGGGGATCTGCTAAGCAAATAATAATGACTTTACTATGAATGTAGGCAATACCATAGGTAAGAAATATTTTCCAGTGATTGAAAGCCATCTTATTTTATGTTGGCTATTTCCTTATTTTCTTGATTATTTTCTCTTTTAACAACTTCTCTATTGCACGTGTGTTTAATTTCTCTTCTCGGATGCTTGATTTGCCTTTTTTTTAAAAAAAAAACAAATTTCCAAGTTACACCTGGTGTTTTGATAATGTTAAAGAATCTCTTTTATACAAGTAATCACTTTGGCCTTTTGATTTTGTTTTGGGTTTTTTTTGCCCTCACTGTTAATGGTGAAAAAGTGTTACCTTTTTGGTGATGCTAAAAGCAAAAACATCAGAGGTTTCCTTAGCTACCTTCAGACACCAAACACTCCATGCGAAACGTTTCTCAGAAAGAGAGTACAGAGCTCAGACTGGTTGTGACTACACTTCCCTCTAATTCAGGTTCCATTGGTATGGTGCAAATAGAGTGGATTGGTACAGTGAAGAAAATAAACACAGACTTACCAGTAGCAATTAAATAATTCCCAGAATTATTTGTAGATATGTATGTTTTCTCAAGGAGAGATTTGATGAACTAGTATATATCTCTTGACTAATGTATAAAGATGATTTCCATAAAGTTTCATGTTTCTTCAAAATTATCAGTGTAAACACCAAATGTTGACATTTGGTATTGCTGACAACTATTCATAGAAAGCTGCCACTTTTGAAGAGACTCTGGTAGTTGTGATATTTACTCTGAGCTGCTGAAAACATAAGTACAGGTCTTTGTCCATTTAATATTTGATTACTTATACAAAGGGGAAATTTCCCAACACAAATAATTAGACAAAGTGCACGTAGTCAGGCTAGCATCTCAGCAATTAAGATATTATCATCTGGAACTCTAGTCTACAAGATTTTGGGTTATCTTATTTTTTTGTCTGTGGAAGGAAATGTACTCTATAGAACAAACAAACAATTAAATAAAAAATTTAAAGTAATTTCATTGTAAGGAAAGCTGTTTCTTGCACAACTCTAAAAGCTGATTTTCCACTAGGATTATCCATGGGTACACAGAGAGATATTTTTTTATGTCACACTCAGACACCAAAATTGTGTCTATTTGTTAATATATACTTTGGGGAGAAAGAAAGATCTAAAGGAAGTGTCAGGGAAGGTTATAAGAAATGAATAGAGGACATACATATGAAAATTAGAAGCGGGAAATTCTTACCACTTCATTGCATTTATGCCTAAATTAGTCATTAATGGACTTTGTTTCTAGTGGGTAGGGAGAAGAACATGACTTGGAACAAATTAATTTTTTTAAATTTGATTTTATTTTTTATTTTTTTAATAATAGGACAAACTGTATCTCAGTTATGTTGTTGCCTCATGTAAAGGAAAGAGCAGAAGAAAGTGAGACAACACAGGAAATGGAGAGGACTACTCTATATCTATTCTCCTGACAGGTTTATTCAATTGTTCTGGAAAATAAGAAAGAAAATGTAATATCTGAGACAGAATACCACAGGGACAAATGAAGTCAGAGTAACAAGGAGCAGAAAAGAAATCTTGAGTCATGGAAAGCAATTAAATCAGTGATAATTTTACAAAGTTGAAGGTGCTGTGAGAGCTTGGAGAGGTTCTGATAATTTTTAGTGATTGGGTGAAAGAAACAGTTGTTGGATATACAAAAGGGATAATGGTGGTAACACCCCTGAGATAAAAGATTGTTCTGTGAAGCAAAAGGACTTCTCCATCATTGGGGTTGCTGTGAGGACTGATTCCATGTGAAGTAGTCCTTCCTCCTCTGCACTGTGGCTTCTGAAGTCTCCCTCACTGGAGATAATCAAGAACAATTTGGCCAAAATCCTGTGCTCTAGGATGACCCTCCTTGAGCAGGCAGGTTACACCATATCACCCTCTGGGGTTTCTTCCATCCTGACCCATTCTGTGACTCAGTGCTCGGATGGCTTTTCCTCTGCTGGTTTTGCAGCTAAGAGAGAAAGGCATTATAACTGCAGGTGATAACACATGGCCATGGAACAGAAAATAACTTAATGTACTACAGAGCATTAGAACAACCTCTTTTCAAGAACAGAAAGCTAATTTACGTTCTGACATGTTTTTCCACTTTTTCTTTCTCACCATTGTTCTCTCAATATTGGTCATATAATTTCTCTATACCAGTTGTATACTTTCAAATAAAAATTAAGAAAGAGAATGATATCCACACTGTTCAGTTACCCATATGAGCCATAAGGGAAAAAAAAAATCACTGACCTAATATTTTGGTCAGTTGTATCAACAGTCTCACAAAGTTTAGGAACTAGTAAAAATTTGGGTATGATCAGAAGCACAGGTTCACGGTATTATAATATAATAATACTAATACAGTATTATTATATATACTACTAGTATAGTATATTCTACTAATAGAATATATTGATCACTGCCGTTTTTGAAAGTGTTGCAATTTCTATAAGTTATGTTACGGCATATATTTTATTTAAATCTGAATACCTGTTTCATTTCAAGTCCTTGTTACATCATATGAAAATTCTTAAATAAAATTGTTTTGAATATTTTAAATATCTAATAAAATTAATTTAATTAAATTTATTAAATATTTAATGTTTAGATGCAATGTACATTTAAAAAGTCATCCAAGTTACACATAAGTAGGGTGGGAATTTTCAGTGGACCATTTCTGGAAATTCTGTTGAATTTTAGCTTTGAAAAAAAATCAGCTTTAATCATCTTTACCTCATGTTTAGTGTCTCATGTTGCAATATTAAAGCATCAAGTAAGGGCAAACACCGGGTCCCCATCACTTAACTACTACAGCTAATTCTACAATGCTTTACCCTCAGTTAATTCACTAGACCCATGTGTCCAACAAATTTCAAACCATAATCCATTTCAAAGGAAAAAAACCCCAAAGTTTGCCACAAGCATAGAGGGCATTAAAATTTAGGGGAAGAAAACGTGAAAATGTACTGAATAGAACACATATTAAACTGAAAATTGTGTAAATCCTATAGTGGGAAGGATTTACAGGTCATGTCATGTAGACAGAACTTCAATTTATCATTGCAGTTTTAACAATCTCATTAAATTATAGCAAACAGACACAAGTAATCTAGTCCTATAAAACAAATATTTATTGTTTCCCCTTTTATAGGGACTTTCAGGCCTTTGATCCAGGCTTTGGCAGTTTAGTAATTCACAAGTAGTTTTATCCTACTCTTCCTCCTTCCATGAATGACAACAAAATACTCATAATCCTACCTTAATCTGGTTAATTCAAAATTCCTTGGAGGAATGTTAGATGGAAAAATTATTCAGAAAAATTTTATGGAATGACTCCTTAAGGTGCTACAGACAGCCTATATGGTGGTCTATGAATTATGGATCGATGTAAAAGAGCCTTGTCAATCAGTGTCTGGTCTGGTTGATTAGAGCTGGCACTTGATAACCTATAGTGAACAGCAGGAGTGAGCTACAATAAGGTAAAATAATACCATTAAAAGTTCTAGAAAAGGGAGAAGAGGGAGTCATTAAGAGGATTTGTAGGATCAAAGGGAAAGTGTGGCTAAATATCCATGTAGATAGCCACAAAAATACTTGGAAGAAACCAAAGAAGACAGAATTTATACTACCTTGATCAGAGAAGATACTCTGATACTAGAAAGAAAATGCATGCAACTATGAAACCAAGTCTAGTGAAATCAAGTATGGAGTCAGAAGTATTACATCTAGGACATAACATAAATACTGCTAAAGAAAGACCTGAAAATATGAAACTCTCTACATTTGTCAGAATGCAGCATCATATGGTACCTAACCCTTTATAGGCTTTGCTATAAATACTTTTTATACAAAGATTTCCAAAACTTTATCACTGAAAAATTTCAAATACCATTTGAGCTTCATCTTCATTAAATCAAATCTGAACATTTCTTCCTTCGTATTTTCATCAGAAGTGCCAATGCTCTCTGTTAACTCCACTAAAACAAGAACTAGACTCCCAAAAGTAAGATACTATTTTTTATGCCTCTCTGCCTCTCATTCTGTTTACTACTACATCTTTTTTGATGCTTTTCTCAAGGGGAAAACCTCGGCAAATGAAAACATATCAAAGACCACAGGTTCCTCTAACATCATAGCAGTGGTTTGGGATGGTGACTGAGATGTAAACTCTTTTCTACAGATTAATGTTGGGTTTTTATTATACTTTTATGTGCTGCCTCTAGCTAGGTCAGGGTTAGAAATATTGAGATAGGCAAATATGGAAGAAATGGAGGAACATAAAATAGTGTTTTGGTTTGCAAATATATATATATATATATATAGAGAGAGAGAGAGAGAGAGAGAGAGAAAGAGAGAGAGAGGGGTATTTATATCTCTCAAAGCCATGCTGCCTTTAAAATATCTGGAGGAAAAAACCAACATTGGTTTTCTCTGGATGGATAATTCTTCTAGTAGTTTGCAAGTGATGATAAAAGTATTAGAGAAGCTGTGCACATAGTCTCTAATGACAAGTAAATATAATTGAGCACTATCAGCAGAACTCTTGACCACCTTTGACAGTTACTACTAAACAGCTTGAAGACATTTCCCAGTGATAACTCTCTTTATATACTGCATCTACACACAGGAATCACTGTATATAACCTTCAGAGAATCTTTAATCAAATAAATATCTACATGTGAACAAAAGAACCACTTGTGCTGGGTCTGGCTGGGATGGAGCTCATTTTGGGTTAGCAGCCCTCACAGTGCTGTGGTTTGCATTGGTAACACCCCGGTGCTTCGGCTACTGCTGAGCAGGGCTGACACAGCATCAGCTCTGGCTCCCCAACATTGCTCCCCTCCAAGGGGCTGGGGGTGGACAAGATCCTGGGAGGGGACACAACCAGGCCAGCTGACCCAAATTAACAAAAGGGATTTTCCACATGACATCAGCTCAGATATAAAAGCTAAGGGAAGGAGGGGAGGGATGGGTCTTCCAAGATTTAGGATGTGCTTATTTTCAATTGACACATAATTAAATATTTTGGACACAAGTAGCAACAGAGGTAACCAAGTAACCTGCTATTTTTTTTTCCTGCCTACATTCATATCACACTGAAAGCTCTCACAAAAGAGAACATTTATTTTCTTATGACTGCCAAGGATGTGGAGGCTTCACAAAGTGCAAAGATTCCTCTTAGTAATCATATTACTAACAGATGATTTGAAAACAACTTGGTGCACATATAGAAAATCTTGAAAATGCCATTAGACTATATTGTTGTTATAAAACTGTCAGAAATATTGAAAGAGTTTACTCCTAATTTATTAAGTTCTCTCCCTTTTTCAGCAAAGAAATAGCATACCAGAAACAGAGAACATATAAATTTGGAAGTCTGGTCCACAGACAATCCAGAAATACAGACAGACATTTAGGTCCAACTAAAGGTGGCATCAGACCCTCAATCTCTTACAGCACAGCTGCTTGAAAACATAGGGTTTTACATCTCTATCAAGGACAGAGGAAGTGCTTTTAATACCATAATTGATTATTGGATAGAAAGAGCTGTATATCTCTAGACTCAGAAATAAACTCATCCTTAGTGTTTCTCCCCATCTTGTCCAGTAAACTTTGAAACTGACATCTCTATTCCTACAGTTTATTTGGGTATAACAGCTGTTACATGCATATTTCTGATTGTTAGATCCTAACTCTGAACAAGGCACATTTCAAATGACATTTTCTCCACTGGGAAAATATGGATGGGGTCATCTAAATTGCAAAAGTATAATTTAGGAAAAAAAAAAAACCACTATTATTGTGTTATGTGTTGTACAAAAGGAAAGATGGGATGTCACCTTCCAGCATATAAAGTATAATTAAATAGGGAACATAGTCTGAAATGCATTTAAATGTGTTAACTTTTTGTCTGGTTTTCTGTTTCATTGCCTCTTAATATATGTGTACTCATATGCATTTATTTTTAAACATATGATCGAACATGAAAAAAATAAAAAAACGTATTTATCTCTCTAGCAGATTATTTCTTCTCTGAGAAAGGGATATATAAACTATCTGTACTATTGATCAAAACTAATATAACTTCTCTCTCTCTCCTTTGTATATTTATTTTAATACATTATTATTAATAGTAATTATTTCTGTTATTATAATTTTTTAATTTTCCCTTATTTTTCCTATCTGTAGAGCTGTAGCTTGGAGAAAAAAAATAATGGAAAAATTATTACGTAAAATAGGTGAATGATCTCTTTAGTCTTTTTAAGTTTGAATTTAGTAGGAGAGAGAATTTCTCTGTGAGTGTGGTTTTTACTGTTCCAAAACCTTCTTGGATTTTTTTCAAAGCTAATATTTTAACACTGTTGCCAGGAAGAAAAAAAATAAAAATGCAAGCACAAGCTGCTGTTCTGAAAACAGAGCTCTTGTAATACCAGGCTTGTGTTTAGTGTCCCCATGAGTGCCATTCCAAAACCATTGGCTTCTCTTCTGTTCTTGCAATTTCTGTCGATTGTGTGTGCATGGCCTCTTCCATCTGCTGGCAGTAGGTAAAGGAAATAAGCAACACTGGTAAATATTTTTCTTCACATAAATATCACCAAACTTTGAGTTAGACACACACACACCAAAAAAAAATTAAACTTACTGATAATATCATACTAGCAGTACTCATACTTGTTTGTATAATATACAAAGAAAATGACTTGGGAAAATAAAATAATTTGGATAGTTTGGATGATATGATACTACTACGTATAGTTTTCTTAACAATTTGTTGTATCCTAGTTAAAATGCAAATTATGCAATCTCAAATCAAGCCTGGGAAGGGGAGAAGCAGAAGAGAAATCTTATTCTAGTTCATAATGTTAATCAAGAGTTATTGGTTGACCCACACTTATATTTCCAATGTGCTTTTTGCACACACATATGCGCACACATGCACACAGGCACACACACACATTTATTGAGGCAGATGTACATTATATATCCATAGTTACTGCAACTACGTTTTTCACTACATAAATTGAAACCAAATATTCATGTACAGAAATATAGCTATATAATTTCCTAGTATCTGTAATAGATTCCCAAAGCAGTAATATTAAAACAATTATATTCTGTGGCAGCAGGATTTGTGCCTTCAGGTTTTTTTTTGGTCCTTACCTTGTTCATCCTGTTACACCAAAATTGGCTCTAGCTCCTCACTTTGCATCTGCCTGAAAACTGGAATTGACAGTGATAGCCCTGAGGCCTCTGATATGATCATGCACCTGGACTTTTAAGGCCCCTGATATCATCTTCTATGCTTCAGTTTTTACTTTAGAGTCTTAGACAAGTCATTCTATACAGAATAAACAATTGTTATTTCTGTCTGTATGTTTATATTCCAAAATTACTGTAACCATAAACATTACATCCCACAGTTGCATTACACTGAAACTTGAAGGAATTTATCATGCTAAAATTTGAAAAAAATATTTTCTCTCAGATTACAAATAGCATTTCTTCCCTACCCCCTGTCTTCCCCTCTCTATCTTTTTTCCCCTTCTGTTTATTGAGGGTTTCTTTCAATATAAACTAATTGTTTACCTTAATCTTCATAATGTTTTTTATGGGGATACAGGTCTGTGAAAAAAAAAAATCAAGTCCCATTACTTTACTGAAAATGTACCAAGATATTTTTACAGATAAGATTATACAGAATCATTAAGAACTTATTTCTCTTCTTTGTGCTCAAGGCCTGAAAAATGAGAAAGTTATAAAATGTTTAAAAAAACCCTGTGTCAAGTAGGAAGAAAACAAATTGTCTTAATATTCTATGAAATTATTGACGTGTCTTCATTTCCAGGAGCTTTTTTTTTTTATTAATATGTATTTAATAATATAATAATTTTGTTCTGATTCACCAAATTTGCTGTGTAGGTAAGATTCCATGCAGCAATAACTTCAAACAGATTTTAGCACTTTGTCTTGAGGAAAGAGGAGGAGCTGTTTCTCTGTTCTAGAAATTGTTCTGAGTTAATTTCATCTGGATTACATATATGTCTTGTTTTGTAAAGGCAAAAATACTTGAATTATACTCTGCATTATATGCTGATTCATCTCTTAAACTAGTAATTAACATGTATATGTATCTGTAATAGGATCTTTCTCAATCATTTTTCTAAGTGTTCAAAAATTATCGAAACCCATACAATTTTAATTTTAATGTGTCTTTTCTATTTGTAAAACAGGATCTTCTTATGTTCTACATATTAAACAGAAAGACTGAATAGCAAGTCTAATTTTGTATGCAATTTGGTGGAAATTCAGCAGTGAATAGCATGAAAAAATTTTACATGGAAGAATGTTAATAAACCAATTATTTCTGGAGGAAGCACCCAAGTAACTCATGATAAAAAGGTTATAGATGCAAGAATATAAAAAACAACATAAGATTATAGCACCATTAGCTTTGATATGAAGTAAGCTTTGATATAAGTAAGGTCTTTAAGAACTCCATGAGAGCATCGTTAGTACATATTGCATACGTGCTTAGAACACATAGAACTGATGTGATGGTTTTATTCTATTGTATATTTGGTTTTTTAAAACAAACAAACAAAACAAAACAAAGCAAAAAAAAACCAAAACCACCAAAATGGGATAGTGGACAAATGTCTTCATATTTCAAATTCCTGACCAAAGGGACACGTGTTTTGGTAACATAACATCAAGATATTTCATATCCAAAATTACTGTGAGAGAATGATACAGCAGCCACCTATTAGCACCATACTGGGTACTTGATGCCTTAGAGACTTACATTTGGCAAATGAAATATGTCACACAATTGATTTATGAACTGTCTTGTGATGACAGTCATTATTTAATTGTTAGTATGCTTAAGAAAGTATTGGGTAATGAAGATACACTACAGGACAGATTTCAAACATACAGACACGTCCCGTGTCCTATTATTTTCTTTTTGGGGCTCTGGCTCTGTTTAATTTAGAAACACCTTATGTGGTCAAGGCCAAAAGTTACTTTCTCCTTTTCCTGAAAATAATTTAGCTGCCAACTTCATGGCTCAGTCCAGTATTTTTTACACAGGACAGTGTTAAATTTTCAGAATCAAAGGCCTAAATGAAAGGTAGAGAAAAATCCTAATATAGCATCTAACTGCATTATATGGTGCAAATATGTATTCCAGTATATAGAATGGAAAGAAATTTTTATGACTTTGTAAATGCTGACTAAATTAAAGGAAAAAGCATACTTCAAAGACAAGTGTGCTCTGAGAGCTCATATGGGTTATTACTGAATTGCTGCTTTTAAATTTCCACAAGGACATCTTCAAAGGGGAGGAGAGAATCATTGATAATTGAGGCTCATAGTGACACCTGTATGAAACTGCTGTAAATAAACTCCAAAATATATTTAAAACCAAACCAAACCAAAGCTAAACAAAAAAAACAAAAAACAAAAAACAAAAAACAAAAAACAAAAAACCCCCAAACAAACCCAGAAAAAAACCGCCAACAGAATTATTCCAGGCTTTTCAAAATCTTATATACAACATATTATTAAGAGAAACTGCTCAGCCTCGCAAATTACTCCAGTAAATGAAGGGTACTGTATCAATTCAAGGAGAAAGTCTAGGATACAAAATAAATGAAGTAATAGTAGTTGTAATTACCAGAGTGATAGAAAGTAAAGTTGATTAATACTGATTGAATTTATTTTCAAGTTTGAGGAATATTATCCTGAATGTTTAATATTATGAAGCTAAAATAAGTAAAATTTATTAAATTTCTTATCACAAAACATAAATTTTATGTTTTTGTCACCCATTGATTTTACTTAATTTCATAGAATCATGGAATGGTTTGGATTTGAAGCAACTTCAAAGGTCATCTACTTCCAACCCTCCTGCCTTGGGCAGGGGACACCTTTTACTAGACCAAGCTGCTCAAAGCCTCATGGAACCTGGCCTTCTAGGTAAGCACTTCTACAAAAGAAACATCTACAATGCCTCTGGGCAACTTTTTCCAGTGTGTCACCGGCCTCACAGTAAAGAACATCTTTCTAAAATTCAATTTAAACATACACTCTTTTAGTTTAAAGACACTCCCACTTGTTCTATTGCTACATAACTTACTTGTTGTAGAACATCCTTCTCCAGCTTCATTGGGAGCCCTGTTTAGGTACTGGAAGGCTGCTATAAGATTGTCCCAGACCCTTCTCTTCTCCACACTGAACAACTTCAAATCTCTCAGCCTGTCTTCAGAGGTGAGGTGCTCCAGCTCTCTGAAACCTTTGTGGCCCACCTGCACACTTCAGCAGTTCCATGACCTTCTTATGTTGAGGGTCCTGGAGCTGGATGCAGGTGGGATCTCACAAGAGCAGAGTAGAAGACAAGAACCACTTTCTCTCAACCTGCAGGCCACATTGATTTTTATCCAGTCTAGGATACAACTGGCTTTGTGAACTGCAATTTCACAGTGCAGGGTCATGTTTGGCTTCTCATTAACCAAAGCCCTCAAGTCCTTCTCCAAAAGGCTGCTTTCAATCTATTGTCCTCCCACCCTGCTTGGGATTGTCCTGACTCAGGTACAGCTCCTTGTGTTTGGCCTCACTGAACTTCATGAAATTTACACAAGCCCACCTATCAAACATGTCGAGGTTCCTCTGGGTGGCATCCCTTCCCTCCAGCTTGTTGACTAAACCCCACAGCTTTGTGCTGTCAGCAAGCTTGCAGTGGATATACCAGATCCCTCCATACACGTTGCCAGCAAAGATGCTGAACAACATTGGTCCCAATACCAAGCCCTGAAGAACATGTTTTCAATTTCACTGTGGAACATCTCTTTCATAGTAATTATGAGGGAAGAATATAAAATCAATTTTTATTTTTATTTTAATCCTGACCCCCTGTATTCTTTTGTTTCAGTGTCTAAAATTCACTGTTCTAATTTCAAGGTCAGATCTCATCCCAGTTTATGACTCTATTCACTATAGACAGGCAAATCAATGTATTACTGTTTCTTTCTGATCTTTAGTTGTTCACTAGAAAAAAACTGTCAAATAAAATCTAGGACCTCCAGGGCATTTCTCTTGAAAATCCAGCTCCATTAACTGGTTCTACAACCCTTTATGTAATCATGATCATATCCAAATACTTTATTGGATTTTTTTCCTTAGCAATACTGTTTTATTTCTCATAATTTTCCTATTTGATCAGTTTTTTACTGATCATTTGTTTTTTTCTACAGACATTACACTACAAGAACCAAGGAGAATGCTGCGAGTTGTTCCATGGTGGTCTATGAAATAAACAAGGCAAGATTTACTTGAAATATCTGACCTTTGTACTAAAATATGCTTGTAGTACACAAATAATGAAGCAGTAGATAATTCAGCAGCTATTGCCTCAGCAGGTTATGGCACTTCTTTATTCCAACTGAACACATGCAGACATCAAATACTTTTTTTCCTTCTAAGTTCATGTACACATTTTTTGTTTTGTATGTTTGGGGTTTTTTAATTATACATGTCCTCCTTAGAAGGACAATCACATTATATTAAGTCTTCATGATTTAAAATGAAGAAAAAAAAATTCAATCACAATTTTTAGATTCAAAAAATCCCACAACCTCAACGTGAAAGTACAGAGGCATACAATTGCGTGTTAAAGTATGACTCACTTTCCAAATGAAATAAAATTTCTTAATTTGTAAGATTCAATTTCATTTTTTCTCTTTCCAATTTAATCTAGAGATGCAATGTTCAGTCTTGCAGTTCTAGTTGTGAGCTTTCATCATCAGTTATTACAGTCTTTCTTACAATTTTTTCCAAAAAGTAATTAATTTTAGAACTGGCAGAATTCCAGGGATCATTCCTACTTTTATAATGGTCAATAGGCACAATATTTCCACATCTTTTAACATCAGAGTCTGAAATTAAGATTTCTAACAATTCTGTTGGAAGAAGAGAGTAAGCCAAAGAAAACTTACTAATATATGTTTTTTGTTGAATGTGAGGTATTACCTCATAGATCAGTTCATAAATTCCTACAAAACTATTGTTTTCTTTACACGTGTATTACTTACACTTCAAAGCTAAGCAGTATTGATTGTTCAACTGTATTGTCTTAGATATTATTCTTTGATTTAAGAATATACAAATATAGAAAATAAAATTAAATCTGTATCTGTCATATTCAATTTCATTCACAATAGATGTACTACGTTATATAATTATTTTCTGTGACAGTCATAAAATCAATTACATAATCTGTTGTTATTTGAACCATGTACCTAAATATTTAAAAATGTCTTTTATGTCTCACTTATTCTCTTAAATGTCTCACTTATTTTTCCTAACTACAGAAATTCCTACTTCCTAATTTGTGAGATACTGCAGTGGAGATCCTTTAATTCTTTCAAATATTGGTCAATCTTTGATGTCCTAATACCATCTAGTTTCAAAATGCTACAAAGCAGTAAGACAAAGAATTAGAAGGATTCAGGATAGTGTGAGAGTGGGAAGATGTCTTTCTCTATATACATTTTTGTTTTGTTTTGTTTTTTTGTTTTTTACTAACACTCTCTTGCTTGCTTTCCCTTTTTCTGCAGAGATAATTTGATCTTTTATCAAGAGTAGGAGCTTGGATCTTCCCCTGAGGGTTGTTACTCTCTTGCTGTGGACTATTACACAGAAACATGAAAATCTCCCCAAAGGGAATTATTTTGGTATGAGAAACATTATGCTATTACAGATTAATCTCTCTCCTAAAATCTATTGATTTCACACTGATTTCCCAGTGCTCTGTTTTGTTCCAACATTTTGCCAGGGAAAAGAAGAAATATTGCAGCTGGGTTTAGGAAGATTAGAGGGACATATTCAGGGTTTCCAGTCCTTCTCCCTGTTGGAGTGGAAAGACCAGTAGTGGTGCCATGCTTATAGAAAAGAAGTAAAAAGAAGCTAATTGTACTATAGTAGGTTTGAATTGTGCAGGGTCCAGTATATCAAGATCAAGCAAAATAAAACAAATCCAGGAAGATTGGAGCAGGTGTATCTCAGCTATTTAGTAGTATATAACCCTAAGGATTTTGCTTTGTAACAATTACACAATGCAGAGATAAGCATTCTAATTCTAACATGCTTTCGTTTAGTAAAGCAAATGTTGACTTTCTTGTGTGATACTTTTTATGGTGTACTGAACAGATTTAGTTCTTACTGTACTTTCTCTGTGCTTCAGCCAATATATAGAGCCCATTTCATTAGCTTTTTTTCTCTTTCAGGATGATCCAGCACATTAAATGTTTGCTTCTGATATGGACTCCTCAAAAGGATCTCTAAAAAAATCTTCTAAGAAATGTTTACTGCACATCTTCATCATTCTGCAGCTTGATTAGTGCTGAGATCTGACAAATTAATAAGATGGCCATTACTTTAAAATGATAAACCAAAGAAATTCACAAAAAAAATTTGTGTTAATCAAGCTGTAGTTTTCCAAATTTGTATTTTTAAAATAGCTTTTAAGATTTCAGATGGCTGTGAGTATAACTGGTTTATAACTCTTTACTAAAACTCTAGTACTCAAAGGGTTTTTCAAGTTATTATGTTACAATTCTTCACTGCTCTGAGAAATTTTGCTTCTACCAATTTCATAATAAATAATAATGCAGATTCAGTGGTTTCTTTTCTTAATTGCTCCCTTTATTCTGTTGTAAAGACATTTATAAAATACAAAAACATGTCTATCATACATTTGTTTTTTCTCAAAGTTTATTATTTATCTAATACTATATAAATACACAAAATTATAAATATTTATTTATCTAAATATATAAAATAATGCAAATAGTGCTACAATTTTTTTTGTTTGGGTTTTTTAAGGGACTCTATGTTACATTTTATTAATTAAAATTATATTCTTTATCATAAATGCATTCTTTCATGACTTTCTCTTTGAAGTGAAGCCTTGACTACAGTAAAAAATCTGGGAATTATTAATGTGCAACACAATATGCATATATGCTGTTAAAGAGAGAGCATGTTTTCAGTGTGAGCAGTATTGAGAATACCTAGCTATTATGTTCTGCTTTTCCCCCATGAATATTGAAGAACTTTTTAATGGCATGTAAAATCACTGCCTTCCTGTATGAATAATATTCATGAATCACAGAAGATTAATTTGTTTTTTTCAGGCTGTGCTATCAGAGAACTGATGGTGAAAGTACTGCAAGGTACTACAACTTGGATTTTCTTTGTAACCAAATCAGCTTTATTTTTCTCTTACAACAACATAGATCTTAGATGATCAACAGCAGAAGGCCAAGCAGGTCATTCTGGAATGTGTGAAGGGACATTAAAGACCTATGATTACACAACTGAACTGAGCTACAAACAGCTGAGCTCCAAGCCAGAAACTCAGACATGAAGTTTCTTGAACTGTGTGCCTTTGTGGCAGTTAAGTCTCTCCTCTGTGCTGAAGGATTGAAGGCACTGAGGTATTAGAAACACTTTTTTTCTTCTAAAACACATACTAGAAATTGTTGCTGTCTTTCTGAATTAGAAAGTTAGTCAGACTGAGAAGTATAGCATTTTCAACCACTTTAATTTACTTAGTATTTCACTGTTTTAACACTCTAATTTAAAGCCCATATTGCATAACTTCCATTTACAGCTTTTAGACTAATGGCATTTTCATCACTGAATGATGCTGTCATATAAAGTGGCTGTTTACTTCTTGGAAAGAAGTTAAATCTATTCCTCTAGTTGCTTAAAGAAAATAAAAAATAAAAAGTTTTTCTAGTGCTTGCACTATACATCCATGCCTAGAGATAGCACAGCTGTTATTCATTCAATTTTTTCAGGAACTGAAAATCCCATGATTGGTGTTCTGATCATCTTGCAAATATTTTATTACATATTTTCTTGTTTGCCTCTTCTTTTATTATTTTCATGGCAGTAAAAAAATAAATATTATATATTAATTCCTAAATAGAATAACACATTATTCTTTGGCAATGTGCTTTTGAAAGCCATTTTCCTTTACGTATTATAGACACAGAGAGAGTCCTGATACAGAAAATCATGCCTTCAGTTATTCTGGACCTTTTTCCTTACATTTATAACAGGAAAGGTAATCCATATAGAGCTTGCCTTTTATTTCTTTGTTTGAGTATTGATCATTCTGCACTTTGAATCTGCTATCACTTTTGTCCTTGATGATAACATTTTCTCTGCCTGGAGCTTATACTGTTCTAAAATTAACTATTGTGTAATACATCGTTTTTATTCTTAATTTCATATCACAGACAGTAGGGTATCACACATGCAATAGTTGTACAAAAATGAAGGTTGTGAATATTGGATGTTGTTGTAGCTATGTACAACATAAAATTAAGTATTCAAATTATTGTCCCAGAGCTGCATGACCACCTTATCAAATATGTTCTCATGGAAGGTATTTGATGAACATACATTCCCTTTTTAATATTTTTCATACATGATGAGGGAAAACATGAAAAATAAGAAAAGAGAGAGACATGCTGAACAAATGCTTCTCTAATCTGCATGATCTGATTTTACCACAAGCTCTTATTAAGCTACTGTAGCTCAGATCTCTCAGAACTTCTGTATTAAATTTCAGTTCATTTTCAGAAATAAAAAGAGATGCACTCAAATAGATTCAGTCACCGGAAATGTTTTTACCTGTCTAAAACTGAAGGAAAAGCAACAATCAATTTCTGTGTCCAGATTTCTTGGATTATAATGGGGTTTTAAAGAAAATATTTAAATAAAGCAATAATCATGACTTAACTGCTTTTTTAGTTCAATTACTGGCCTTTAATTATGGTCAGCATGGATGAACCTCATTCTAATAATAATTTGTTTTCTAAATAGCATCACAGAAGTAAATATACTTGTGGATGTATAAAGAGGCAGGCTGCATTCTTCTGTAATTGTACGCTGAACAATGAAAATACAACCTTTTTGTTGAATATGGTTTAGCAAACCCTTTGAGCATGATGGTATAGAAAAAATATAATGAAAAGTCATCAGAGACAGTTGCTGAATAACATGTATTAACTGTATGTGCATTTTTCAAAGGAATTTATTGAAATGTGCAATAGCAGCTTTTGCTCTTCATACAGTGCTGCATGTAGATGTGCACATTGTGGATGCCAACACCAGAACATATTCTGCTAAGTATTTCAAAACAAATTTGTATGGGAAGGAATTCTATAAGCAGTTTTCCACCTGAATTAGATAAGATTTACAGACTGAAGTTCCAGAAACAGGTGGCAGGAAAACTTTGCCTACTTTCCTGTGCTTAGGATGGCACTCAGATCGAAACAACATATTTTCTATATAAGTATTGTGGGCACCTATATAGACCTATTAATTTAGAAATATCTCTTTGTGTACTAGAGATCATTAGATTATGTGATAAAGGGCTTGCCTCTGCTCCTGAACTGTCAGAGCAATCAGAATAAACTAATCACAGACGTGAGCAGCCATGCTCCCTGCTACTCCCATGGTTGTCACAGGAGGGCCATCACCCTCATGGTCTGGGTATGAAACACGATTATTCATGAAGTACTTCTCTGGATCACCTTTCAGACTAAGGAGGGATACTGCCCAGCATGCTGGATTCATGGGACAAGGGGAATATCATCTTTGGATTGAACAAGATTTATTATGGTATTTTTAGGGCAGGTAAAGGAAAGGATCAAGGTAGTTTTGGGGGGAAAACTACCATTGGAACAGAGGGGCAAGGGAATAAAAAGGGACAGTTGCATGTTAAAAGGCTGATGATCATTATGCTTCTCTGGTTATTCCTTGTGCCTGGTTATAAGAGACTGTTTTCCCTTCTTCCTGAATTGCATTACTATCTCTTTTCCTTTCAAAACAGCTGTATGTTCTGTGTGTGCATGTGTGCTTTTGGGTGTACATGCACACATGTAGACATCAGAATTGCAGAAGTCTCTGGGTGACAGGTGCCCAGGTGATCCCAGGGCTTGCAACCAGGGAAGGTGGGGCTGTTCAAACCACTATATGATCACTGGTGAATATCAATCTGGACTACCCAAGAAGTGAAAATAAAGGGCTTGTAAATGGCAAGCTTGGATGGCCATAGTTTGGGGCCAGAGACGTGTGTAATCTCTGAGACAGATGGAGAACTTGTCTGCTGGGGGGACCAGCATGTCCAGATCAACTTTCAAAAGGACTGTAGGACCTGAGTGTTGACTGAGAAATGCTGCACGGCAACTGGACATGAAAGGATCCAGAGCCAGCTACTAGACAGAATCATTGTATAAGATCAGTTATTGAATGATTCATATATATGTATTTACAGAAGCATATATTTCTCACATTTGGACACTCATCCAGATATGTCAGAGTAGGGAACAGGATGAATTGGTCAGTATTTCCTGTTTCCTTAACTGCTGAAGGTTTCTGTATGAAATGATCTTCAGAAGAAATTTTGTGTATATTTACATACATATTGTATTAGTGTGCTTGCATATGTACCTATTGAAAATACATTCTCACACATACTACTAGCTGGATGTGAAGGCATAGAGCTGCAGCAGTCAGATCACTATTGGGCAGCAGGATTTAGAAACCCATGACAAAGAAAAATGGAGGTTTAAAGAAAATGTGGATTTTGTCATTAAAAAAACTATAAAATCACAGCAGAGCAGATAAATGGATAAACATTTGTTTGTAGATTTCCATCTCCCCCACACTCCATAGGAGGTACATTTGTAACGCTTCTTATCTTTATATAGATGCTTACAACAGTTTTTCTACATTCCTATTCCTCTAGCTATGGATGAGTGTAGCCTAGAAGAATGGTTTTGCTAGTAACACTAATTTCAGAGATCTAAAAGGCTTGAACCACTAAGGGTGTTCCTTATACCCATGCTTAAAGGTTTGCTGGGTGTTCAGGGGACAACTTCTGTTGCAGCATTTAAGGTATTGTATAGTATTACTGATTATCTTTTCATGATTATTTCATATACTCTGTCAAGCAGAAAACACATCCTAACAAAATATTACTTTCCAGATATTGAGACTTCTAGATAAAGCTTTGTATTTTAGATTTTTAAGAATTCTGTGTCCCTTACATGTGCATTAAGGTCAGTCACTGTTTTTTTTTTTTCCTCTTGCTAACTTATCCTGTGTTTGTTCACTATATCATTACCTTGGTTCACCATACACTGTTTCCTATCTTGTTATTTTTTCCTTTTCTGCCTACCACTGCAGTTCTAGCTTTGGAGACATTATTCATAAGGACAGTAACATTGATATTAATGTCAGACTCTCTTAATTCTAAAAAAAATGGAACTTGAGGGCAGTATAGGCCAGACATGGATAGGTACTTCTTATTGGGACAGAAAACATTGCTCCTTAACCTGAAGGTGATGTCATTTCTAATATTTTTGTTCATAAAGTAAATCTCATCAAAGTGAATATACAGATTTTTTAAAATGGGAAAATCAATGTAGTTTATCTAAACCTCTTTTTGGAGTAAAGAGGTTTAGATCTGAAAGTCTGGCACACTTTGAAGCAACTGACAATAGGGGTCTATAATGGAAAGTTATACTACAGCTATTAAATACATATTTTTCTGACAGTTCAGTCATCATCCTTTCCTCAGTGAACAGGAAGGATGTAGGGAAGCCTTCAAAAAAACTTGAAGAGATCTCTGTTCATTTGAAAAGATGAGAAGGTAAAAAGAGGAAATAAAAATAATGTATTTCTTCACTAGGAAAAGGAGAGACATGCAAAAAATATGTCAAATTATTGCTCAGACTCCTGTTTTTCAAATTGGCTAGTTTGTCATGTGTCATTCAATAGTCTAATTTTTTGTAACTTGGTTAACTAGTTGATATCATGACATATATTTGGTATAAATTCACAGGACTTTTCCAGATTTATTTTTTTAATGAAAATAATTTGAAAGAAAGTACTCTAAGGATCATTCATCACCATCTGATGATCTGAAATTCTGAAAAAGCTCAGAAGATAATTAAATTTTTGCATGAAATTATCTGTATATTTTGTGTCTTCTACAATGTGCTAAATGAGAATGAGGTCCTGAGAAATTGTTTTGATTTTTATCATTGTTGTTTGTTTCTAAATACAATACCAATACAATTGGTATTTTATTTTTAATGTTAAATGGAGATATCCAGATGTGCACATTTTTAATTGAACAGCTGCGTTTGCTCAGTATCTTTTGTCTTTCATCAGTTCATCCATTTCTTACTGCTTGTTGCATTCTTTTGTTAGAGCAGATCTAAAATTAGACCATAAATAATGCAAAAAAAAATCTTGACATGCCTACTTCTGTAAGTGGCAGTACAAAGCCCAAATGAAAGAAGATAAAACCAGAAGCCTATTTCTGAACAATGTCTGAATAGGAATACGGAAATGGAAAAAGGGAAATATAAATGTATAAAGAGTATTAAATAATCTTCCTTCTTGTACAGTCTCACATCTTCCAGCAGTCAGTACCCAAAGTGTTATCAAAGCTTGGGGTAGCTTTATGTCATATGTGTTCATGTTGCAGTTCACTGTAACTGTCTTGTATTTCTGAATGTATTTTTGACAGGTTTCATTATGTAGGTTGCCATGGAACACAGTTGATTTTTATAAGTCAAACAGTTTTCAGTTTTCCTGTAGATGTACAGCTAATCTAAGTCCTGGAGTTTGCAAACTCTGGATATCCTGGATCTGCAAATGTTCAAGGGTGTCCAGACTTTCTGATGTTAACCAGGAGCTAAATTGCTGTTGTAGACAGGCTCATGTTCTGGGTTTCTGACTACAGAGCCTCAGTTCTGCAAGGTTTCTCCAAAGAGGCATTTAAAATTATGTGCTGTACCTATGTAAGGAAAGTAAGTGATGCTAGAGGATATTTCAAGGCCTGTGACTTGATTATTGCACTGTTTAATTCTTAGAGCAGTCTCTGTCATGTATTTTGTCTAGGCCAACTAATACTCTCCCAAAAAATCTCTGTGTCAGGGACCATTTGAAACAGATGGTTTGGATGCAGCCAGCCTGCTTTGGAGATTAGAAGAACTGAATTATGAACAATGATCCTTCCATGAGGGTTGGCACTGACTTCAGTTTCTGTGAGCAATCCTCCGTGTAATTTTTTTTTAAAATCTTTAACATAAACTGAGCAACAAGATGTTCCAAGTAAAACTCCTGTACCTGAGAATTACAAAACATAGCTATGATGTAGTGATCAAGGACTAGGAACTGTGCACCCTTAACAGAGGTCACAGCTGTGCTTTATTCAAGGGGAAAGAAAATCTAGGGAGACATTTTGCAGTTGTATTCTACCTCCCTTCTTGAGTGAGTGTGATTCTGATGACTGGTACTTTAAAGAAACTGATCTCTGGTTCTGAGTTCATTGGGATGCTGCACACTCTCCCCTGCAATATCGAGAAGCAGCTGCGCAAAGGCCTTATTTGTGCCACCCCTCTCTATGAACTAAAGGTAGCTGATGCTAAAAACTTTAACTGCTTGGTTGACTTTTCACTGTTCCTCTCTGCCTACACATTGTATATAGAGCATCTTCTACTATAAAATAGGATTTTTCTTTTCCTTTTTTTTTTTCTTTTTTTTTTTTTTTTTTTTTTTAATACAGAGGAGGGAGATGAAAACAGTGGCATAATATATTTGCCCAGGTCAACCAAGAGCAAAAGCTGTAAGGACTAGGTTGCAGGGTGTTGGTGTGTTGGTGCTAATTAAAGAACAGGACATTATTTTATGCAATCTATTTAGGCAGTCAGCTGTAATACCTAATCGTTTTTCTTTTTATAATCCAGTGTTGTTTCTCCCACATACTACATTTACTTGATAAAGTGAGGATGATTTTCTTAATTTGAGTTTAATGGTGTAGTGCAAAAAGAGGAACATGTTCACTCCAAATGTGTTAGCTAAACTGTGATTGCGAGCATTCAGCTATGAGCCTCTGGGTTCCACAGACACAGTTCAGTGTAAAATATATGCTGTTGCTGCTAAAAACTGATCCTTTAGGGAAGTGGGCAGCAGGGTTAATTTTCAGCCAAATTATTTACCTGATATAGCTCCCAGCACGTCAATGAGAAAACCAGAGCAAGCACAAGGGAAACAGTAGCAATAAGCCTTTGAGAAGGCAAGTAAAATTATATTTTCATGAAGAACTCATGATGTGTTAAAGAGGATGGATAAAAATAAAATTATGATGGATAAAATATGTTTTAGATTCCCAATTATTTCCTTTTACATTCTTTTCCCAGAATTAAACCCCTAATTTTCCCCATAAGCATTCTATCTGGCAAATATAAAAATAATGTGGCTAGCATATCACTGTCCATTCTAATATTCCTTCCTATCTGCTTACATCATGGGAAACAACAAACAAATGAAAATTTCTCTACAGGTTACAGTATGGTCCAAATAGGTTGTCACAGCAAAGTATTAGATCTAACAATTGTGCATAGTTAAAACAGAGTTACAATAATCTCTCATGGTATATTAAAATATTATTCTAGTGACCCAAATTCCAGTGTGTTAAATGGTAGACAGTATATTAAATGGTATTTCACAAAATAATGCTTATTTTATGCGCTTACATATCTATATTAATATATGTAGCAGAGTAAACACTTCAGATGACATTATGACATTATTATACCTGACATTGAAGTGTTTCCTGACTTTTAAATACATAACTCTACAACCTTAATCTTTTTAAGGTATTCTATTATATTCAATATGTCATATTCTGTACAGATAATGCATTGTATTACACATTCAATGAAGCAAACAACTTGTTATATATAAATTAAACAGATTCACCTTTGACCTGCTTTCCTCTAAGCAATTTGATTCAATCTGGTTTTAGAAGGCACACAGTTAGGTGAGTAGTGGTGTCGTGTTAGCAGTGGGGTAGATCATTTAAAGGGTAGTGGAGCTTTTTGAAATCAGTGATTGCAAAGTTTAGCAACAATTTCCAATCATAATTTCTTCATAATCCCAGAAAGGTTGTTACAGGGAACCTAATCCATTTTATTGCGTAAACACATTTCATTTAATATTTTACACTGAGGAGGCAGCTGGTGGTATTTCATTTCTCTTTGGCAAACTTAGCAAGCAGTCATTTTGTAGCAGTCAAAAACATACTCAAAACATTCCACATTGGTTGATTTTATATTCTGACAGATAATTTATATACAATCATGCAGTGCCTCATTTTCACAAGACCACCATTTTCTTTCAGTGAAAAATGCAAGAAACAAAAAAATCAAGCAAATCCTGTTATAAGGAGATTATTTTAGGAATGTATTAAACTCCCTGAAAGCTAATGTCTTTCTTAAATATAACTAGGTCTCATCTAAACAGTAATAATTACAAGAAAATGAAGAGAAACAGAAACCTTTTCCTTGGGGGATTTTAAATATCCTTTAATTCATATGTCCCAGGAAAAAAACAATAATTTTTAAAAAACTAAATTTAGATCTGTAAGCCACATCATGGTTTTAGAAATAAATAACAGTACATCTGAAATAGACTGGTGAAAAATAGAAGTCAGCACTGACGTAGAGAAAGGTTAATTTTTTTCCATTGTCTACAAACCCTGTGTCTCTTTCCTAATGTTGAAAAAAATTAATATACAAGCCAGAAAATATTCTGAAACATGAAGCATTTACTTTTTGACAGTGTTAAATCTGAAAAATCTTTTGTAAAGTTGGAAACTGATTGGCATTAGAGCAGAATTTTTTCAAGCATGTCAGAAGATTGAACAAAGACCTTTAGATAGGTTTACAAGCCTGGCATGTTCGTGAATCTTCTGGGCACCGTTAGGGCTCCTCTGCCCTTCTGGAACTCCTGCTCAGAACAGGTTTCTTTCTGGCTATTTTTCCTAATGCTAATTGGTCGGGTCGAGGAGAGAAAGGTTGTCTCCTTTTCTATCCTTATCTTCACAGTTAGAAATGTAAACATTTTCACACTGCACATCTTACCAATTACTGCAGCTGATCAGGTTTTGTCTCATTATGACCTTCCTTATAATTTTTTTGTCAGTTTTTTCTCCTCATATTCTGTTCAATGGCTCTTTAGACAAGGTATCCTTGAAGAAGCAAACATTCTCTTTCCACCTACCTTGAAGAGAGCACTGGCAAAACTTGTGAAATTTTTTCCTCTCCTTTCTTCCATTGTCTTCCTGATACAATTCAGCTTTCTACCCTACTTTCTACTAGCTAGAAAACAGTGGCTTGGAACTGCTCCAAAGTAACATTTCTTTAATATATGAGTGAAAAACTTAAGGCAGAAAATGAGCTTTGATCTACTGATGAAAACAAAGTTAAGCCAAAAGTCAAGGTTGGTTCTGAGTGGGTTTGGTTGTGGGTTATTTGTTTGTGGGAATTTAGTTTGTTTGGTTTGTTATTGTGTTACTTGCTTTGCTTTTTGCTTTTTCTTTTTTTTTTTCTGCTTTCCCCTTGTTTTTTATCCTCTGCTTCCTGATGGCCAAAAATATTGCTCAAAACTTTGCCATCAATAAGTTCTTTTCACATATAATCTAAGATGACATATAGTTGTAAAACAGCCATAAGAACAAGGTCTTTATGTCTTTATAATCCTTATTTTCATAAATGGCTCAAAGAATATACTAGGTAGAATTAACTCCTCCACGATTTAGAAAAAGGAGGGTACATTCAGAGGACTATTCCTTCACCTATCATTATCAGTGACTCATATTGCCATCAAAAGCAGAGCCATATGGAAATTATACAGTACATACTGAAATAAACACATTAGAAATAGAGTTCAACATTGAAGCAACTAGGCAACAAAAAACTGTGAAGAAAAATAACCCCTGTCTCCGAGAGCAAAGAAAAATAAGCGTACAGCATTGTTACATAGAAAGAAGTTGCAAGGCTGAGAATTTTGTTGTGACAGCACAAACAACAGCTCTCTGCTTCTGAAACTTCTATATGATGTTTGAAAGTGGTGTACACCTAGTTATTAGAGCTTCAGAAAAAGCCAATTAAGCACTTCATGGCTCCTCTACACTCATAAATGCCACAAAAATAGTCACTGATGAAAAACGTATTATTTACTCATGTTCATTACAGTTTTAATGTGTTAGACATGAAAATCCATGCATGCTGAACAGATAATGTCCTCCACAGTCACATTCATCAAGTGCAGTCAAATTTCCCAAGCTTTTCAGATGTTTGTGTGTTCAGAGATAACAATGTGAGATTATTTACATTCAGTTTACCTTACACATTTAACACTGCATTAAATTTCACCAGAAATTGCAAGCATTGTGTAGGATTGAAAGAGAGAGCAATGACTGCATTTTCACTAACAACACACAAATTGTGTTTAAAGTCAATTTGATATGGTCAGTTCTCCATTTTTTGAAGTATAGCCACAGAATTAAATCAGCCTGCTAATACAGAAAGTCGTGAGTGTGTTGTCGTTATGGGTCTAGTGTAGCTGTCTCTGTCTTTGGTTGACATTTGTAATCCTTCTTAAACACAACCTGGACCAAATACAATTGCTCAGATGATTCCATACTGCTTCTTCCAAGAAGGGATTGTTATTCTAGCACACACATAAACCCAGTCTAGCACTAATACTGAGCAGCTTTCAAGATAACAGCTGTAACTATAGGGGACCACAATGCAGCAACTTCTACTGTGCTTTTCACTTTTCAGGTAGTGTTGTATGGAGATTACTTTGGTCCAGCAGAATTTAATAACTTGGCCACTATCCAATAGAAAATAACTGGAAGGATTTCTATGCTCAAGTGTAACCAGAAAATGGTACAGCTGCATTTTTATAGCCCTGTGATTAGGCTAATGTTAGACACAGCTCATTATCTTTATTTCATTGAAACAGTTAATAAGATACAATCCTCACAAATTATTTAGGTATTTATTATAGTGGGCTTACCATTAAGAGAGAAAGTATGCATTGAGATAGAAAGTATTAAAAATGATATCAGAAAATAAACAATAAAAAATAAGCTCTGAAAATAGGATAAAACCATTTTTATAATAGATACTATTTTTTAATCTACAGAAATCTATTACCTTCTTTGATGTGTTGCATGGTCTAGAAATTCTGGATTAAGGTTCCATTAATGCAATTTTTCTGTGTTTGGATCCAGCATCACCTATGACTTCCAGGAGACTCCACATGAACTTAAAATAAACAGGTGATAGTTCAGATATGTGATCAGTCTGTCCTTCAAGTAATATCCCTCATTTCCCCTAACATGTAGATTGGCTCATCTGTTTTATAGGAATCTATATTTAAACGTCTTAGTAGGTTGGAATTTTCATGTTCAAGTCTTGATGTTAGGTCATGTCATGGGACACTGGATTTGTTTGCTATTTACACCCACAAAACAGCAAAAACAGGTTGGTCTCCTCTGAACCAGGTATCTTATAAGAGATGCGCAAATCAATTTTTCATCCTCTTTTGAATGGACTAGATAGAATAAACAGTTATGAGCAAAAGAAAATAAGCATTTTGAGTCCACTCAGATCTTTTATCAAGACCTAGAGCAGAATGTGTAGGAAGAATTGTTGAAGTCTATTTGGCCATTTGTTGGTAAAGCTGACCTAGGAATACAGAAATCTTCATTGCTTCTAGCTCACTAAAATGAATATCTTCCTAATGATATATTTCCCTATCTGTTTTGTATTGTAAAAGAGTCATGATTATATATATATATATATATATATATATATATATATATATATATATTAATAATACATCATCATGGGGTTTTGAGAAAATCCTTGACTTAATTGGTCTTTAAAATGTCTCTTACATTGAAGACATAGTAAAGGAAAATTATTAGAACTACAATATGTTATGATGTTAAAATTAAAAGTTTTTGGTGGTTGTGGTTATGGTGATGAGGTTTGTTTGTTTTGTTTTTTTCTGTTCATCCTGACAATAAAATAATATACTGGGTATTTCCAGGGTAATACAAATTACACTGTATACCCTCTGATCACCACCTTATATGACATATATCACTCACACTAAAGGATAAAGTGCTAATTTAATCTTCTGTACTGTTTTTATCCCACAATAAAAGAAGATAAAATTTGAGTAACATTTACAACATATTTTTTACAATCACAGATGAAGAACTGATACATGAATAAGTAATAACATCTACTTTCAATCTCTTGCAGGGATTGTAGCTGTTATTGTGACAGTACAATCACTGATATGACTAATTTCAAATGGATTTCTGGTCTAAATTTAATTATTTTCTCTTTACCAGAACTTAAATACAGTACTTCTGTTTTGACAGGGATCTAGAAACAGGAAGTATTTCTGCAAGTACTTAGGAGAGAAGAGGAAAATGCAGGTCCAATGCCCAGAAAAATGGAGGACATGGTCACATGGAACATAGAAAAGGCTGACTTACTGAAGGTCCTCTTTGGCTGTCTTTACAAGCAGATCGGTCTTCAGGAATCATGGATCCCAGTGGCCATATGGAATTGCTGATATAAGAAAGATTTTGTCTTGGTAGAGGAGGATCAGATCACAGGATACTTGAACATCCTGGACATAAGTAAGGCCCTAGGCCCTTACAGGCCTACCAAACGTGATACGGAAGCACACACAATTATTGAGGGAGCTGATACATGTCATTGTGCAGCCACTGTTCGGTTCCACTGAGGGCAAATACCACTCCTCTCTTCAAGATATACAAGAATGAGGACCTGGGGAGCTACAAGCTAACTGTAGCCTTATCTCAATCCCTGGGAAGATGATTGAGCATCTAATCCTGGAAAACACTTCCAGAGATGGTAAAAACAAGCAAGTCATCGGGAGTAGCCAGCACTGCTTCACCAAGGGGAAGTCATGCCTGACCAACTTGGTAAACTTCTATGATGAAATGTCTGGCCTGGTCCTATGTCAAGCTCTTGACTCCTCAGTACAAGAGAGACATGCACGTACAGAATAGAATCCAGGAAATGGCCACAAAAATGATTAAGGGACAGGTTCACCTCTTCCTTGAGGAAAGGATGAGAAGCTGGAACTTTTTAGTCGGGAGAAGAGAAGGTTCAGAGAGATCTTATAAATGTCTATCAATATATTAAGGTACGGTGCAAAGAAGATGGAGCCAGGCTCTTTCCAGAGGTTGCCAGTGACAAGATCTGGGACAGTGGTCACACACTAAAACACTGGAGGCTTCATCTGAACATCAAGAAGGTTTTTTTACTCTAAGGGTGACTGAGTACTGGAACAGATTCCTCAGAGGGCTTGTGGAGTCTCCCTTCCAGGACATACTCAAAATCCATCTGTACATGGACCTGGGCAACTGGTTTTAGTGACTTTGCTTCACCTGTTCATGGATTCAGTGATTCAGTGATTCTGTGTAATAGTATGTGTATTTCATTTTCACCATAGACCTACAAATGTAAAATCATATAATTCAATTTAATCTCACTTCTTTTTTTCCTAAATGTGATCACTTCAAAAATAAAGAGCTTATAAGGTGATTCAGTACTTTTAAATTATCTCTTTAAAAAATAATTTTATTTATTTTTTTGGATCACTTTTTGGCTATATATTTAATTCATTAATTTTCAGATTGGAAAGAAATAATAATCAAACAATCAAAGCATGTGCTTATAAATTAGTAGATATTAAAGGAAGTGTCCTCATGTACTTTTGAAGGATTCAATTTACTAAACTGTAAAAAGAATTCCAGCAGATAACTACAAAATGACCACATCCTTATAGTGGTATGTAGCATCATAGAACTCTAGAATGATTTGTATTGGAAGAAATCTTAAGGATTCATTCCAACACACCTGACATGGGCAGGGACACATTCCAGTACATCAGGTTGCTCAAAGCTCCATCAAAACTGGCCTTGAGCACATCTAAGAATGGGGCATCCAGAACATTTCTGGGCAAGTTGTTCCAGTGTCTCACCAGGCTCACAGCAAAGAATTTACTTCTAACATCTAAAGCTTAAACATTTAAACCTTCCTTCTTTCAGTTTAAAACCATCCCCCACTGTTCTATTACTACATCCCCAGATAAAAAGTCTCTTCTCATATAGTCTTTAGGTCTTCTTTAAGTATGGTAACACTTCAGTAAGGTCTCTCTAGAGTCTTCTCTTCCCTAGGCTGAGCAACTCTCTCAGCCATTCTCATAGAAGAGATGATTCGGCCCTCTGGTCATCTTCATGTCTTCCTCCTCTGGACCTGAATCACAGAGATAAATAGGGTATTTCAAGTGAGGTTGCACAAGAATAGAGGAGAGGGGAAGAGTCACCTTCCTTGATGTGCAAGTCAGGATACTGTTGGCTTAATATGAGACAGGAAGAATGATCAAAACAATATTTGCTTGTTTCATCATTGTTCTTCCTTAGCTGTCTGCTTATGGTTACAGCTTGAAATAAAAGACCAATTTGAAGTAAAACTGATCATTTGCTCTTGAAGTAACTATAGTCCTTACCACAGAGTGGTCCTGCATTGATATCACTGATGTTTGGAGCACTATTGAATACAGAAATCTCTGTGGTAGTTTAGCAAATGGTCTAGCACTATTCAAATGATTTCTTGTTTTCCACTTTCTTCATCATGGTATGGATTTAGAAGATACTGTGCTGTCTTATGGAAAACTGGAATACTTTGACATAAAGTACCTAGCTAGAATCTATGTGGTATTAAGAAGTTGTTATAACATCAGTATGAAATAAGTTTTCCAATGTTGCAACTCTGCCATAAATGATTTTTAAACAAGTACCCTGTTGATTCTTTTGTTATTGTGCACTTTTATAGCTAGGACTAAAATCTTTAGTTATTAGTATTTGGTATTACAGAGTGCTGCAAATGAAGACTCAAGTATTCAAATAGCCAGAGGACTGTTTATATGCTTACCAACCATATTTGCATGCAACATCATGCATGGCCTAAGTCTATTTTTCACCCAACTGGAATTGTATATAATAATGGGTGTACACTTGTATATGCATGTCTTCCAGCAAAAACAGTTTCAGTTGCATCCCTTCATGGGATTTGATCCCAGAGCTATAACTGAATTTCAGTTTTCTAAATGTCAGGAATTGACTAATTTTTAGTTATCAAGTAGAATGGGGAAAAAAAAAATATAACAGCTGTAATTTTTTTGAAGCTCATGTAATCTAAAAATGGACATGCAATTTGCATGCCAAGTTTTAGCCCAAAGCAAATTTTCACGGATAAATTATACAGCCCTAGAAATATTACGATTATAATGGCCGCAGTGAGATGTTTCTAAGTACAGCAGTGCAAACAATGACCAATTACCATACAGTTTTACCACTCCAACACAAAAGAAATGCTACACAACTATGAAATTTGAAAATGCCAAGGCAGATTACTACGGATCCAAATGCAGCTTTCAGATTATGTTGTAAGCTATAAAGCCCTTTCCTTAATTGTCATAAATTGGAACAAATGAGAGAATTTTTAGGAAGCTATGGTGTAGTCATTCACAGAGCTTTAAAATGCTAAATGGAAAATAAAAGCTAAATCTGCTGAATATTACTTTCTATTATCTGTCATATTTGCTGGAGAACCTGAACAATGGAAGCTTCAATTACTGTTTTGAGTTAACCAAATTAACAGAAGAACCCTTTATTGACCAGCTCTACCTTTCTGTTTCCCACAAGAAGTGCAACATCAGAAGTAAATTACAATAAATTATGCACTCTGATAATAAGATATACACATTCAAAAGTCTGCATTTACATAATTGCAAGGAATTAAATGCCTTTAAAATTTTAAAGAATACCAATATCACTAAATTGACTATTATTCCTCATTCCAACTTCATAACATTGTGTATAAATCTCTGCTCTTCCAGCCACCTTATGTAACCAAAATTAAAATAAATATGCCACTACTATTTTCCCATTGTATTTAGGACTGACAGCAGAAAAGAAGATGAAGTAACTGTTGTAAGTGTTATTGTCATATATATCAAGATGACACACAAACAAACCATCCAGTTCAAGGTTATAATACCCTAGGAAAGCATATTATTTTTCAGCAATACTTTAAAGCTCAGATGAAAAAAAATAAAATATGAGAAAAGTGTCTATATCCTGAACCAGCATGTATGAACTTATTTTGGAGTAGACAGCTGTGAAAAGAAGCAGGAACTGAAGTGTTTAGTCCCCAGTTTGTGGCTCCTGGTATAGCACATTGATTTGTAATTTGTGAGTGTTCAGAAGGCCTGAACAAATGTGCACACATGATTGGACAGCACAGATATAATAAATGTGATAAAGCATGTTGTTTGCATAACTTTAGAAATTTGAATCTTTCTGGTTTATCCACTGTGCAAACAATGAGCAATATCTACTTGCTTTTTTTCATTGCTGTTTAAATAATAGCATTTACCAAATTAAACATTTATTAGTTTAATTTGCCTATCCATAAGTGCAACAGTCTAAGCCAAGTCAATCTTTTGAATAACAAGAATAATAAATAGGATATTTTCAGAATATGATCTTTTTACTTCCAGAATGACTGATGAATTAGGTCATTGTCACCCAGATGTATAAACAAACACAGCTAAAATTATAGAAGAACATCACCCACACACATAACAGTGGAAGAAAAAGAGGAGAAGAAAAGAAATGAACAGGTAGTCCATAACACTCTTGATGCATTACTCTATAACACTTGCCTTCCTGAGGAAAACGGATTGTTATTTCACTGGTCAATGGGAAAAAAGTTGTATCTGCATACAGAATGCATTTTTGGTGTTTTGTTGGCTTTTTTATTGTATGAAAATTACTAAAAAGCAAATATAGGTAGATATCTAAATAATATAAACCAGTAAAACCTAAGGATCAGAGCCTTTAATGATATTAAAATTCTCTAGAATTACAAACACATAAAAAAAAGGGAGAAAAATAGCACACAGTAAACACACTTTAGTGTGTTTTTAGTTTTTTAAATTTCTGTAGCATAATCCATGGCAAATTCTTTATCTGTTCTTAATGTAATCCTTTTATAATTTCATAATATTTTTAATCAAATAATCTTAAGAAAAAAATCCACAAAGTGAGTTAAATAATAATATGTTGTACTTAAATGGTTTTGAAGCACAATACCAATTAGAAAATTTTTATGTCCAAAATCAAACATCACTATGGAAAACACTTTTTATTATGATTGTGATTAATATTAGACATATTTAAAGATGGAACTCTTTGGTACAAACACAGGCCAGGCTTTGATAAAAATTGAAGGGAGAGCTATAATTTGCTTCCAGCATCCTCGTTCAGAATAGCACCTTGAGGAGAGGAAACAGGAAGAATCAGGGAGACAGAGAAAAAAATATACGTAAGGAATTTTATTGTACCCCTTGGGGTAAATTAAGCACAGGTTTGTGGTTAACTGTATATTAAAAAAAGTAAACAAAACCCCTCCCAGTGCATTGCATACAGTCCTACTGCCATAAGCAGTTCTACAGGGAGTCTGCAAAGGTGTGCCAAGAGCCAATTCTTTATAAACAATTACGCCAGCACTTATCCAGTGAGTGTTACGTTAGAGGTCTGTAGCTCAGCACCAACTTTGCTGCCCAAAGGTGGCCTCTGAGTCATACCATTCCACTTTGGCTACAAGAGAATGTTTGGGGAATTACTTATCCCATCACCAAGGGAAATTTCCTCCTTTTCAGGGAGCCTGCTGTCTTTGGCATTCCTGCTGCCAGACAGTTTAAATCTTTCTATTGTTGCGACTTCTTGTCCTTTGTGCCACAGTCACAAGCTGTGCAGTTAGAATTTGAATTTTTTTTACTCCATCCTGTGGTACAACTTAACAGGAGAAAGTGGAAAGGAAAATGGAAGTTTAAGAAAGGGAAAAGAAAAGAGTATAATGAGAAAGGACAGACTAATCACAGAGCTGTAGAATCACAGAACAGCTCAAGCTGGAAGGGACCTTAAAAATCATTTAGTTCTAACCCTCCTGCTGTGGGCAGGGACACCTTTGACTAGACCAGACTGCTTAAAGCCCCATCCAACCTGGCCTTTAGGTAAATATTTCTGCAAAAAGGGTATCTACAATGTCTCTGGACAACCTGTTCCAGCATGTCACTACCCTCATAGTGAAGAATTTTATCCTCATACCTAAACTAAACCTACCCTCTGTTAGTTTAAAGCTATTACCCCTTGTTTTATCACCTCTCTCCACCTGTTGCTCATATTTCTTTTGATGCAGCCCAGGATCCTGTTGGTTTTCTGAGCTGCACATGCATACTGTTGGCTCATGTCTAGCTTCTATTCACTAGAACTCCAAGCCCTTCTCTGCAGGGCTCCTCTCAATGAGTTCTTGTCCCATCTTTACTCATGTATAGGACTGTCCTGATGCAGGTGCAGCACCTTTCCCTTGGATTTGTTGAACCTCGTGAGATTTCCATTGACTTACTTCATGACCTTGTCCATGTCTCTCTGGATGGCATCCTGACCTTCAGGTGTGTCAACTGCACCAATCAGCTTGCGGTCATGTACAAATTTGATGGAGGTGCACTTATCTTGCTGTTCAAGTTATTGATAAAGATACTAGACAGCACTGGTACCAAGACAGAACCATTAGGACACCATTCACCACCAGCCTCTCCACCTAGACTCAGGGAATTGATCACAACTCTCTGGTTCTGCCCCTCTAGTTAATTCCTTATCCACCAAACAGTCCAGCCTTCAAACCCATGCTTCTCTAATCTGGAGATATCATGTGGGAATGACAGGTTTTTGCCAAGTAACAGAGAATGTTTATGACTTTGCTGTTGAATGGCACTTTCAGCTAAGGAGTTAATCTCGTGACCATTACTCTGCCAGAATCACCTTTTTCTTTTTTTTTTTTTAGTATGGCTTTTAGGCCAGATTATAAAATATATTGTGATAGTTCAGCTCCTATTCACATGGTTTAACTGCCTGGTCCTTATTACTTAATTAAGTTTGGAAACTGAAAAGAATGAATTAGTTGATACAATTTAGAGTGATATCAGAAGGGAGGGGAAAATGAGGAATTGGTGCCTGTATTTGAAAGAATCATTTTCTGACACGAGGATTCCAAGACTGAGGTGCAGTTTCTATACAGCTGTTTTGAATAAATCTGTAACCTATATTTTTTATCAGTAATGGAAATTTATTTCTGAGAATTTTTCATAATTCTGTCATTATTTTCCATGCACTCCTTGCCTCTCCATCATCTTAATACAGTGCAATGCTTAAAAGTTTTAGAGAAGCGTGAAGCAATATTAGCATTCTGTTAGTTTGCTGTATCAGATGCAGAAATACTTCTGCTCTCTGGATCTTGCATCACATTTCTTTTCTACAAACCACCTATCACAGAGTGAACTGCCATGAAAAAGATGACCCAACATGGTTATTTTTTAGATTAAAATTGAGAATTGGCAAATAAAGAAGTGTTATTGGTGGAGCTATATAACCTTAAATTTATTTGACTTGTTGATACAGAATCTTCCTATTAAAAATTCCATAAAAGAGACCATGTACTCAATATCCCTGAGTTAGATCAGCACCACTGGGCCATAGGAGTTTTTTTTTCCTCTCCAGAACAGAGTCTGGGCTAAATGGCAAAACTGGAATTGCTGCTGGCTCTTGGATGTATAGCTAAAATTAAGAAGTCACTGGCCAACAATGTTAACCGTAATGCTCACACAGCGCTTTTGTGATTGCTAACTCTAGCAAAAAAAACTTCCAGTTTTTCTTTTTAGTCTATAAAATTGGATTAAATCCAACTTCTATTAAAAGCTGTCAGACATACAGTACAAAGACTCAAGTCTTGGTATTGAGCCAAAATAGATGGCTCATAATTTTCTCACTTGCACTACTCATGTGAGAGGAAAATACAACAGCCAAATGAAAAAGTAAGTTTACCGCCATCAGAAAACATGAAGAAAATTGTGACCATATACTGATACAGAAATATTTTCAAGTTTCATATTTCAAATGCTCCTCATCTTATGTGTTCTGTTTTTATGGGTTTTAAGGTTCTTTTGTTTACTGGTAGGCTTTTAAAAGTAAAATAAATTATGAATTTTCATAGAAAATATACTAAAGCTTTATGGATATCCACTTCCCTAAAAAAGGGGACAAGCACTGTCTAAGGTATCCAGCACAGATCTATGCATTTAATTGAAGATATCCATTTTTTCTGAGGTGGAATACACACTAAAGTACATTTTTCTTTTAACAAAGGTTTATTGGATTCAGGAGTTCCCTGACATATGCAAATGTAACTAAAGCTAGAAAGCCTCAAAATGCTTAAAATGTTCTGAATCGAAGTATGGAGACCAGACCTTGAAGACGTTCCTCTGCTGGTAGCATAGATCTGTTGACCATTCCCTCTTCATGACACTGGCAATTTATCTCTTTTCCCACTGACAATTTATCTCTTTTCCCCAGTACGTCCTGAGAACCCACCTCTAGCTCTGTCTCATGACATGGATTCAGAAAATGAGAAAAAAGCTGAATAACTGTTCAGAAAATGAAGAGCTTGTGTCCTTCGTTAGTTACAAACATAAGTAGACCCTGGGCTTAGTATATGATCCAAAGCACATATATAATCTTACAAAGTGACTCAGAATAAAAGCCACAGTCCTGCACCACACACCTAATAACATGTTACCAATCAAAAAATATCCAGTGAGACGATAGAATTTAGACTTGGATAGACTAGTAATAGTTTCTAGGCAAAGCTATGGAAATAATAATGAATAATTTATTTAGTAAATAGATAGAGAGTATTAATATAAATAATGATATTTGATGTAGTTTTACAGAAAATGAGTTTTTGGGCTTGTTGTATTCCATGTTAAAATTACAAGTTTGGTTTTAAAATTAAACCTATATAAATAAAATAAATTAAATACCATGAGTATGTTGGAAGGTCTGAGTATTATGTGTGTTATATTGTAGTTTGAAATATTAAAATTATCTAATAAACATGATTCGCAATAGTAAATGATCATAAAATGATGATAATAATTTGTCTTTGCAGAAATTATGAAAAAACAATAGAATTTATCATTTTTACCCATGAAATTTTTAATACTTGAATGAAACTGCAAAGCCACCAAAGCTGGAATTTAAGCCAAACTTACCACAATGGGAGCAAGATCACATATAGTAATAGTAGTGAATTAAGCTGCAGGAAAATGGAACTGTGGTGATCTAAGATACTTCTGCCACCATCTACTTTGTCTTTCTTGCATAAAGAGAAAATTGTACTGTGCAGACTGAAAAAATAAAAAAAGACCCAAGCAAAAATCCCATCATTTTCATTTTACATGATCCATTTCATCGCCTTGAACACTGATGCAAAGTAGAAGGCTTCTACAAGGCTTCCACAAGGCTTTGCACCATGCACTTGAGCTGCAGGCATATTTTTGCAAACCTTTTAAAGATTTTCAGGTTAGGCAGTGCTGCTTTTTCATTAATACTGGCTCTGCCTTTCTACGTCAGTGATGAGCTTTGTCATTCTACACCTACAGAAGGTTTTAGCAACTATGATAATCAGTTGCATAGCAGCTGTTCTTGATTCATAATATATTTGTTTCATAACTTACTGTTTTTCCTTCCTGTGCATGCCAAGAAAGCCACTTAATCTGAGCAAGAATTCATGATGAAAATTCTGTATTTTTCTGAAAAATATATTTATTGCTGCATCTGTCTTTATTTACTATAAGGAGCAGGTGATGAAGATAACCAGCAAATTCCAGATTTGAACCATGGAGGGAAAATGGAAAGGTTTTTACTTTATTACCTTTGAGTTCTTAGACACTCAAGTCTATCTTAGATTACACAGTATACTGCTCTGAAGAAACAGCACACCTGTATCCTTGTGCTCTTTTTACTCAAAAAATACTTTTGTTTATAGTGATCCTGACTCTGATAGCCATGGTGCTGGTTATCAATCCCTGCAATGCCTTTCTCTGTTACACAGGGGCTGTGATGTTTCATCATGTGGGTGTGCCTCTACCGGGAAGACAGATGAGCCCTAACTGCCTGCCATGGGCAGGGATGCCTTTCAAGAGATCAGGTTGATCAGGGCCCCATCCAAACTGGCCTTAAACACTTCCAGGGATGGGACATCTGTAACTTCTCTGGGTAACCTATCCCAGTGTCTTACCTCCCTGACAGTAAAGAATTTATTACTTATATCTGATTTCTAATCTTAATCTTTCAGCCTAAAACAGTTACCCCCCCCATCCTTCTACAACACTCCCTGATTAGGAGTTCCTCCCCATCTTTCCTGTTGACCCCATTTAGGTACCTGAAGGTCTAAAGGTCTTCTAGAAGGTTCTCTCAGGCTGAGCAGCTTCAGCTGTTGACCTGTCTTCATAGCAGAGGTGCTCCATCTTCATGGCCCTCCTCTGGAACTGCTCAAGTAGGTCCATGTCTTTCTTGAGCTGGAGACCCCAGAGCAGGACACAAAACTCCAGGTGGAGTCTCACAAGAACAGAGTATTGCAGGGGAGAGTCACTGCCCTTGACCTGTCAGCAACACTGCTTTTGATGCAGCCCAGTATGCAGTGGGCTTTCTGGGCTGCAAGAACACCTTGCCAGGACATGTTGAGCTTCTCACCCACCAATACTCCCAAGTCCTTCTTTGCAGGGCTACTTTCAACCCACTTATCACTTAACCTGTTTTAGATTGCCTTTATTCAGTAGCAGGACCTGCACTTGAACCTGTTGAACCTCATGAGGTTCCCACAGGCCCACTTCTCAAGCTTGTCAAGATCTCCATGGATAGCATCCCTTCACTCAAGTTCATTGACTGCAACGCTGAGCTTGGTGTTATCCACACGCTTGCTGAGGGTGCGCCCAATTCCACTGTTCACATCCCTTTATTACAAAGCCATTAAATAATACTGGTCCCAGTGCCAAACCCCGAGGGATGCCACTTCCCACTACTCTTCAGCCAGACATCAAGCTACAAATTGACTACAAATCTTTGCATATAACCACCCAGAAGATTGACTATACGTGAAATGGTTTACTTGTAAAATCCACAAGTCTCAAATTTAGAGACAACCATGTTGCATAGGACAGTGCGTAACGCTTTGCACAAGTCTAGGTATATGATGCCAGCCCCTCTTCCTCTATCCACCAATGCTGTAACCCTTTTCTAGAAAGTCACCAATTTTCTGAGCAAACATAAACAGCAAAAAGCAACATGTGAATCATGACAGAACACATGAGGCTCTTCAAGTAGGGTAAGTTTTCCTCCTCTGGTACAGTCATTCTGCAGAGGACTCAGAATGTTGGCACCTGATTCTACAGGCCTTTTGGAGAATCCCGATTTACTGTCACATGTCTCACTCACCATCTTTTTCTCTCTCAAAAACACACTTAATGCATACATCAACTTTGATTTGGCATGACAGCTTAATTTCATTGGTGTTTTGGTCTGAAAGCTGCATGGGCATTGCAATGAAATATTACTTTGAATTATTTCAATTATCTCTTTCATCTTCTGTTCCTGCTCCTTTCTCATGTTATTTTCAGGTCCTAACCTCCAGTTATTTGCTTTTTCATACTACTTTTAGACATTACATTCGCACATTTCAAGGCAAGCATTGGTTACTTAGCAATTGTCTTAGCTCCCTTTTCAGACATTAACTATAATAACTGCTGAATCCAAATTTGCCTCTGGCAAGTTTGTGGTGCCAAGAGACGGTTGTGTAAACCCCTCCATAAGGTTGCTATATCTATAGCAAAAGCTGTAACAGTCTGAGGGGCTTACTTGGTCACTACACATTTCTCAAAATTCTTATTTCAACAGAATTCTTTGAGCATATTATAGACAAAAACAAGTCTCTGTTTCTATTTGAATATATAAATAACATTTTCATGTCATACATTCTGACAAGTTGCTTAAAGGCAGGCATTTTGCAGAGGTCAGTGTCATTTCAGCTAGAGCAAGTGTATATCCTTATGGCAATAATCAATATCTCCTCCTTATTTCTACAGAGAATCTCAGATTTTGTCTTTGACAACCTTAAACCCTGCCAGTGTTAAACTATCTTTATGCAACTGAACAAAACATTTTTTCAGTTGTTGTGGTTTAATCCCAGTAAGCAGTTAAGACTCCCACAGTCACCCAGTCACTGTCCCAAAGCAAGATGGAAGAGAGAATTGGAGGGGTAAAAGTGGAAAAACTTGTGAGCTGAGATAAAGACAATATGATAAATAAAGCAAAAGGTGCACGTGTAAGAAAAAAAAAAGGTAATTAATTCATTACTTCCCATCGGCAGGCAGGTGATTCATCCATTTTCAGTAAACCAAGACTCCTTCATGAATAGTGGTAATCTGTACTAACAAACAGCATAACTCCAAACATCCTCACTTTCCCCATATTTTATTCCTGAGCAGGACATCATACATATGGTGTGGGTAAACTCTTTGTTAGCTAGGGTAGATAAGATAGATAAACAGTACAGAAAATACTTTCTATTTTCATTAGTGAAGCTGGACTATGCTGTCTATTCATGACAGATTTTTAATGGGATTTTTATACAGAAGATAGGTGATTATTCCATAAATATTTTTTTAAAGGAGGAAGTAAAATGAATCCATTGATAGCTATTTCAAAAATTTTGTCATTTTTCCAGTGCTCTTATGAAGCTCTTATTATCAGGTAAGTATAACCATCAAAAAGTAAGAAGCTGCTGAAGAGATGACTACCACAAACTAAACACTAGTGATCAATATTTTAGTAAATCTTGACTGAGACAAATTTTTCTTGGATTACATCCAAAATTAGAGCAGAGCAAGAACACTGGGGATTTGACCTATGGTACTGTTTCCTGGACTGGCTGTGTGCTCCATGAGAAACACATATCACTGTTTGACATCACTGCTGTCAAACAAAATTGCAGCAATGATAGTAAACAGTCAGGGAATATAATAAACTGACAAAGGACATAAACAATACCAACACAATATGTCTGAAAGTGTTTTCAGAATCCATGTATATTCTTTGGAATACAGGGAGATTAGGCAAGTAAGGCATCAGCTAATGACACTCCAGGTTATGTGAGCTTTGCATTTCTCACTTCTAAATTAATTATCATCTAGCTGTTATGCAATGATGCACTGCATTCCTACGATATGTTGCTATACTCTAGATAAATTGTGCATAAATTCAAAACCAAATTCCATTTTTTCTAAAATAACAAAAATTATCTTAGCTCCATTTTGGTTAAATTCAAAGTCAAAGAGTGGCAAATAAAATTATTTTGTGTCCCGTTACAGCAACCTCAGGATCAGGTGCAGAATTGTAGTCAGTTGAATAGTATTTTTCAAACCAACAGCAGTAAGCATTTCAAGGATTTCCACCTGCCTTGTGATCACATCCTATCTCAACGATTGCTTCTCATCAGTACACTACTCACAGGCAGCCTGGGGACAGCCCATCTGGTATGTTCAATGGTATGCTAACCTGGGAAACCAGTTTAAAGACAACTTTAAAACACTCCAGGTTGTGTGCTTAAATATCTAAAGCTAGGCTGTGAGAATGCAAGATTAATCTGTTCATGGAGATAAACTTGGGGTCTCAATATGATTTTCATGTAAAATATAGATATAGTCGATCACTCTATTTAAACTAATAAAAAAATTCTTTCTGCACATCAACTGGCACAAGGTTTTAGAGATTTCTCCTTGCTGTTTTTTTATTACTTGTTCACTTGAGTTTTATCACACTTAAATTAACTTAGTACCAGATATGTCCTTATTTTCATGTGCAAATTATGTTCCCACCTTGAAGGGTGACATAATAAGATCTTTAAACTTTTGTATTTCAAACGGATTGTTTTTCTCTTTCAGTCTTGCTACTTATAACTCACTGCAGTCCTCAGGGAGCTGTGCCTTTTTCCTTGCATTTGAAGGTTTATCTTGGAGACAGGTAAAAGGAAGCAGCGCACATTTCTGCTCTGGCACAGATTATATTTTATCATTCTACTGCTTGCACAATTTAAAACCACTGGCAGCAAACTGTGATCATCTCAGTCCTGAACAACTTATTCAAGCTTCATTTTGATTACCTCTACTAGAACTTTGGTTTTAAAGCAAATTTTAAACCAGGCTAAATTTATGTGGTATATAATGATGAGGATTACCTGAAATCCTGATCCAAGAATACAGAAATATTACATGCACAAAATACTTTCCTTTTAGGTTTCAAATATTAAAAATTAAAAAAAGTTAATTTTACAGATATCAAAGGCCTTCATTTTGTATCACTAATTTTGATTTATAAACAATGTATCAAAATTTAGTTAGAATCTGAAAACCTACACCACATCAGTTTAACAGTTAAATCAAAATTTTTCATGACTGAATAACATATTCTAACAGTATATTTTTATAAATGCTTGTCTGTATGATATATCTACTACCCTTTTTGCAATTTCCTTTTAAATTTACCTCCATTTCCTCACATATTTCATTTGGTTTCAGCTTTATTCTGATAAAGCATTAACCATTTCAATAACTGCATTCTTATGCTGTTGTGCAATTTTAGACAGTGAAAAACCCTTTTTCCCCATAAAAATTTCTGACAAATGCATTCGAATTGTGACATTGCAACATTATAAAGGTTATACGTGTCAAACATTGTTGAAAGAAAAGCTCTATTAAAAATAATTACCAAATATGAATATATTATAAATGAGATTAGAATCAGGCATATTAGACCATTCATGAAAAAGATACCACATTAAGAAGTTACTACTGAAATACCTTTCAGACCTAAAAACAATCTACTTCCATAAATAACACAGACTTGGAATTGAGGTTACATGATTTTAAATGTCACTACTGAGAACTTTAAAGACTTTGTCAAGTTACTGTGTTTACATCGTGTTCCAGCCTGTAGCAAATACCTATAACATCATCCTTTTGCTGAGAAATTACATGCTGACATCAGTCTACACAAGAACATGACAAATTTCAAAGCTTATGAGCCAGAAATGTGGGAAAATATTATTCTCACAGAACTTTGCATTAAGAACAATAATAAATTGTATATAAACTGCTGTGCTTAACTGAGGGTTTTTTTTCAGTATGTATTTTAGTCACCCATGAAGATCCATCATGCTTTGCACCTCCACACTTCAGACTCTGTGAATTTATAATTAAATAACTAAAATCATAAAGAAATTTCTGGAAGCAAAGTATGAGAAAATATATGTACTGGAGGTTTTACATCTGAAAATATTGGTTATAACAACAGCTAAAATTTATCAAATTTCCAAAATTAAGACAGTGTTGACTGTCAATTAGATGAAACACACAGTAAAATTTTAAGCTTTAGAAATAAAAGCTATATTACTAGACCAGTCTAAATATTGGAGTTCAAATTTAGACCATTTATTTCAAGTTCACTTTACTGCATCAGCATCCTGGGAATCATAAAGACTTCTGATGACCAATAACGTCAGAGCAATAAATAAATAAAAGGCATGAGGCTAATGGAAAGTAAAGTCAGCAACTCACAAATACTAAGGCAAGCAAAGTAAGAAAATAAGATAATGATTTCAGTCTGATGCTGCTTTCCATGCACACAGTATAAAATCACTTTCTCATTTCTTTGGGGAATAATATTCAGAATAGTGTTCTTCATTAGTGAACTTGTCATACACCACTCATGCTTGAATATAAACACAAGAATATCTCTATTACTTTTTTATTCCTTCTTAGGAAGGCATATCTTTTCTTGTAGGCACTCAAGGATTTCCTAAAGCTGCACATGCACATCAGAGACAGTATTAGGAGCTAGTATTAATCTTCATTAAATTCACAGTGCTGAACTAAAACTGTAAAATAGGAGAAGAGATTTTCTACTGCTCTTGTTTTTAGATTTTATTTAAATTATTATATATTGTACATATATATTGTACATATAGAAAATAGAAGCATCCAGAAGACCTTCTTTATTTGTTTTTAGACTGAGAAGAATAATAGTAAGGAAACAAAACAGACAGTGAAAAACCAATATATTGGGTGCAGACATTAAGATGTCTTCAGCAGGGGACTGCAGGAGTGGCTTCTGTGGGAAGAGGCTCTGGAAGAGAAGTTGAGCATGGGCAGGGGAGAGGGGAAAGGTGTAATTGATATATTTCCTTTTGTTTCTCCCTACCTAAAGATACTGTAATAGACAATAAATTAAATTTATTTTCCCCATTTCTATTCTGTTTTACCTATGAGGGCAATTGTAAAAGCAATCTCCCTGTCCTTATGTCAATATATGACCTTTCTCTCCTATTTTCTATCCCTGATATGCTGGCATAGCATAGGGAGATGAGCAGAAGCAACTGGGTGGAAATGTATCTGTTGGCCAAAGCTAACCCACAAAGAGGTCTCATTTTCTTTTTGTACACAGACATGATATGTCTTCTGTGAAATCCCTATACATTAACCAATAAATAAAAATACACAATTAATAACTAAACTTCTCTATATGCGCCAAATTTATCCATCACTCCACATGTTATTTAAATGCACATTATCTGTGCTACTGAAATTTTTCCAAATGTAACTTTATATTTTATAATAATAACAATAAATATAAAAATGAAATGTTACATCATTTATTTAATTCAGCAGTTGCACTAAAATCATACTTGACACTTACTAGACGTAAGTAGGAACAATTACTGCCAGCTTAATAGCAGTGTTTTAGTGAAAGTCATTTTAAGCAAGTTTTAATGGCCAAAAAGGTAGGAGTCTGGATTTTGCAAGTCACTAGATGTCTATATAGCTGGCAGAGAAAGATAAGCACCTTTGGAAAGTAATTCAACCCACTCTAAATGACTTGCATAAAAGTCATCCACCTTCAGCAGGTAAAGTCAGCTAAACTAATCCTCCCACCCCTCAAATGAGACATTTTTCCAAAGATAAGTGTTACATGAACACCAGTAGTAATATTTCATCATCAATATTTTGCTAAATTCATGTTCTTTTGGTTAGGAACTTTACATAAATGATAGAAAATACATCTACAGTTAACAAAAGAAGAGAAAACAAACAAAAGTGATGATAGGTATTTTTTATTCAACTAACCCATCACCATGGATAGATCTCTTATACAAAAATATACAATAAGCATATACATTCTTCTGTTGTGTTAGGTGTCAGACGTGGCACCTAGGGTTGATTACTGAGGTTTATGTTACATCTTCAAGTACAATGAAGATGACATTAAATATTTTTTGTTTTTTGCAATGAATCAAAGACAGTCTAAAAGGTTGGAGCTAGAAGCAGGGTTGAGTGCACATAAGGAAAGCAGAGACTTTTAACATCTTCCTGAGATGAAAAATTCAGGACAAAAAAGCTCCTTGAAGAGTCTTCTCTGGGACACCGCAAGAACTCCTGGATTCCCCAGTTACTGCGGACAACATTGATTGTAACTTGGTTTCCAGTATGTATTTAAAAAGAAAAAATCTGAAAAATGAACCTGTGCAAATTACAGACTGAAAACTCAGCTGTCCAAAGCAGAGTTACAGAACCTGCATAAGAATGTATTACAATGCGAATTTAAGGGGACGGAGAAAGGCATGTTTAATTCATTTTTTAATGTAAAACTAAACAAGGTATTTCCTAAGGCATCCTGTGTGGCAAACATCCTAGCTCTGTGAAGGTAATGTGTGGACTTGCTCCTAATTTTTTCCTTACCTAATTTTTGGTTGTTTTGCTTCAGCTGAATGTCTACTTTCCTGTGTACCTCTAATATGTTCTTCAAGGTAACTGGCTTAGTTCATATTGTCTTAAAATAGATAACTAAAATAGGCCAAATTAAATGGAAGGCTAAACTACCAACTCAGATGGGGATTCTATACTGTAGGATAGAAGAGCTCGGTGAGGTGAATCCCACCTCTGGTGTACTATTTTTGGGGTGTTCTATAGTTTATAAAAGTACATAATTAACAGAGTGCATATGTGTCTGTGTGTGCAGTGGAGGACTCTTGAATCAATTTCACTGATATTCCTCTCCTTCTTAAAAATAACAACAAAAAAATCGGTTATAAAATATGAGAAAAAAAGGGCGGATATATAATCAAAGTAAATAAGTTTTAGAAAAAAGTAAAAATCCTTTACCTCAAAGCTAAATTTTAGTGGTTAGTTATTCAGTACTGTTTTACTAACTTTTCAGACATATTCTCTAGAAATTTCCAACTACTCCCATAGCTTACACTAATTATGAAGAATGCTTTAATGATTACTGGAGAAGACTTGAGGTTTTGTTTTTTATATATGTAAACCATAACTTCCTGTATGCCCATAACTATATGTAACACCAACTTTCAAATAAATTAAGAGATTAAAAATATTATTAGGATCCACAGTTGAAATTTTTGCAGCTCAGTTTCTAAGCACAACAAAAGATATCAGGGGAAAAAAAAGGACTATTTATATTTCTCTTGCACTAACTTATATAACTTAAGCTTAATGAGAAAAGATTTTTAGTGTTCATTTTTAGAAAGTAATTGGCTAGTTCAGTGTAAAATCTAATTTGTAATAGATATAAAGAAATGTAGGACTTTTCTTTAATGGGAAGGAGAACCCAGCAGTCTTCCTCTGCTATTCAACATGCTGTGAAGAAAGCAGGACTAATCAGCAAGATGCCTGCTTTTTTAGACTATGTTGCTATGTGAATAAGCTCAATAATATGTTCTCATCTTGAACTCAAAGAGGGTGAATATCTAGCTACAAATATTTTTCAAATGCATAAATACCGTGGCTGTCAGAAAGATGGTTTCCACTATTCTTGAGCAGTATGTGTGCAGAGATATTGCTTCTACTTATTTCAATGTTTTAATTCACTAGAAATAATTTCTTATTTTAAAAAGAACTGAATAATAGCTAAATAATCATTTCATCATATGCATTAAATTCTCATGAAGAAGCATATATCAACACAATAAAAATATGGACTTCACGAATGTCAATAACTTTAGAACAGTGAATGTACAATGAAGAAAACAATTTAATTGTATAATGAAATATAAGATAAATCATTGTGTGCAATTACCAGTAATAGTATCAGAATAACAGATATGGATTGGATGGGAAAGCTGAAAATCATAATTTCATCAGTTGTTTTGTTTCTGTGTAATTTTGAGTCTTCTCTACTCATCTATAAAAGGAAAAATCCCTTCACTACAATTCCTTCCTGACTTCCCTGATCTTTTCTCGGTTTGAAAAGGTCTAATCCATCTGTCCATTTTACATGATAAAAGAGCAGCAATTAAGGCTCTCACAGATGAATATCTAAAGTGGGGGGGGGGGGGGGGGGAGGGCGGGAAAGAAGAGGGAATGGATGTGAGGGGAGGGTTGAGGGAGAAAAAAAACAACAAAAGGGAGAGAAAGGCAGTATCTGACTTAAAGATCCTTCCTTTTACTGAACATTTTCCACACTTTTCCCAGAAACAGTAATGATGTACTTTGTGAAGCCTCCTGAGAGCTGAAGTAAATATTTTGCTAAAGATTTCTATGAACACTTAGTTCTACTGCATGTTCCTTCTGTAGACCATATGCACTAGTAATAACAAAGATCAAATGAGACACTAAATTTCTGCAAACAAAGGCTCCAACAAAACATTTTAAAAATATTGTTATTTAAGACAGTAAAAATTGTCTGTCTAACTATTGTTAATGTTAAAGAAAAGCACCATGCTAACGTTTTGCCTTTTTCTAGATAAATTAAGAAAATACAAATATCTAATCTGGTGTTCTTTGACTTTAGCTGAAAAAAAACGTATTAAATATAAGGCAACAACTATATAATCATTTCTGCAGAATAACATTTTGGCTTTGAGATTTCAGTTTATTTGACAGAATGTCTGATTTTCTTGGAGACCTGTTAGTTGTCTGTGGATAATATCTGAATAATAATTTACAAGAAAATAAAAACTACTGGAATGGATGTGAAAAAGTGCAAAAGAGGTGTAGATACAGTGAAAAGACATTTTACAGACAGGAAATCCTCAATAAAATGCTGAAAAAGTAACTCAAATTTGCAATATATGAAGTGTCATTAGAATCTCTAATCAAATTGACTACATAAACATGTTCACACGATAACTTTAGGTCAGAAATGTTTCACAACACAACAACTCTTAATAAAATCGTGACTATATTTTTGTGTTCTTCTATCAGCTAGATAAATCAAGTATCATATTACCTCTTGGAAATATATTAAGATGTATACAAAATTTATTTTCCTTTTTAAATAGTATTCTACATTTTAACTTTCCCAAAACAAAGACAGAAAATGAGTCACCAGGTTTCTTTTTTTTTTTATCATACTAAAAATTTCCACCTAGTAATAGAGAATCCTAATTTGTTGGAAGAATTCAGTTTTATAGAGACAGGGCAAGGGAGAGGTGCTTTAAAAGATTTTATATTTAATGCTATCATATCAGAAGCTAACTTATTTCTTGGTTACAATACCTTATAAATGTCTTCTAGCCTATTAGATTCGCTACATAATGTTGCTAATACTTCTAACACCAATCACTTACTATTTCACCCCACGTGGTCTTGCTACAATGCTTCTTTCACAGTTCTGATTCTCCAAAATACCTGGTCTGTTTGCAAGGCCATCGTTTGAGACTTGTTTCCAGTTCAATCTCTCTCTCAACAATGTCTTTTCTATTCTGTGCCCTAGCTAAGTCAGCAGACCTTATCTCAGAGTTTGCATATGGATGTACAAGACTATGCAAGTGAATCCTCTAAAATGCCATTTGTCCATTTCTCCCTCTTTCTTGAACAGTAAAAAACTTTTTGATGGTCTTATTTATTATTTGTTGCACACAGTGAGGTACACAAAGCACTAGTACTAATATTGCTACTATAACAATCATATGACAATATATACACATATATATACATTTATACATATATATATATAACAATACATATAAACTTATTTTGCAAAGTTCTTTTAGTCAAGGTGTAACATTCTATCTTTCAAACAAATTTTCTAACCATGATCCATCATCTATTTTAATTTGATTTGCTAAATATTTTAGTTTTTTTTTTCACTGCAAAAGTAAGCAAATTAAACTAATAGGCACTAATATATTGTTTGACCTAACTTCATGATTTTGTTCAGTTACTCTTGACAAAAGGATTTTCTATCTATTTTAATTTCTAAGTAAATATTTTTGTCCTTTCAGCTTTTGAGTTTTCCCAAATTTATTTAGCAACTGGCCAACTATAAGGCACTAAATTGTCTTGTTTGCACTCAATTTTGAAAATTTGGATATCTTGGGATTTTTTAGACACCAGTTTTGCTAAAAAAGCCCTATGATACTAATGATTTTTACAATTTTAACACTGACATAAAACCCAACGTTTGCAATTTTTGCAGGTTGGGCAGGGGATATTGGGCATGAACTGTAGTCTCTCTGTGTGGCTCACATCCTCATGGAATTATCTGTGCGCTCTTGTGTGTAATACAGATTCTCGTTCTTAGCTGGAATTTATTTAGGTCTTGCACCTGTGGAAACACAAACTCTTTGCTCCAGGTTATTAAACAAAACAGGCTTTCAATTTGTCCTGTTTCAGGGCTTCTAATTAAAACTGGAAGATTTTGTTTCAGTTTTGCTTGTTTGTTATTTGAAAAATGCTTAAAAATTGGTGGATTGGGTTCTGTAAATGATCTATTTAAAAAATTAAAAAAGCTTTACTCAGCTTCATCTGTTGAGGTGTGCCTTGGACAATTTTCTCTTTTTGTTGGTTTAAAATGTGCTTTAGAGTGTGACGTGTCCTTTTAATAATTGCTTGACTTGTGGGAGAATAAGGAATTCTAAAAGTGTGACAAACATCATAATTTATTAAAAATGTAGTTATTTTTTGAGATGTGCATGGAGGGTCATTGTCTGTTTTTATTTTGCTAATGAAGCAAAAACATGTAGAAAATGTTGACAAGCATGATTGGTTGTTTATCCTGTGTGGATAGCTGCAAAAATTGTACCTGAAAAAGTGTCTATGGACACATGAATATTTTTTAATTTCTTAATAGACGGGTATTTGGTGATATTTGTTTGTTATAATTGCAGGCTTTCCAGCCCTTGTGGGTTGATAGCTCTTGTAGAAGTAGGAGTTTGTACAAGTTGATAATCAGGGTAAGCACTAATAATGGCTTTTGCTTGACTTTTTGAGATGTGAAACATTCATATAAGTGCTTGTGCATTTTGATTGAAAAAGTCATGACTCAGTTTTTCTTGTTTAAAAATGTTTGGCAAAGTGTTTGAAACAACTACTGTCAGTTTGTCTGCTCTTTTATTTTCTTCTGCTATAAATCTTGTAAGTGAAGAATATATTTTAATATGGGAGACAAAATACTGGTTAGTTCTGTATCGTAAAATTATGTAAAGATATGAAAGCTAATGTTATAGGGTATTATTTATAATATATTTTAAAACAGATACTTCCATTTTTTAACAATACTAGTAACAAGATGATTCTATAATTAATTTGAATGCCTTTTGAAAGAGCTAAAATGTTATAATTACAGTTTCTAATCTAATAATTCGAGAAGAACTTTATATTGTTTGAATGTTTGATTCCTACATTTTAGGTGTTTGGTTCTGCCATACTATTATACTGATTTGTGTGTTTTTCTTGAACTATCAGTAAATATTGTTATAGTATTTAAAGGCACTTCATTCAACGTCGTTTTTTCTCTAAAACTCAATTATGCTTGCAACAGTTTATGATTTGGAAAGTGAATAGAACAAATACTTGAATAATCTAGCAAAGCAAATTGAAAGATGGCAATTAAAACAACATGTAGCAAAACAATAAATTCACACCAAATAAAATAAATTAGATAACATATGCAATTAGTAGTACATGAGAAATGAAATGGTGATTTAAAGTAATGCATTATAAAATCCTTAAATACTGCACTGTCACTCAGAGTTGTAGTAACAGGTAGGCCTCATTTTAGAGTGAGGTTTGGAAAACTATTCTCAGATAAGATTTCCAAGTTAGCTCTAAAAGGATTTCTAGTTATTATAGGTCCAAAATTGGCGAGTTAAAATGACTTGAGTACAATTTTATTGCAGAAAACCCTTGAGTTTGTTGGCATACTAGCTAAGGCTAGGATTTGGCTAGCATTTAGGCCTTATTTGGAGTCGTCTTTCTAATATATTCTAAATAGTTTTAATAATAGTAGTTACAATTTTTTTTCAAATAATACATGTTCTGTAGATAGTTATACAATGCTATGTGAAGGTTTTTAAAGCAGTTGGCTTTGTCATTTATTTTTAGTTAAGTTGTAATAAAGCAAAAAAAAAGCAAACCTTATATCAGAGTTTACATGTAAGTATACAAGTCTATGCGAGGTTTCAGTAAAGCTTTAAGAATACTACAATTCCATTTCTCACACTCATATCTAGATTATAAGACGTAAGAATGAGGAACACCTCATTTCCTGTGTTGAATGTGACAAATGGTGAAAAAGTTGTCAAGGATTTCTCTGGTTTAAGACTTGGATGCGAGCTTATGTTCAGGTGGTTCTCCAGCTGCTACTGCACAACATGAATTCCATTCTATGCAAAACAGGCATTGAGTAAAATTCAAACCAAATCCTACCTGTACATCTGCAGAATACAGAATGTTTGAAGAATAGCATCTCCCTTCTCCAGGAAATAAGTTCTCCAAGTTATTTTTCATTCTCCTAATGTATTTTCTTTCTTACTGTTCAATCCCAGCTACTGTTTGCATGTAGTGTATTTAACAGGGTACATATCAAACATACGGGCATATGGATCCTGGTTTTTTGACTTATGTATTCACACAATTAAGTTTAAAATAGTCATCTGAACAGCCACCTAGGCATTATTGAATGACCAATTTTGTAACATAGATAAAATATTTTAGACCTTAAAAGTGCTAGAAATCTTGCCCCTGTCTTTCCACAAATAGGTGTCTTCTGATTAGGCACTCCTTAAGAAGAAAAAAATTAAACTTGTGCTTTCTCAAGTTTCATGATGGGTAACTCAAGTTTTATCACTGAAGGATAGAAGAGTTAAAGACCTATAATACACATAATTTAACGATTCATATGAATGATTTCATAATATTTTACTAGTCCTCAAAATGACTCATTGGTCCATGCTATTACAACAGTTTGATATAAAATAACTTATATGAAAGTAATCTTTTAATTCATACTGTGGGATTAAAATGACAAACAGAACAGTTGCTCCTTCATTTTTAAAGGCTTGTTATGGTGAAACATTCTATGCAATCATTGAAATACCTAGAGGTCAGCTAAACCAAATCCCAAAAGCATAGGACTAGCCTAAGTAATTTATGCTTCAAACGATTTAGGAAATATATCTGTACAGATGTCAGTTGTCATGTCAGCCACATGTTATGATCTGAAAGAAGTCTGGTTAATTACAAGCCAGAAGGAAGGTACTTCAGTCTGTGGAAGAGGTATGCAACAGAAAATTTAAAATAATAAATAAATAAATTATAACACCCCCCGCTCCAAAGAGTTATTTTTCATTCCACCTGTAAAAGTAAAATCCAGGTGATGATTCTTTTATTGTCAGGGATTATGTAAGTGGATTTTCTGTGAAATTAAATTTATCTTCGAGTTTGTATATTTGAGTTAGAAGTTAATGTTATTCTAATATCTCTGCTTCTGTAGAAAATCTGCAGAATAAGATTCTGTTTACATTAATATTTACAAATGTATCTTGAATCAGCTGGCTTTGACTGAATGGTGAAAAACCATATTGATGTGATATTGAACCTCTCCTTTGAAGACAGAATGTGAAGTCAAGGTCTTACATCATACCTTATTGTCAGGGAAGGATCTGTTTTCAATTAAAAATCAGTCAGAGGAAACAAATGTGAAAAACCAAACAAACAGGTAGAGAATCCACTATAAGAAGGCTGCACTTTGCCATCTCTCTTGTATCTTGTTTCATTTACAATTACTTGTATTTGGCAAATTCTGCTTCACTGTAGAAGGTCCTTAGATGATACAGGCTTGATAGATTTCTTGAGTGTGCTTTACCAGTGATAAAGAGATGGGAATATTTTTTGTGGATTGTTGAATTTTTATTTTTCAGTATGTCTAAGAGTTAATTATTATTAATGAACATTTCTGTTGCAAATACGTCTGTGTCAAAATAAGACCAGAAATATTATGATATAGTTGCTTGTAGGAGACTGTAAGAACGACTGACCAGTTTGGAGCAACCAGGTGGAAAGCTTGGGGAGAGGGGTAATGCAGGACGATTTTTGCATAGGTGGGACAGTGTACTACGCCACATCCTGCCTCATGGAGCCTCTGGTCTGGTCCCAAAACAGCTGCCAAGCGTATAACTCACTGAAAGCCACATTATCGTGCCAGCCGACCACATGGGTCCTGGAGGGAATATTAAATTGCAGGCACAAACCTGAGGGGGCTCAAGACACCACAGCAGATAAAAAGACAGTGATACAAGTGTTGGACAGTGCACTCCACTGCCTTGGATTTAAAAGCAGCTGGGACTATGCTGGATCTGAGGCAGTGACTATACATACATCTTTCCTTGTCTCTCTTTCCTTTGCCACTTTCCTCTTTTTGAAATATCTTGTAAACCAGACTAAAATATTTCAGTCAGTGCCTTAGTAAGTACCTTGTTGTGGCTGGAAAACTTAAAGTTGGATAAGTTTAAGTATGCTAAGATTAAGTTTGGTAAGTGCCTTAGTGTTTCTGGTTACTGGTTTAAGATTTGCCAAGTACCTTATTCTATGTTAGTGTTCCGAAGTTTACAAGAAAAAGAGTGCTATTCAGCGAACTGAAAATTTTGCTGTTTCTTTCATGCACTGCCAGAGTCAATCTAATTGTCTTCCCCTTAAATTCACCAAGTGAGCTGGGGCCTAACATTATTGAATTTTTTTTTTTTTCTAGAAATATAAGAAAAAATATGTTTTAGGTAAAACAGACTGTGTATTTGAAATTTTCTTTGGTACCACACCTTATCCTTTCAAGATATTGATTCTTTAAGGAATAATAATTTATATCACAATATCAACCAAAGTTGTTCAAAATACAAACAGTTTCAAATTCCATGGCTAATATTTTATATTTCATGGTCAAATTCCTGTGCAACAATGATGCAGTAGACATGGAAACATATGTTCATGAACATGATCATTCCAGTCAGCTATTTTTCTATATAGAAAATAGGAGGGTGCTGGGACAGGCAGGAAACTGTGATGCAAAAACAGAAGGGCCTCAGGTTCTGTACCCTTCCAGCTCATGTATGTTTACTGTGTGGTGTAGCTGAACATTTAACTAGCCTCAGGGATCTCTTAATGCATTACAAGACAAGAATGACTTTGCTTGCTGTTACTAAATCAAACTTTTTCTGAGAATTATCGTTACTGTGCTTTACCAGTGTGGTATTTTTGCTATCTCTTCAAGACTCACACACTTCATTATCCTTCAGGATATGGAACATGTTAATGTCAAGTCTTAATTTTTTTTTTTTCTCTTTTTAGTGTGGAAAAGGATGTATATGTTTTTTCTATGTAACCGTCAGCACTTCCTAAAAGACCATTTCTCTTCAATTATTAATTCATCATTAAGTGGGGGAAGAATATACATAATCTCTCACTGGTATGTGATACAATAATTATATTTTTACTTGCCTATTATTATATCATAATCACAAGATTTTCCCTCAGAAGTTTTCATGTGAAGACTAAATTTTTTTTGTTAATGTACATTATCTTTCTCTTATCAAATACTTTGCACACAATACATACTGATGGATACATGAGTACTGCACTTTTTAATGAGAATTCTTTGGGAATAAATTTTCTCATTCTTTTTATTAATGCAATATATATCATGTCCTCTTTCTTAGGCATGATAATAGAACTTTTGTTTTTTGATTATAGGTGTTCCACTGCAGAATCAATTACAGTTCATAATGCTGTATAATTGTATTTACCCATCAGCAGGAAATTCACTCAACTCATCTTTGCTTAGTATTTATATTTTGAGTTTTCTCCCCTTTTGTACATATGAAAAATGTCTGTCACTTTCTCTAAAATAAGATTTCATAATTTCTTTTAGGGAGATATTTTTGAAAGCACCCTACAAAATATGCATGCCTGCTTGATAACACACAAGAATTCCACTATTTTCGACAGAAGGCTGGAGGTCAGATATGCAATTTCATGTGCTTTTTCTGAGCCAAACCTTTGGTTGCTCAGTGGTAGGTTATTAGAAGCCAAATATTGTCCCTGTTAGAACCACTGATAGAACTGAATTGACCTTTTCAAAAAAATTGGCCTTTCTAATGATCAGATCTGAAAAAAAACCCAACCCGTATATAAGTATATTCTTAATTATATATACACAAGCACAGTTACATTTATGGGGAGATGCTAACCAGCATCTGTTCTTGCTCAGCTCCAGAAGGGTTGGGAGAGTTGACTCCTATGCAAAGTATGTTAATTCTTGTCTCAGATTTACATATTCATTAATTAGAATTATTTTACAGACATGTTCCCAGATATTTTAAAATAGATATTTTAATCCTTTCACTCAGTTTTTCACTAGGTGTCTCATTTTCAAAATTGCTTTATCATTCTAAATAACCTTTCACTATTCAATTACTCTGAATAACTATTCTAATTATTTTAAGATACTTGCTTAAAGAAAAAGAAACAGTCTGTTTCTCACTAACTCTTTGCAACAGACAAGCTGTTATATTGGTTGGGAAGAAAATATAATTTCTTTCTTCCTCATTCTTTCTTTTGGTTATACTAATGCCAAGACTTTGCAGTGCTCTCTGGTGTCTTTTTTCAATCTTCCTGTGGACATTTGACCATTAATTTTCTAAAGGTTTTTTAAAATATTTTATTTCTATTTTCATCTTCCTTATTAATATGATATTGCCCTAATGATGTTCAAGGTAAACTAGAAATCTCTGTGCTTCACAGGATTTTGATTTCACCAGTATTGGAACTGTTCTGCCATTATCATTTTACTACCTATATCCCCCACTCTTTTCTATACAAACATCATTGCTGCTGAATTTCCCCTCTCCCCCATCCCCCTTTTACTTCTTTTTCCTAATCATTGAGCTCCTTTAAAATCCTCTAGTTCCTTAGGGCAGTATCAAAGAAGACTGTGTATGCTCAAAAGATTCCTTCTCATAATATAAGAGAATCAAGACATAAAGTTACTGACAACATCTCAAAGCAATCCTGAAACATGGCCTACTGGGAAAAAGTATTCTCTGGAAGATTATTAAGGATGCTTATGAAAACAAGGAGTGAGGTAACCAGATTCCCTTCTTTTTTCCTGTGAATAAATCCTATTTCTAATATATCTCATGAGTAGAAGAAGCATAAAAGTAAAACATTAACAGAAACAATGTCAAGTTCATTCTAACCTGAGGCAAGCACAACTGGAATCAACTCTTCAAAGAACAAGGAGAAAAAAGGAGCCTAGTATCAAATTCATCTGTAAATCAGTATCTCTTTACTAAAAAGTATGCAAAAAGTGTATAAATAAACCAAACCTAAAAATGCCTTTTATTTTTTTCTGCTGGTTACCAATATACAAAATTATGTCAAAGATTCTGAAAATAATTTGATCGTGTATGTATTTTTAGTATGAAAATTATGCTCATTAATCTTCCACAGATACTAGTAGTAATTGGTGCATATCTTTATTTTTCTTATGTTAGCAGCAAAGCAGTATCTTTACTACTTTATTGCTTATGTATTACATAATTTTAGAAACTTTTTTGCTGCTGCAGTTAAAATGAGTGTCATCAAAAAATGGGGAAGATGTCTGTACATTTTTTTTTTTATTGCATATTCTGCTTTCTTAGTACAAATGTTGTAAAAAACTAATTAAGAAAGGAGAAAAAATAAAAGAAGGAAACTGTTAGAGAAAACAACTCTGAAACTAGATGTGATATATTCTATTTTAATTCAGCAGGTGAAATGTGAGAAATAAGGCTGATGAAAATTCCAGGAATACAGATTTTAATTTTTTATTGATTTATTTTTTTTTGTTTCTGGGAAAATTCAAGGAGGAAAACATTAAGTGGCAATTTTTTATTAAAATCCTACACAAATTTCAAGAGGAAAACAGAAAAGCTTTAACAGTTCTTTAACAGCTATGATCTCTTTTGACCATTTTCCCTGGTTCTGCAGCATTTAACTGGTGGTCTGGGGTAAATTTGTGTTTTCTGCCTATGTGTCATGCATACCATTGTTTCTACTGAGCTCAGAAAGGCAAACATAAATAAGAGTAAAAACGTCTTATCAATAATAATTAAAGATAAATCCAAACAACAATAGTAAAATAAAGGCAAAAAAAAAAAAAAAAAAATTTTCAAATACTAACAATGACACAGAAGAAAAATATCTGGTTGAGATCAGATGGGTAATAAAATGTAAAGTGACACTGTGCTATAGCAATGCTTATTAAAAATTCAGCACTGTCTAACTTGAGAGATTTCAAAGTTAACAGAAAGCAAACATGAGATGTCTCGAGTATTATAAGCTTTTCCCTAACTATCCCAGATACTGTTGGTTTTTATTAAAAGTTGAAAAGGGCTCTTTAGTTCATAGTGTTGCTAGAATTGGCTGAGAGACATTATTTACAGAGTTTCATTTTTTAAGTATGTGTAAGAAAATAAGATTTGCTCTACTTTTTCTTTATCATTTCATCAATAGTCAAGGATCTGTGATTGCTAGCAGGCAAAGTTTCATTCTAAAAGGTAGGGGGATAAATAAATAAATAAATTATAAACTTCTTGGCCATGACAGTCTTCTAAACAATACTGTGTTGTGTAATTTTTTTTCAAATATTAATCAGCAATATTATTGAGCTCAGATTTATATATTATAAGATAAAATTGAGCTTATCCATAAAAGATGTTATATTAAGATAAGATTTTAATAACCAAAAGTTGTTTTAATTTAATAAAGCAAGACTTTCAAACAAAAATGTATCCAAGCATCATACTGTACTTGCCTACTGCAGGGTGTTTTTCTCACTCCCTGTAGAGCATCTGTTATGAAATGTTTCTTGAAAGATAATACATTAGCTGGAATGGACAAATCCCTGATCCAGTAAAATTATTTAGATACCTAACACTATTTCAATATTTCTGGTTTTGTTCCTTCCTTGGTGGCATTGGTAGCTATTAAAAGATGGTTATTAGGATTAATTATCCTCCTAAAGAAAGATTGTTTTATTCTTTAAGTAAACTTTGAAGGATTCCACCACACCAAATTCAAGTGCAACCTTGATTGTCTTATTCATCACGGCAAAGTAGAAATGTCTGTGAGATCATAGCATTCAGAGCAGAAAGGATCACCTGATTGGATTAATGTTCTTCACAGCTGAGTCTGTTCTACAGCAGTATTAGTGATACTTGATAGATTACTTATCTGCAGAACACTTATTAATATGACTATATTTATCCTCTGTCCTGTGGGCTCTGATTTTAACAAAACTGTCTTTTTGATCAGTTTGCCAGTATTTAGTTGTGGGGCTTGTTTTGGTGTTGAGGTTTGCGGTTTTTTTGTGTGCTTTTTGTTTGTTCGGGTTTGGGGTTTTTGTGGGGTTTTTTTGGTTGTTGCTTGTTTGTTTTTATCTTTTGAAATTAAACAGGTTAACTTCAAGTTCTAAAACAACTCATTTACAGTGTCATGTGGTTGCTTAAAAAATATTTGTTCTGCTGTATTAGGACTTGGTAAAAATAGATGAATGCAAAAATGCAGACTTCTACTATGCTCATTGCATGTTTGTTAATCTGAGGGTACACTATACTCAAAGTCAGAACATAATGTTTTGAAATAGTTTGCTTTCCTATCCTACATGGATTTCCACTTCTTTCCTCCTTTAGATAAAACAAACTGAAACTCGTTTATAACATGGTAATGTTTCTTTCTTGTGTGTGTTATAAGGACTAAAAATAATATCTTTCATTCCAGAAATATCAGCAAATACTTTGTAGTCATGACATATTACTTCAAAACATGTTCATGCAAAACACTACCCTGCCTTTAAAGTGAAAAGCAGCAGGAAAAATGCCATAGCCAGCTGTATCCCAGTGGATTAGAATTCCAAGACCAGCTAGCTCAGGTACTTCACTTGGAAGAAACTATGGGTTCTGTCCAAAATAATTTGCTTGGTTAATTTGAAATTTCAGATCTAATGACTTAGTATCCATGTACTAAGAGCAGAAAAATTCTCCATCTTTTGCTCTAAAGAGGATAAACATGGAAGACAGGAAAGTAAACTATCTCAGAATATAAAATTGTGACTTTGAGTATAGGGCATTGCCAGATTTATAAACATGCTATATAAGGGGAAAAAATATCCCCAAACATACTGCCACGTATCAAGAGCTACATCTTTGCAACATTCTCTGTTGTAAACTTGTAAGGCCCCAGTTGTTCTCCCTACTTTGCATACATATACAATTGAAAACTTTATTATTAATAGATGACATTTTTAAAATTACTTAAATCCATTGGATTTCCATTAATTTCTTGAGGCAGATTTTAAACACTCTACAAGGATAACCTCCAAGATCATTCATGCTGTGGAGGTAAGAGCCTTTTCCTCCACTGCTCAACAAGATGAGCAGAGCTTCCACCGGTTACCGGCTCTGTTGGTTCTTTTATCAAGGGGGGAGCTGTCCTTGACAGGGTCATCCAGAAATGAACTCCTTACAAGGGATAGGCACTAGTGTCATCACATCATCACTGGGGGCAGACTGTGGTTCTGCAGAGACAAAATAGAGTCCTGGCCTTGCGCAGGGGAGGTGCCCAAGCTGAGGTTCATCATGAGGGAGTGTGAGCTGTGTTGTCCTCAGTACCCTGGCAATTGTGAGATAACCCTTTCTTTTGGATGCAAGCTAAACTTCTAAGTGAGTTCTACCTGTGATCTTTGTCTTGCTGCTTTTCCATCTACCTTAATTATTCTCATGTCATGATATGTGGTAAGGCAAAATAAATACGGCATATAATTGGCACCACATGTGTTGTAAGATATTTCTTCCACATAAATGGCACTATTTGCAAAGTTATCAAAGAGCAATCTAGCAAATTCTTGGATCTGTTTTGACCCACAACTATTAATTGTTCTCCTTTGTGCATAATAAGATCCTTTGAGCATTGTAAAGGTAGTATTTTGTTATTTAATATCAAAGGCAGAAGTGCATGTATATTCATGCACTTATCAGCGTTTGTAATGATCCACTGCTTGTATTTTAAGAAAAGACTGCCTGTTTGTTGCTCTGTTTTTTTTCTTCCTTGTACATCTGTATTGAGACAGCCCTATTATTATCATCCCTAACACACACAGAACCTTTAGTTCATATCTTCATCACATGAAGTATTTCTATTGTAATCCTTTGTCAGTGAGACATTTTTATCAATCTTTGTAAGACTTCAGGCTATATAGAAATGCTGCTATTTGAAATTAGACTAGCACAAGATTAAATCAGAGAAAGATTAAATCTCGGTGGCATGGGCTTGTCTCTTATCCATGAATATATATCAAGTTTTGTAATAATGTAAAGTCTTTTCTGTAAAAATGTAAAACACTGTGTAGGCCCTATCCTTAAAACATATAAATGAAAATAAGATGAAGAAAAATATATAAATTCATTTTTCTGTTTCAATACAGAAATACATTTCAATATGTGAGTAATCATCATAGCAAAAGAGTTCCAAATATTGTCTTACAGCAACTGGTGTTGAAATTGAATATTTGAAGGTTTGTTTTTTTTGTTTGGTTTGATTTAGTTTTGTCTGTCTTTGCTCCATGTTTTTGACCTAGCTTTTTCTTTATATTGTTCATCAGTAGTGCCAAGTTCACTATAATTACTCTTGACGTGACGGGACAGGAAATATGAGACTTTCCATCAGGTTGGTTTTCACTTTAAAAAAGTGTAGCAAAGTTGTTCCCTTAATTTTTATATGTAGTATTTATTCTCTAATAGACAGACTTCACAACTACAAAAGTAGTACTACAAAGTGTCTCCCATGCATCAACCCTTACTACCTGGCAGAACAGCTTTCACAGCACAGGCAAGCATGGCTGAAATATAATTTATTTCACAAAAAAAAAAAAAAAAAAAGAAAAAAAAAAAAAAAGAAAAAAAGAAAAGTGGGAAATTGCTAAAAAAACCCAAAAAAGTTTACTCTCTTCATGAGAAAAACATCTTAGACTCGGCAGGCTACCTGGAACAAGGGTATTGTGTGTCATGTGTCCTCTTCAAGGCAGTATTTCTCAAATTCTCAAAAAAAATTTAACCTTCTTTATGAAAAGCTGTGAAAACACTTGAGGAGGAAAAAACTTCCTTCTTTCAGAAGCCTTTCTAATGGTGAAGATTTGTCAAGTGAACAAGCAGTCAAGAAGACACAGAGGACAAAGGCATATACGCATGAAGCTCAGGGAAGAAGTAGGGAGTGACTGACAGTTTCAAAGAAAATTGAATTCATCCCAACACAAAAGAGACTAGAAGGTGGCCTTTATTTCAGATAGCCTGCTCTATCAGAAGTGTGGATTTTCTGTTTGTTTAAATGGCCTTCCCTGAGTTAACGGAAAATGTTTGATTGTCTTTCTGAGCTGGATATACCAGCATGGGGAAAATGCATACAGAGCTCAGCCCAACACAAAATATCAAAACAGCAAAACCAAAATCAGCTCTGAAAACAGCAAAAGACTTGAGCTGGCTTCAACACACAGATTCCTTCCTTGTAGTTGGGGATGCTCAGCATGGCAATGATGAGCATATCCAAACTTGGAAAAAAAGGAAACATGAAAAAGGCAGAAGCAGGGCCAAGTGACTTGGAAGAGGCATAGACAGATTGTAGGTACAAGGTGGGGCTTAGAAAAGCCAAAACCCATGTGAAGGTGAATCTGGCAAGGAGCATGAAAGGCAACAAGAGCTTTTGCAAGTATATCAGTAGGAAAAGGAAGACCAGGGAAAATATGGGCCTGCTGCTGAATGGGATGAGGGATGTAGTGTCAACGATGGTAGGAAGTGCCGAAGTATTCAATGCCTTCTTTGCCTTGGTCTTCACTGATGAAATTCATCTTTGCTGTAGAAAATTCTGAAGTAATGAAAACATTGCTTCTCGGTGGAGAAGGATTAGGCTAAGGTACATTTTGACAGACTGGATGTGCACAGGCCCAGGAAACCTGGTTTTGGTCACACACTGGTGCTGAGGGAGCTGGTAATGTCATAGGCCATGATTCATAAGGGTATGTGGAAAGTGAGACTGTCTGCTTCACTGAGGCTATCCAATAAAGGACCTTTCAATGCAAAGAGGATAATAAGTAAAGGGAGAAACAAAACCACAGAGAAACAGAAAGCTGAAAGAAAAGGGATAATACAGATGATGTGAAAGGCCAAAAGTCTCCACCCAATAATTGATGATCTGTAAAGAAACTGCAGACACAGACATGGAGAGGACAAAGGTGACTTTGCAATTGATAAGAATGGAAGGACAGAAAAAAAAGACACATGAGGATACTTCATGGGGCAAGCAGTGAGCCTGTGCAAGACTTGAAAGTGCATGTATAAATTAATGGGACTGGGGAAGAAACCAATTAGGGAAAAGGCAACAAGGGGTATAAAATATTCCAGTCATGCTCTCGCCAGTCAGTTTGTCTTTTAGCCTTCCACATAATCACTGCAGTCATTCCTGTCGTCTTATTACATCTTTTCTTAGCTCTCTGCATAATCTCATTCTCTACTTGGTGTGTGGGGGAGTGCTTTTAGGACTAAGTGCTAGCCACGTGGGAGACCAGCGTGAGTGGATGTGGAACACCAACAGGAGTTAGACAGGAAATGTGACCCCAGGCCTGTGGTGCGAGCAACTGGAACAACGTGTTTCTCAACATCTGTAGTTGGAGATGCCAAAGCTTCCCCCTGGGCATGTCATTGTTGCATTAAGGGTATAGAAATCTGGCAGAAGATAAACCGTGTTGCATTCCATCTAGTCTGAGGAGATGAAAGGGACAAGCTGTGGCTATACTTAATTCTAAGTATAGCCAATTCACCAATATAAGTCTGGTCATGTTCAATAGGAAATTCCATGAGAACAGATTCACAAATAATGCAGTTTCAACATTATAGATCTGGTGGCATTCAATGGGTACTTGCACGATCCCAGATTGAATAGTGATGATGAATAGTGTGAGTTGCCAAGCCAATACTATAGGTTTGACTGAGTTCAATAAGGATTTACACATCCAGAGTAAAGCATAACACAGTTTATTGAAAAAGCAAGCAAGCAGGTTCAGGATTGCTGGTGATAAATGCACTAACTACAGAGTGCTAATATGTGTTGTAACAGAAAGTATATTTACAGAGATCCATTAACACTCTAGGTGCCCCTGGACTGTATTGTCAACTACAGGAACGAGTGGAGATCTCAGGTTAAGCTAGGGAGAGGGACCAGGGTGAGTGGGGCTAGTGAGGTGCTCAGTTACTGCAGCAGGAATTGGTAGGACCATGGGTAAAAACCCATAGGCCTGCTGCTGACTGGTAGGGGAAAATGTCTGTACCTTCCCCATACCTGGTGTGCATTGGGTATGCATGTTTCTTTTGCAGCAAGCTTCAAGCTGTAACAGCCAGCAAGCAGTGGGGGGCCTGGGTCTGTCATGGGGTTTTCAGAAAGGCAAGGTTTCATGCTGGTGTGACAGGAGGACTTGCAAATGTAATGGACATGTGTGGCAAGCTTGTCAGTGCTGTTTGTTTCCAGAGAGCACCAAGCTGGACTAGCTGGCAGGTAGGGAACTTGTGCAATAGTTAAGAGGACCCATGATCCAGCCAGGGGTTTTGGGAAGAGGTGTACTGGTGTTTGAGGGAACTATGAATTAAGATGTGCTTTTTGAGGAAAATGAAAACTCAAAGATCTCACTCTGACGAACATGCATTTACCATTCATGTTTTTTCCATAACAAACAACAGATCTTTAATGGAAAGTGGAGATGCTATTTTGTCCTCCTTACTGAAGCAGATTTTTCTTCTGGTGATCAACGTTGATACAGGGCCTTGAGGGGAAGGTGTGTGAGGGGCAGCTGGGGTCGCTTTTTCTGTTCAGCCTGGAGTAGACTGGGGACAGACCTCATTGCAGTCTACAACTTCCTTGTGAGAGTAAGAGGAGCGGCAGGCACTGATCTATTCTCTGTGGTGATCAGTGACAGGACCCAAGGAAATGGACTGAAAGTGTGTTAGGGTTGGTTTAGGTTGGATTTTAGAAAAAGGTTCTTCACCCAGAGGGTGGCTGATGACTGGAATGGAATCCCCAGGGAAGTGGTCACAGCATCAAGCCGGACAGAGCTCAAGAAGCATTTGGACAGTACTCTTAGGCACATGGTCTGACTCTTGGGTATGATGCTGTGCAGGACCAGGAGTTAGACTTGATGATTCTTGTGGGTCCCTTCCAACTCAGCCCTATTTTCTTTTCCTGTGGTTCTATGATTTTTATCTTGTGTCCTCGTTTTAGAGTTAATTTTGGAATGGATTTAATTTTCTTCCTCGTAGCTGGTACAGTGCTGTGTTTTGGATTTAGGGTGAAAATGACATTGATGACATACTGGTTTTTTGTTTGTTGCTAAGCTGCTTTTACCCTAAGTCAAGGACTTTGCAGTTTCCCATGTTCTGCCATGGAGCAGGTGCAGAGGAATCTGGAGGGAGAACATGGACAGGACAGCTCACCTGAACGGGTCAAAGGTATATTCCACACCACAGAATGTTGTGCTCAGTATATAAACTGGGGGAGTAGGGCAGGAGTCACTGATCACTGCTTGGAGACAAGCTGAGCATTGGTCAGCAGGTGGTGAGCAATTTTACTATGTGTCACTTGTTTTTCTTGGGTTTTGTTCTTCTCTCTCTTCCTTTTTCATTACTAAGTTTAATATTGATATTTTTATAATTAGTAGTATTAATATTATTTTTGTTTCAATTAGCAATCATATTGAATTTATTATATTAATATTATATTAATATTAATTAATATAATAAATACTATATTTATTATATTAAACTTAAGTTGTTCTTATACGAACTGACAAGGTTTACTGCTTTCTTCCCTGATTCCTGATTCAAAGAAAAATAAGAAACTGCATCCTTGCAGCAAAGAGAATGAATACTATCCTGGGCTGCCTTACGGAAGTACTGACAGTAGATAAGGGAGGGATCTTTGTGGGATCTCTGTGGTAACTGAGCATTGACACAGGTTTCACAGAGAGGTTGTGAAATGTCTCTCCTTGGAAATATTCAAAAGCCATATGGATATGCAGTTGAACAACTGGATCTAGGTGTCCCTGTTCCAGCAGTGTGCTTGGACCAAGTGATCTCTAGAGGTACTTTTGAACCTCAACCATTCTGTGGTTCTGTGAGTCCAAAATCTTTGGGTTTTACTACATGGTAAAACAGATATTATATAACTTCAAGTCATTACATTTATATACAAATTAACATGTAATTAATTTGCAATATATTTAAATGTAATATAACAAAGACAACATTCTTTTTTTGCTTCTTTTTATCATCTATAGACAAATCCAGAAACAGTGGCAATATTTCATTAGTAGCATATGATGAAGTAACTAATTGCTTGTCAACCTCTAGAAAGCAGGTCCAGTGATACTTAAATATTTTAAAGGCATTTGGGCTTACTTCTGTATAAGTTTGAACACACAAACCAGTTTTGGAACTGTTCTCAGTTCTACCACCTTCTCAAGTTAACAGCTCTGAACTGAGCAGACTATAGTGGGTTTCTGAGGGTGTTCATGCAATCCAGGACAAGTAATCTGACATTTTATTTCAGAGTATATATATGGGGAAAAAATAATGTAAAAGAAACTAACTTCATTTACTTTGTACTAAGTATTTACATTTCAGAATGTGATACTATTGTCTCTTGCATGAGATGGAAGCTACCCCAAAAGAATACCTTCAGACCAAATACTTTCAAAGGAAAGATGACATATTAACTGCCCAAAAGATTTTTTCACTTTTTAAAATGTAGGAATTTCTTCTTACTTGTATGTACCAAACTGGGTATGTTTCACCATAATTAAGATACCATTTTTAATTGGTCCATTTGCTATTCTGATTCAATAACCTTGCTTTTATTAACAGGTTTCATTTTTTTTTTCCCTTAAAATTAATAGAGGTTTTTTTCAGCTAATCCTAAACTTCTCAATAAGTCAAAAATTCAAAACTGGATTACATGACTGTTTCTTCTGTTGTTTCTGTTCTATTACATTCCATGCTGTAAAAAGATTAGTTATGCATGCTTTTGTTACTGTTAAGTTACTTATTCGCACCAGTTTTAACTCTTTTGGAAGTCATTGTTTTTTTCAGTATAAACATGGAGTAACATTTGTACTGGTGTTCTGAATGTTAATGTAAAACTTCAACATTTTTAGCCAGATGTTTACTTTTCAAAATAAAAATAAAAAAAAAAAAAAAGAAATTAGGGGGAAAAATTCTGGAGCTAAAATATCTTCAGGCTTGGTGAGCTGGAGTAGAAGCTGTAAAGATATAAAAATAGAATTAGGAAAATATAGGTAAACTGTGGGTTGGAAACCTATCAATATCTTGAAAATAATTTAATTAGTTCTGAAGTGAAATTCCACTCTGAAAAATCATATATATTACTTCATAACAGGTCTACTTTTTGGATGAAGCAATTGACTTCCTTCAAGTCTGAATCTGGTTGCAGTTTTGGGTATTACATGCTCCTTCAACCACACTGTATATATCACAAGTCAGACTTGACTGACTGGCTTTCACGGCCCCCTGCCACACTGCACATGCAGACTGTGGACCACTGAGCATCACTGACACACTGCTGCCACATGCAACAAGTAGCTTTGCCATCACACTGTGAAATCACTGCTGTGGTAAACTCAGAAATGATTCTCAGAGTATTTTAAGCTTGTAGAACTCAAAAAGAAAATCTCTCAGAGAAGACCTAAGCAGGACAATGTGCAGGGTGCACAATCTACTCTGAAAATCTTGGCCTGTCGACCAAGAATAGCTTTGTGATATAGTTTTCCTCAGGAATGTAAATGCAAGCTCTGCTTCTGTCTCTGTATTACACTCCTTCTTATGACCAAGAGCCATCCTACTTCTAACCAACCATGAATTCTTTTCAAGCATGAGATCACTCTCCTGTTAAGAATTTGTTTCTTTCCTGATTTATTCAGTATTCCCACAGCTTTGATTTGTTTCTCATTCCATACTGTGTGTTCTTACAAGCTGTTTTTCAAGGCACCAGTCTAGCTTTAAGGACTTCCAGAAGGTGGTAGCATGCAGTGGAAGTAGGCAACTTAAAGTGCAGAATTGCCTCACTTTACATGTTGGCAGATTTAGTCCTGCACTCCTACCAGTGTTCAGCAATATTGAAATTTTGACCTTCCAGTGAACATCTGTAGCAAGGCTTGTTGATATTAAATAGTCAGTGCAGAATTACTCATAAGTCAACTTCTTCCCACTTATCTATGCTTCTAAAAGGCACTTGTAGCTTTCAACATTGTTGAGGCTCAGTGTCAGCCTTCCTTTTTTAAACTTTTTACTGTTTGTCTCATGCAATTCTCTTTGTAAACAGTAATAATAATTTCATCAAAATGCATGACTGTGTTTTCACAAACTTCAAAAATTTCTCAGAAATTTCTCTTTTGAATTTATTGCCGTTTACACAGGTAAGAGGACAACTGAAGACTAATGTCTGATCAGTGCTGGCATAAAATACAGAAGAAAAAGGACAAGCCAACATTAGATTTTCTCTATTTAATGTTGGTTAAAAAAAGACCAAGAACTATCTTCCCTAAAATAACACCTATTTGAGACATATTCATTAAAAGATGTTCTGTCTTTTTTCAGAATTAAGTATTTATAAGTGACTGTATTATATAAATGTCTGCAATCTTATGTGGCAAAACTTGTGATTCATTTAATTCTCAAGCTAAAGAGAACATAAAGATTTCTGTGAGTTTCTGTGAAGTGAATGAATCATTAAGAAAAGAATGTGTCACTTAGCCCATTTTAAACTTAGTGATGTTGTTACATAGAATGTCTTATCTTTAGATCATAATGTCACAACATTTTTTAATATTGATTTTAATGGACACTTCAAAATTTTTCTGAAAATTGTTACACTCACAGTCAGCTAAAACCTGAACAGCTTGACTAGAAGCCTTAAAGTATTCTAGAACAGTACATTAGGGAAAAAAAACCCAAACAATAAAAAGTAGCAAATCAAACTTGCATTAAAAAATTAACTAAAACTCTAAGTCAGTTATCTATGATGGAAAGGCATTTCCAAAAAGAAAGTTTTAAACTTACTTTAATTTCTAAATATAAAACTAAGTTCATCCATATCAAGATTTCCTTTGACTTCCATTGTTCCATCAGAGGTATTCTTTTCCTGCTGTTTATATACAGACTGTCTTCAACAGTAACTTTGTTTGCCATTTGCTGGTTTCCCCTAGAAATGGGTGACGGAATTTTCAGTATAACAAATCTATCCATGAATATAAACAACATTTTCCCCTGGAAGATCCTGAAGTGCCTCTTCTACATATTTCATATTAGTGACATCTTTTCTTCCCAGATGAACACTTTTTTTTTTTTTTTTTATTTAATTAAAGAGATGTTTGATATAGGTAAAGTAATTGCTGGAAGAAAAAAGTCTTTGACCTGATGGAGCAGTTCCCATCTTGTAAATCCAGGTGTGCATCTTGATAATTTGTAAATTTCATGATAGACATAAAACCACTTTCATTTTCTTACTGTACAAAAAACTCATCAGAAGAAAAACTAGACCAAGGAAGGAGAGGGAAAGAGTTCACAACAAGAGATCATTTGATCAGCATGATTATGAGACCAGGATTATTGGTCACAGCACAAAATATACTATCTAGCAGTTTAGATGTAGTCTTACTAAATTCCTTTAACTGTTAAGAATTAAAAATAGGCAGTTAATTTCTTTGCACATAAGTCTTTAATTTCAGTGTGGTTTCATCTGAAACATAGCCCTAAAGTCTCAAAGAAATACTAATCTCTCAATTAAAATTTTTTTGTCTATTATGAAAAAACTTACTGCAATATTCTAAATAAAAATTGCATGAATAATGTATAGAGAATGACATTTCTTATTTTTTTTGTAATTAAAGACATACACAGTTTCAAAGTAAGATGTACTTATTGCTTTGTCATCTGAATTGTTCCACCGCTATGGCTGCACCTATGTAGCAGCTTTGTCTCCTTATTCATGTACTAGTATTGTTTTTTAATAGTATACATTCAGTACAATGAGAAGATATGCAATGCAGAAATTAGAAACTCAACCCCAGTTATTTAAAAGATATTAAGCCTTTCAAGTTTAAACCATATATGCTAAATATTGCATTGTAAACCCAGAAAGGGAATTCTTTCTCTCATGCTTCCTTTCCCCATTTCATGCTGCTTCAATTATTGCACCACTTAGATTTATAAAAGGTACTAAGAGGTGATGTAATGGGTTGACCCTGGCTGGATATCAGGTACCCACCTCTCTCACTTCCCTCCACAGCTGGACAGGGAGATAATAAATAACAACAGTTTCATGGGCTGAGATAAGGACCATTGAGATAAGGAGAGATCACTCATCAAATACCGTCACAGGCAAAACAGGCTCAAATTAGAGATATGAAGTGAATTTACTGCTAACAAAATAAGAGCAGGATAATAAGAAGTAAAAACAAACATTAAAAATACCTCCTTCCCACCTCTCCCTCCTTCCCAGCTCTACCTCCTCCCCCAGCAGCTCAGGGAGACAGGGAATGGGGTTTATGGTCAGTTCATCACCCATTGTTCCTGTCACTGCTCAGGGAGAGGAGTAGTTCCCCTGCTCCAGTGTGGGATTTCTCCCACAAGAGAGAGTTCTGCATGAGCTTCTCCAATGTGAGTCCATCTCAGAGCAACTGTTCTCTGAAACCTCCTGCAACAAGAGTCTATTCTGAGGACAATAGGACCCCCCAAACCTCTGAAGTGTGATCACTATTCCATGGGGTGAAGTTCTTTAAGGACAGGCCTCTCCAGTGTGGGTCTCCCATGCGGTCACAAATCCTACCAGAAAACCCACTCCGGCTTGGGCTTCTCTCTTCACATGTCTGGAGGCCCCTGCCAGGAGCATATTCCAGCATGGCCACTCACAGGATCACAGCCTCCTCTCAGGCACCCACCTGCTCTGTCATGGGTTTCCTCTGGGGGCTGCAGGTGGATGTCTGCAACCCTCCAAGGGCTTCAGGGTCACTGCTGTTTCTCCATGGTCTGCGCTAGGGGCTGCAGGGAAATCTCAGCTCTGGCACCTGCAGCACCCCCCATCCCTCCTTCACTGACCTTGGTGTCTGCAAAGTTGTTCGTCTTGCACATTCTTATTCTGCTCTTCTCTGGCCACAGTTATATCAATAACTCTTCTTTCTTCTTAAATATATTACCACAAGGGAGTGAGTTACCATCGTTTTTAGTTGGCCCAGCCTTGGCCAGCAACACATCCATCTTGGAGCTGACAGGGACATGGCAGAAGGTTTTTGAAGCTTCACACAGAAGCCACCCTGTAGCCCTGCAGCTATGAAAATCTGACCATAGAAACTCAACGCAGATGTTAACTTAACCCTAAACTCTCCAGACTTCTTCATGTTCACTGAGGAGCTACAGTCAGTTCAGTGAAACACCATGTGAAAGAAATGGTTGTAGAACAAATAAATCAGGATTCTGCTTGAATTCTCTTTAGTGATTTCAGTCACCAGTGACAATAAAGGACATAAGGAAACTGGTCTTCCCAGTCTGTAGCAGTTGTTGTTTTTTTAGCACATACTTCTTGCTAATATTGAGAAGCAGCTAGCAGAATAATTTCCTCATAAAGGCTGAAGATAATTAAGATATAATTAAGAAGACATACAAATAAGAAGACATCCCATTTTAAGGAAAACTGAGATACCCAAAATATTCAATAACAGCAAGAACTTACAATGGAAAACATTTTCATTTTTGGTGCCATTAAAAGCAAATCATAGCTTTGCTTTTATTTATCTATTTATTTAATAATCTGTTTAGCCTAATTATGCCCATAAAAAAAATTCTGAATTGTTTTTAATTATAATTGGTTTCAACAAATTTAATCAGTGGAATATTATCTGATATCTATAATAGCCATGTTCATTCTAATCCCATTAGCCTATGTTAGTTGCTGCATGTTCTAAAACATAAGTTAGTGGAATTCATTTTGTTTACATAGTAAGCTGCAGATTAAATCTATGCTGATCTATGTCTTTTTTTTTCAAACTCTTATTTTAATTCTCATTACCAATGAAAACACACAGAACAAATATTTTTTCTTTATCAAATATAATTTAAAAATCACTTCTATTGTTTTTATTACACTAATTAGATATTGTGTCCAAAATTTAAACTATTATTCTCTCAGGATATTTTTTGGACATATCTTCTTTGGACAAAGCGTTGAGTTTAAATTTGTACAGCAGTTAACCATCTCAGTCCAAAACGAGTCTTGTAGATGCAAATGTAGTGTAAATATTCACAGCCATATTATCTCAGTCAAGAATAGAATTTATACACACACATATCTGAGGAATGTACATAATTGGATAAATTGCTTTATATCAATCAATATTAAAATTTGTGACCTGTTCTTCATCTGTTTATTTCCAGAAATTAAAGAGCAGAAGTATTAGGTAAGTTTTTCTAGTAAGAAACATTTTAAAACTTCTGATTTGATGTCCACAGAATTTTTATTTTGTTAAGTAGCAACTTCTGTAAGCAGGCATTATTGATGATGAATACTAACATCATGAGATTGACTTGTCTAAATTGTCTTTGATTTAATCTCTCCCAATCCTCAATGCTAATGTTACGTTTGTTTTAACAAATATTTAGTATGAATTTTGATAATATTATTTCTAAAAATTGTGTATAACTGGTGATTTTTGTTGCATCTGTGCATTTATTATCATGCTATTATCATACTGCTTGCGCTCATTCTCATATTATGTGAATTATTCCAAGAATTCTACAACTTTTTCATATGATTCTGACACTGATTTAGCTATTATTTTAGCTTTAGGAAGAGGTAAAAACATTTAATCATTGTGCTTCTTAAAAGCATGAGATTTACATTTGAATCTATTTTCAATTTCTCTTGGGGTTTGTAGGTGGTGTTCTCAGTCAAAGGCAAAGAATTGCTTGACAATGACTATACCCATATCATACTTTTTCCTCAAGATGAAAAACATCACAAGCTTCTGTGTGATTTTTAGGCAATTCATAAAAGAAGCTGGTAGGACCCCTTGGCAGACTGGCTCTGGACATCACCTTACATTGAAAAAATAAAAAAGTGAATGGGCAGTCAATGCTTTTCAATGAACCTGAGAACCTTTAAGTCATTACATTTGTAGCTGACTGAAAGATTACACATTGGCTTTTTATTCAATTTTCAAAATGTTCCTGCGGGACTGAGAGGTTTTTTTATGGTCAGTGTGAATGGGAAGAGGAAGACAAGAGCAGTAGTACAAAAAAGTTTATGGTTAGGAGGTGTCCTGCAACATCAAGAAATTCAGCACATAAAAGAGACTAGTCTGCTGAGTTGAAGAATCTTGTAGGAGCTTTGGATTTCTAATAAGTCTTTAGAACGGTACAGCTAAGAGCAGATAATTTCGCTATAAACAGGAACTTGAAAGGATGTATTTCAGTCCATTACTGTCAAAAGAAAATATTAAAAGACCAATTTCTGCAATTTTTATGCATTAAACAATTTAAAATAATACAGGAGTGTTGGTTGTGGCACAGCCAGGATTAGTCTATATAGTTGTGGGTTTCTAAAACAGACTTTATTCAGTCACCTCTTTGTATCTTGCATTAGCTGCCCAGTGTGAATTAAGTAACATTGTAGACTTACAAAAGTCAGGTCAAAACACCTTTTATGTTCTAGAAAGTCAGCTACTCACAAAAGTTAAAAAAGCTACTACTATAGTTCTGTTTATAACATTAATTTGGTCCCTCCATGTACATATGGTCTGTAATTAGATCCCCTCATATGCTTTTCTTAGAAGCTGTCAGCATAATTTTGTATATGGAACTAGTCATGCTTACTTAGAATGCAACAACTCAGTAATTTCTTTTCTTTTCCCTGATAAACATATGCCTTATTTATGGCACAATATTCAAAGCAGATTCAGAGAACAGGAATAATTCCTACTGGAATTCTTCCACGTCCCCTTTACTATAATATACAACATTAAACACTAATGAATGCATAGCAATGGCATTCTTCTGAGATAAGTATGCTTCACTCTTTCCACTGTTCAAGCAAGAAACAAAGGCCCAGATATATTATCCTCTATTTCAGAATTTGTTTTGAGAGACATGATCTGATTTTTCATATTTAGAAATCCAAACTACTGAACTGTAATTTTACGGTTTAGAGTAGAGGGGGAAAAAAAAAGTGACTTCATTACCAGCTCTGACCACGCCTTTCGGTTTTGGCAACAAGGGCTGTAAAGAAACGACTTGTCCCAAGGATCTGAGATAGCATTAATCTTATATGTACATAAAAGTGCAGGTCCAATCCACTATCTGGAACCAATTTTAAAAGTCCAGCTCTGTGGAATTTGGGGAACTGACTGTCCCCAAATCATATAGACATGTCCCATTCTAAAACACAGGTCTTAAGTGCTGTTTGGAATATCTTAGGCTGCATGAAGTCTTATCTCATGAGCCATATCTCTGTCTGCATTGGCATCTGGAATCCAGGTTGGATTTGCAAGTGTATCTCAAAGTCATTAGACACTTCTGGCTAGGCTAAGCCTCACCCTCACTCATATTTGGGGGAAGCTGCAGAGCCATTACTTCATCCTAAAAATTGAATAATTGAATGGAGTATTTCTTCAGCAGGATGCAGATGACTGAAACTGTAAGTGTCTACTGATGAGCGTGTGATGATGAAGTTTTCCTTTTTGGTCTGCTTTTGTTGTTTCAGGAGAACACATATCACTTTATATATCCTTTGTCATGTCTGTCAGTCACTTGTAAGACTGCTAAATACTCTTCAGATTTTCAAATTGAACAGATATGCATGTACAGATATCTGAATTGAGTCACCTTGTGAATGATTGGGTTCATCTTGACACAAGATAGCTAATGTGTCACTGAAATTTATACCTGGAGTGAGTTTTGTGGATGTTTGAATGTGAAGAACTTGTTCTCTACAACATACCTTAAAAACACATGCTACATTGAAATAGAGCTGATTTTGTTGCTTTTTTTCCTTTCCCTTGAAGTGACCAATATTTCATTCCTCAGGCATATTTCTCTGACAGCCAAATTCCTTCCTGATTGCACCTCCCCATTTCCATGTTATTCTACACACACTGGCACACTCTTCCAGCTTCTAAACCTCATTCACACTTCAGTAAAATCTACTTGACACCATACTAACCTACTCTTAGCATATATTTTAACTTATTTGCCCATCTAATCCTTGTTCTACTGAGCTGTTCTGACCTTTTGTTTCAAGCTTTTTTGCTTCAGGATATTCCCTTTTACTCTGTGTCCTGGGTTCATTATCAGATTCATGTACTTTATTATTTCTTTTTGTCTTCTCCTGGATCTTCTTGGAGATTGAGACACATGGTTTCTGTCTCCAGTATTTTCTACCTTCAACATTGTGTTAACTCTTCTTCCCACCCTGAGAAACTGTAGAAAATTTAATGCAATAACAAGTGCTAAGTTCTAAAATTTGTGATACCTTATCCCCTTCTGATGAATGAGAAAGAGCAAAATCAATAATGATTATGAAAGATTTTCTTTGCTCTCATTTGTGGATTCCTGTAGGCTGGAATTTTCCAGTTTTTACCTGTAAACTGGTATCTTTCCACAGGATAGATCTGACATGAAGCTTCTCAGGCAGAATGGCCTAAATTTGGTAGTTTTAAACATGACACATATTATTCTGAAGTAAAATGCAAATTGTTTGATAAATATTGTCAGTTTTCGCATATTTCCTCACTGGATGCCAGAATATCCAAGGGAAAGAGAATAGAGAAGAATCTGAAGGTTGCCTTGACCAATGCTTTTCAGAATGTTAGAAAATAATTAGATAAAAACAGTTTGATTTTGCTGTTGTCATAATTCTGAATAGGTAGTGGCCTAGTTACAGAACTATTTAAAAGCAAATTTACTTGAATACAATACTTTGGAGCTGTTCAGAGTGGATCCAAGGAGTAAACAGCCACCTGAGAAATTTAATGTGCCAGGAACTCAACTTTTGATCTTATTCTTTAGTCTTCATCTATCACTGTATTTCTATGTACCAGAGTCACTTCTTCATCCCATCTGTTATGCTAAAAAAGCATTCTGGCACTCATTCTTAGCTACATTATAATTAAAGAAAGGGAAAAATAAAAAGGAAAATAAAAACTGAATTAAGCTTCCTGAATGTATATCTTCATTCAGTTTTCAAAACATTGAAATGTATACTATTTGGCATAACAAAAGGTTTTGTACGTGACTCAGAACTTCTGGTCCATAAACCAGGGGTGTCCCCTAGGTCTGCTGGCAAACATTCCTCTCCACAGGTCTTGCCATTCTCTATAATCCCTCAAATGTCAGTAAATCCCTAGTATTTAGTATTAAAAGTAGCAGAACTCCAGAAAGTTTTGGCTTCCTGTCATGGATGCCTCAAAATTGTGTCAAGGGTATACAAACATATGAATCTTTGTGAGTGATGACGATTTCTATTTTTCATTTAACTTTCACACAATTAATCCTTGAAAAATAAGGGCGAAGCAACTCTCTTCTGACATGTTTTTACATGTTCCCTGACATCTCCTGCTGGAAATTTTTACTTCATGAGGAAAGTAAAATCATTATAAACTAGTGAATAGATGCAGTTTATCTCCTTTAAACTTGCTGCTGAAATATTAACCAGAGCTTTACAGAAGTTAAATTCATCAATATTCAGGTTTAAGAGAGTCTGCAGACAAAAGGGTTTATATAGAAGATAGTTCACAATGGGAGTACATCATTATCACTGAAAAATAATGCAATAATACGTTACTGCAAAATAAGCTACAAGGATAACAATAAGAAACACTTTAAAATAATAAGCATCATCTCTTATTTGCACCTTAGCAGTTTAAATATTCATAAGACTACTGGAACGAATTGGGTCAAGGGAGAAGGAATGGCTATTGCTGGAAAGCATGTGGAGACATATATTATATTGAGAGATGTCAGGGAACATATTATATTGAACAGTTATTAAGTTTATTGCCATATACTCTACCCCAAAGAAATATTATTTAACATTTAAATTAAGCCTTCATATACATATTCTTTTACTTATTTACAGTGAATTAGGTCTCTCCTGGTAAATCCCAAATTCGTACTACTTGTGCATATTACAAATGCTTACTTACACAGCAAATCATTCTGCTCTGTGACTCCTCAGAAGATGAGCCAAAATTTTCAGCCATTAAACCTCTTATTTTTAAATTCTGCTGTTTTTTGTTACATATTTGTCCTTTTTACATTTTGCTTAGTTCTCTGCTCTTCTATCAGGATTTACAAGTTTCCAATCCTTAACAAAACTAAAATCTAAAATTTTGCTCATTAGAGCATTATTAATATTTAATAATAAAAATATAATAAGAATACTTCATTCTAATTGATATGGTGCATTATTTCAAACACTATTACATAACTAATTTTAATATTTGCATTTCAGAAGAGTTATATAAATTAAAATATGTTCAAACACAGCATTATACTACATGGTAAATGTATGTTGTAGATAGAATTTTTTGGTTTTCCTTCTCATATTAAAAAAATTATCAAATTTAAAGTTTACTATTGAAGAAAGCAGGAGATTCAGCAATATAGATCCTTTAAAAGCATTTCCAAGTAAAAGTCTGACCATTTGGCTTGCAGAGGCAATTATTTTACCTGTAAAATTTTCCAGCAGCTTATTTTGAGCAGTTTTAATTCTTCTCAAAAATTAGTATTTTGTTCCTAAAACATAAAACTTAATAAAGATCTAAAGAATTATACACTTTTTAAGGCTGAAATGAGTATGTTTAGATTTCCAAAACAGAGTTCTAAGTTATTGTGTTCAAATAATAGTTGTAGTATTAAAATGAAAAAAAAAAAAAAAACAAGCAGTAAGAAGGAAAAATAAATCTAAGTCACAAATAAAATGTAATGGATGAAAATACAGAATTTGGATAATATAACAGCAATTATCATGTTCTAAACAAGAAACAACCACTCTCAGAATATTCTTCTTTTTTCTCACCAGACATCATTCCTAGCATGATTTCTCTTGAGGAACATGAGAATATGTTCAATAATATAAGGGGAGAAAATAGCAAAAAAGAGAAAGAGTCAGTGATGATTCATCAGGAAATGATGAAATTAATAAAAAAGCACAACAGTTTATAAACAAACTGGTAACTCGACAATGCATTGGGTGCACATGCATCAAAGTAACATGAAATTGGAAAGAAATATGCTCTAAAATTTTTTTTTCTTTGTCTGATTACTCTTAAACAAAAATGCAGATGACTTTGTCTCAGGGTGTGGTCATAAAATAATTCTGGTTACTTTCCCTCTTATTGAATGCCTTTAATATTTTGTTGTTACCAATTATTCAGACTTCAGAGGAGAGACATCAAATAACCCAATACCAAATTTTTTTAGCCAATCTCCAATAAAGTGGAACTGGTGATTGTAATCTATTCAGAAATAAAAGGTACTTTAATGACTCACTGGCCAGGCAAGTTTAGCATGTATAAAATTCCATCAGTTTTGAATTTAATCCCTTGCAGCACCAGTGAGGTGAGAAAAGCCTGGCAAGACTAACAGATTAGTCTCCAGAGGAAACACAGATCACTCAGTATCTCTGGTCTGCAGCCAAGCTCAGGTGTAGAGTAGAATATATTCCACAAGCTAGCAGGCTTCTTAGCATGCCTGGGAACCTGTGTGCATCACAGAGGTGTCAACAGGTTTTATGATATGTCAGGATGACAAAACATAAGGATTGAGTTTTCATATTATTAATAATTGCTATATTATGCATTTCTTCACTGCTTCGATGGAAGTGAGCAGAGCAAGGATTATAGAGAAGTCACACGCATCTAAATATAATCCATGTACCAAACTTTCCAGTGACATTACACAAGATCTGTTTCTCAGTATTCATTTTAGTATAAGGCATTCATTAACAGTTTCAGAAAAAAAATGCAGAGAAACTTCAATTATTGTTTTATTTCAGAGATGAAAACAGGAAAAAAGTGAGCAGAAAATGAGACAACAGAAAGAAACAGGATCAAATCTTAGCAACTAAAATTTTTGCATCATTACTAAACAGTTGTTTATACCAGGAACTCACATTACTTATAACCTGGAATCTAGAACTCAGATTTATATACAATTATGATTTTTAACTCACTTTCTGCTGCCAACAGAGACCGCATATTAATTTCCACAAAAATTGTGCTCAGCATTGTAATTTGCAATTTACGGAGAACATAAGACAACACCTTAGTACTGTTTACTATACATTCACTACATATTGAACAAATAATGTGTTTAAGAGAATTTTACTCTTCCCTCAAGAATTTTAAGTTTGAGAACTTAGGAATCCTCAGTTCATAATTTTTCCATTTGGCTTTTCTGACAGATTCTGCACTCCCTTAGGTAACAACGTATGTCACACAGCTGATGGGAAAAAGGAGGTGCCAAAGATTGGCCCCTAATCAGAGAGAGCACAGAGCAAAAGAATGTCTACAGGTCTAGATACTGCTGTGGCCAACACAGAATGTGAAATACTGCTTTATAAGCTTCATTGTATTTAAAGCTATATGTATTTTATTTTCTTCTTCTGGGTGACACCCTAGGCATGTTACATAAAGTTGGCAGAAAAACTGAACAGGCTTTTTCTACTTGTACTAACGATAGTGTAGGAACTTCAACAAACAGTGGAATAACAGAAGGAATAATTCTATGCATGGATGTTCAGTACTGCATCCAATCCTCAATATCCTCATTACTGATCTGGAAAATGATCAGACTATACACTCAGCAAGGATGTTTGTGACAGAAAACTAGGAGAGGTGTCTGATACACCAGAGGGTTATGCTGTCATCCAGAGGGACTTTGGATGAGAAGGTGGAGCCTAACATCTTTCAGAGGTCCCCTAGGACAGAAATAAAAGCAATGGGCACAAATAGAAGCACAGTTGGTTCCCTCTGAACCAACAGTGAAACACTTTTTCACTCTAAGGGTGACAGAGCACTGCCAGAGGTTGCCCAAAGAAGTTGTAGGGTCTCCTTCCTTGGTGATGTTTAAAAGACATCTAGACATGTTCCTGAGCAGCCTGCTCTAGATGATACAACTTGTGCAAGAGAGTTGACCAAATGAACCTTCAGAGGTCCCTTCTAACCTTTACCATTCTTTGGTTCTGTGAGAAACACAGCCAGGTAATACCCCCCATTTAATGCTCTAGTTTCACATTTGTTGAGCCCAGCCATGGTAACTAGCTTTCTATATGGCTGATGATCAACCAGAAATGCTATATGTTGAACAGCTCCTAATACAAATGTTAGGACAGTTTGAGATTTTCACTTTTCTAAAATAGCTATTAGAAACAGGACGGGAATTACGTCTTTATCTGCTTAGGACCAGTTCCACTTATTTATATTATTTAATTGCAAATATTTATCCAGAAAAGGAAAAATAAAGTTTTTTTTCCTACTGTAATCCAGTCATAATCATACTTGCATAAGATGTAATCCTTTCCCAGAAGGATATTTTTCAACAAAATCCCAAATAGACACATTGCTGTGAAACTACAGATCACACTGAGAAACATCAGCCTCATATTCATGAAATACATTTATGAATGTTAAGGATTTGCAATGGTCACAGGTACCTCTTTGTTTTCAAGTCAGTAGCAAAATCCAATTATTGATCTGTGGATGCTAACTCTGAAACAGAGAGCTTGTGAAACTGCAGGCCATATAGCTTCTCAGTCTTGCCTGAGAAGCTGGCCTGGGAAATTCATGGGAGGATTCAAAACAATCCTCAAAGACAGAAAACAGCCTGCAGGTGCTGTTTCTCTGTCTTTTGTTTTCTTTGCAGGAGAAGGTCGGGGGTGTGTGTCCCACCGACCAATGATGGTGATGTGTTAGTTTTACTAACCAATAAGAGTTTCCTTTCTGTACTTTCCACGTATCAGTCTATAAAACAGAGCTGAAGTAATAAACTATGAGAAATTCTCCTGAGTAACTCCTAGAGAGTCTGTGTCGTCTCTTCCCAGCCGTTCCTAATAGAGCGGCATTGATTATACTTGGTTGTCTGGAATGCTTACTGAAGGTTTTAGTATTCTTTTAATAGTAGCTGATTTATGCAAATGGTAACTTGTGTTTGTAAGGGGAAAGATTATAATGGTTGAACATTTCTCAAGGGATTACTGGAACTCTGGAGCTTTAGAAAATGTTTTCATGATATCATAGAATGGTTTGGGTTGAAAGAGACCTTAAAGATCACCTGGTTCCAAACCCCCTGCTGTGGATAGAGACCAGTCACTAGACCAGGTTGCTCAGAGCCCCATCCTGCCTGACCTCAAACTCTTTCAGGGATGGGCCATCCACAACTTGTCTGGACTACCTGTTCTAGTCGCAGCACCTTCACAGTAAAGATTTTTTTTTTCCTAATGTCTAATGTAAATCTACTCTCTTTTAGTAGAATTGAGCGATTTCCCCTGTTCTGCCATTTCTAGCTCTGTCACTACATGCCCTTGTAAATGGTCTCTCTCCATTTTCCCTTCAGGTACGGGAAGGCTGCAATTGGGACACTCTTAAGCACTCACTTTTCCAGGCTGAAAAAACCCAATTCTCATAATTCTCTTCATACAGAAGGTGTTCCATCCCTCTAATGAGCTTGGTGGCCCTCCTTTGAACCCACCTCAGCAGGTCTGTATTATCACCATGATTTTTTGTGGAAAGTTTTGTTTGTCAGAGAAAAGTACCATTCTGAAGATGATAGCTCTATAAAAACCAGGTTTATTTTACACCAGAATGAGTTTTGCAGTTGCAGCAATTCTGATGTGGTGCAAAAAAATATGTTTTTTTTCTCAACAATCTAAAGGAATTTCTGAGGAGTATCAAACCTTGATCACTGCAGACAATTGAATGTCTAATACACCAAATGCTCGTGACAATAGTTGTACCCCTATAAATATGTTTTCAAATCCTGTGTGTTATATAGCAATGTTTTCAGAAAATACTGGCCAGAAGCCAGGTGAAATCATTTTAGTATCTAATGCACAAGCATCTAGATGGTGTTTCAATTCCCTTACACTTTTTAAATGTATGGTTGGATTATCTCATATATCTCATATCTCATATTCTTCAAATACTAGTGACAAATAATATTATAGTTTATAAGTGCTACTTATAAGTTCTCTCCTCATAGAAGAACAAATTTAAATTTTTACTACTTTTCGTTGCTCTAATTTAATTTTTATGTTATTTTATTTTTAGACACCTATTTAATTCTGAAGTTGAGAAAGTACCGTCAAATTCAGAACCTAAGTGAAAAATATAGTCAAAGCATGGCATGTTATTCTCATTTCCTCATAAATGTCTCTTCTGGTAGTGCTGATGCCTTCCATTGAACATTAAATTAGAGTCATTATAATTACAGGCATGTTTGGTTTATATATTTACATTTCCAGGAGAAGAGAAGCAATATCAAATATATTTATTTATATTACCTGAAGAAGAGAAGCATAATTGTTTATGGAACCTTGTAACAAAGTCAGAAGTGGTCATCTTCAATCTAACCTTGCAGCACTACATATATTCCATTAAAAAGCTGAGTATTTAAAGTATCTCAGGAGGTAATTGTTGTTAAAATATTGCAGCAAGATATAGAGATTTCTGATGGAGCGACAAAAATATGCATTCTGGACTTTGCACTAATTAATTAGTATACAGAGAAGAAAAGTAGTCACTGCAGATAAAGTGTTTCATAGATGAACTTCTCAAGTGGCATGATGTCCATTAGAAGGGGCCCCAATAAAGAGAGCAACCTTGAATCCTGTGTCCAGTTCTGGGCCCCTCGCTACAGGAAAGACATTGAGGTGCTGTTATCTGTCCAGAGAAAGGCAAGAAAGCTGGTGAAGGTGCTGGAGCACAAATCTTAAGAGCTGAGGGAGCTGGGGGTGTTTAGCCTGGAAAAAAAGAGGGCTTAAAAAGGATCTTCTCACTCTTCACAGCAACCTGAAAGGAAGTTGCATCAAGGTTAGTTTCTTCTCCCAGGTGACAAGAATCAAACTGAGAAGAAATGGTCTCAAGTTGAACCAGGGGAGGTTTAGATTGTATATTAGGAAAACTTTCTTTGCAAAAAGTGTCAAGCATTGTCACAGACTTTTTAGGGAAGTGATGGAGTCATACCTGGAAGAACTCAAAAAATGGGTGAGTGTGGCACTCAGGGATATGGCTTTGTGAACTGGGTGGTGCTGGGTTAATGGTTGGAACTGATGATCTTGGAGGTGTTTTTTAACCTAAATAATTTGATGATTCTACAGTTGCTATAACTTGTTTGGCTCAAAAGAACCTATCATTTCTTTTGTGTTTTCTGAATGGTGTCCCAAGTACATTACCAGTGTCAAGACACTATGAGGACCATTGGCTCCCTGGTGCTGGAGCTTCAGAAGTATTGGGATAAAGCTTAGCCCTGTCAGGGCAGGACCCATCACCAGGGCTTATCCCAGAACCTATCAGCAGGACAACTGTGAGGCAATGGGGAAGTCCCAGCTCTGGGCACTTGGCACATCCCAGAGGACGGGTGAAGGTGGGGCTGGAATGTACACCTGAGGAGGGCCTGGCTCAGCTGGGCAGGACAGGGCTGAGGGGAGCTGGAGACCCTGCTGTCTCTGTGGCAGGGCCTGATGTTTCTGGGGGTGACATGGGGCCCTGGGCTTTGGGCAGGATGGAGGGAGATGCAGAGGGTTGTGGAGGGGTGGCCAAGCCTGGTGGTGCCTCCGGAGCCTTGACACAGAAAATTCTGTGATAAATTCTGATCAGGTTTTCATTTCTTCAAGGAAACACAAATGACCTTTTTACATTTTAAAAAGCTGGGGCTTTTGAAAAGTCAAGTTTAAGAATATTTGTTTTTCCAAGTTACAAAGGTTAAAATAATCATCTATTCAAACTTTATATCCTGTTATGATCAGATTTTGTTTCATTAATAGTGTCAATGGAAGTACAGTGACCAGTTCTTTTTAAATGGTGTTTATACTTCTCAATTTCAGGTTTGAGGAGAGAGATGGTGGTGTCAGGAGACAGAGAAAATTTCCATTGGGGACAAATTCATACAAATTATTTATCATAGAAAGAACATATACAAATAACATATATTTTGTTTGCTTTGTTTTCTCTTCTGCCATACACTGTGTTTTCCTGGAGGTTGCAACTCAGCCAGAGGGAGGGAGGTCATGTACTTGCTAGCACAGCATGTCACTGCTGGCTGTCATATAGTGGATCAATACACAGTCCTTGGAAATGATTGGAGCAGCAGTCCTCTCCTGAGAGAAGGAAGCAGAATGGGAGGATTCAAAAGTCTCCACAAAAATGCATAATCCCAAGAATGGAAGGATACACTATAAAGAGACAGAGGTGATACACAGGTAGTTTCTAGTGGTCTCCAGTGCACTGCTTGGAATTATTCTTTACTTAGCAAGATACTAAACATTGCTTCACTCAGAGCAAGAGTGAGGTGAAGGAAAAGACCTACCTCTGAGATGACACAGGGAGCAGTGATGACTTCTAATACTGTTTTAATTTTTATTTGATCTGACCAACTTGATCTGAGCTTCTGTTCCACAGGAGTCATTCTATTGTAGTTTATCCTTCAATAAAATGTAATGTCAGCAGTCCAGAGTCCTTTCAGTATTTTTAGTATCATTATTTTAAAGAAAAGTTATTGATATACTAAGTTGAATTTCATAGTCAAGATTCCTGGATTTCATTTATGCATCCCAAAAGGAATGCTGTGGAACCTCTTGAAGGTATGATTGATTCTGCTAAGTAGAAATCAATAAGACAATCTCTGGTCCCACACTCAGAATTAGTATTTATTAGTATCCTTCTTGACTCAATGAATGTTTTTTATATGTATAAATTAAATCCTGCATCAATATTCTTCAGGACATACTATTTAAATACAAGGTAATAACACCTACAGATGAATCTACTTGAGGACATCACCGGATTACAAGTACTAAAATTTATTATTAAAACTCTGGTAGGATTTTCTCCTTTCTAGTTAATTAAAAATAAAGTAAAATCAAGGAAAAGAGAGAAAGAAAGAGAGACTGATTTAATAAATATTTTTATGACATGCTATCAAAACAGGATTCCATACAAGTTCATTTTCTTGAACATTTGTTTTTTTCAAAATGTATCAGAATTGTTAGGTAATATTCCTCATTTGCTTCATTCTATTCTTGTAAAATATTTAATAATTTTAACAGGAAATAATTAGATATAGTGTTACTGATTTCATTTTAGATAATGAAATAATGAAGAGATTGCAGGTTGTATAGACCTCTCAGGAACAATGTTAATAAATGTAAAAAAGGTTAAATATCTGGCAGAACAGGGACTTGCAATTAAGTGTTACAGATTATGTTTAAAATAACATTTGTTCTACATCTAATGTGAGCCAAGAGACTCACTAAAAATTGCTTTCTAGATTATACTCTATTCCCAGAAAATTAAAATAATAATCTTTCCCTTGAGTGTTGAAAGGAACTCTATTGAAAGACAATTTTTTAACATCTCTTTTTTATTTTTTCCTTGTAACATTACAGTTTGTGACAAGACAGAAGCAGAAATGTTCGAATTACTGGGCAAACTCGTTCAGTCCAGACATCTAGTATATGAATATTTATCTAACTATGGAAATGAATGAATTCCAGAGAGATTGGCACCACTTATTTATCCAACCATCAGGATAAACACAACTGAAACCTGGACACAAAATTCTTCACCTGAAAATTCCAAGTAGATCAATTTATGAATGATGGATATAAACTGGTATTTGGTTTCTTTTGAATTGTCTTGACTTTGTTTGATACTCAATTGTGTCAGGCCAAATGGTAAGAAGATGATTCTGTGATTACAGTCTGTGCTTTCAGTAGCATTTGTATTTCATTAAAGGTGATATTACTACCCAAGTTCAAAAACATATTTGCTCCATACCCTTCCTTTATGACAACGACTATATCCTGGTGTATTGAGAGTTTGTATGGCCTGGTTTTTGGTAACAGAGGGCCTACCAGGGTGACTCCTGTGAGAAGCTGGCAGAAGCTTCCTCAGTGTCCAGCAGAGACAATCCCTGGTGGCTCCAAAGACAGACATGTCAATTAGGCTTCAAAGACTGGGCCAGTTAGAAATGGTGGTAACTCCATAACACATTTAAGAAGAAATCAAAACAAAAATGGGTTTTGCAGTTGTAATTGGGACTAGAGAAGAGTGAGAATGTGGGAAAAGAACAACCGTGCAGGCACAAAGGTCAGTGGGAAAAGAGAGTGAGGAGGTGCTGCAGGCACTGGAGCCAAGATTCCTCTGCAGCTCATGGTGCAGGCCATGGTGAAGCAGCTGTGCCCCTGCAGTCCATGGACGTCCATACAAAGATCCAAGCAGAGCCCGTTGAGGAGGAGCCAAAGCTGGAGCAGCTGGATGCCTGGAGGAGGTTGTGAGACCATGGGAGATCCATGGAGAGAGGGGCCCTGCTCCACTGCCATAGCAGCCTGTTCTTGAAAGACTGCACCCAGTGGAAGAGTGACCCACGCCACAGCAGTTTGCAGAGGGCTGTAGATCATGAGATGGATTCACTGTGGAGAAGTTCATGGAGAACTGTCTTCCATGGGAGGACCACAGCGGTGCAGCAGGGGAACAGCTCATCTCCCTGTGCAGAAGGAGAAGCTACGGGTGATAAACTGACCATAACCCCAATCCCTGTCTCCCTGTGCCACTGGGGGAGGAGACAGAGATGGGAAGGAGGGAGGCGTGGGGGAAGGGTGTATTTTAAGGGTTTATTTTACTTCTCATTATCCTGCTCTTATGTTAGTAATACATTCTGTTAATATCTCTAAATTGAAATTGTCTTGCCATATTTGATGAGTGCATTCTCCCAGCCTTTATCTCAACCCTTTTTCTCCTCTGTCCAGCTGCAGAGGGGAGAGAATGAGGCTTTTGTGGGTGTCTGGCATGCAGTATATTTTCATATTTTGTTACTTTTAATATTAACATTAAGTAGCCCTAATGCTCTATTTTGTGAGTATTTGATGGAAGTGGTAGACGACTAGATAATTATTGATATTTTATCCACCGTTAGACTAAGACATTCCAAAATTAAACATGCTATTAATTATAAGTGCTATTAAGTCTCTTTTAATTTATTTTTTTTTTTGTATTCTTAACGTGCATTAACTGACTTGATTATTTATGGAACAAAACATCATAACTGATATAACTGCATAGCATGAATTTTGCTCTGGGTTCCTGTACAAGGTAGTACTTTTGCTTTGGTCAACACATTGTAAGAAGTATGACAAGCTTCTGCACTCCCTGATAGAGAATTTGAGCCATAACTAAGCAGAAGTGGGAAATTTATTTTAGTTGGTTTTTTTTTTTTTTTTTCCTTAGAAACTATGTAAATACTGAATTGCCAGAGAGGAGATTGAGCTTTTTTTAGCCTCTAAATATGCTCATTTAAAGGACATAGGACCATCCATGTAATGTTAGATAACTGGATAGAAGAGGTGCTATGAATCTCCACTTAGAGAACCTGAGAATATTGTTGAATGGTTATAACACAAGCTTTATATTAAATCCCCTGTCACTCCCTTGTGAGCTGTGCATATCCTGTACACGTCCTTGCAGCCCCAATGACTCTCAGGGCACCTGGCCATATTCCAACAGACTATTGGTAAGATGCTTCATTTTGTACTGTTTCCCTCTTTTCTCTCCAAGTCTTTAATCCTTCAGATTTAGACTGAAGTAAAAGCTGTTGCAAATGGAAGCAAGCATTGAGTGAAGAAGTGTCTATGATGATCTCTATATATTCCTCAAACAGCTGGAATTCAGCCTAGAGGTTTCACCTTGTGTTTGTTCAAAAGGTGATTTCTTTACGTGTGGGAAGAAATGTGTGTTTTCTATAAAACATCCTGCATGTGAATATCTTCTTCTTAAACTAATGAAAAAGAGCATTTGTGGAACAAAGAAATTTCTTTAAAGCAAAATTAAAATCAAAATACTGTTGCTTTTATTATAGTACCTACTATAGTAACTATTAGAACAGTTATTACAAACACTCTGTTACCACAAAAGCAGGAAATTCTTTCTAACCCTTGACCTGAGCTTTCAACATGAGGTTTCTGAGTTAAGCACATATATGTCTTCATTCTCTTGCCTTAAACTGATTCTTCTTCCCCACTCTTCTATCCTGACATTACCTTTCAACTATTTTCCACAGAAGAAAAGCTGTGAAAATGAGAAAAAATTACACACCACCATGATGATGAGCACCTTAATAACTGAATTATCACATAAATGCCATACCATCTTTATGATGTCATGCAGGTGATCAGAGTTCCTCTGCATCTGACGGTAAGGCTGCCAAGTAATTAATTGATGATGGGAAGAAGCACCACACAGCATCAGTAAAACTGACAAGTGAGTTTGAAGACATATTCAGTGTCTCTATTAGCCAGCTCTCTGCTGCTTCTGACTCACCACGCCACTGTCGCAGTTCTCTTGCACTGACATCAGGTAGTATAATTGGAAAATGAACTAGGAAAGACGCATAACTATAAATTTCTTGTTGCAAATTTTTGAATGCCCATTATTATATGGATATATACACATACCTACATACCTACAAACATATATGTATACACATGTATACAAATATGTCTATATAAAGAGAATGTAATTCTCTTATTTTGAGAAATACCTTTAATAGGATATGTCAGATGGAAATATATTTTACTATTTCATTTCTTTCATCTTGCCTTCAAGTTAAAAATGAGAATATTACTCTGTGGATTTTGATATCTAAATCTATGTTTGAGATCCTAATCTGTCTACCTGTACAGTCCATAAAGATGTGGTCAATGTACTTTCTGGAGTCAAGGGCACAATTCTTCTTAATCTAAAATAAGTATCTAAACCAAGCTAAATTAACCAATAGTTCCTCTTTCTTTTCTTTTTTTTTCTTTTTTATAAAGGAAATCAGCTTACTGTGGCTCTCATTTCCAGACATCTATTTTGTTATCATATAAAGTTGGATTACTGTAATCACACATATTCACAATATTTGAATAGAAAGCTTACATGAATTTAACCATGCTTCTGATTTTTTCCATTCACTGTTCTGGAGTTTTCCTTTCTAATTTTTCATCTTATTAGTTAATGGCTGTGGAATGAGATAAGGAAAAGATTAATGTACCAAAAATGAGAGCAATCAAAACTGTAGTGACAGGAAAATATGTGTAGATTTATCATATGCCCCATTTAATAAAAAGCAAATTATTTTCAGATAGCTAAATCATAAGCGTTAAGAAGGAGATTCTTAATGCTAGAGTTAGAAACTTATAAAAAGACTTAAAAGAAAAAAAAGAGACACTCCAGAGGAAACAATACTTTAAAGCTGTCAAGACAAGCCAGAAAGTGAAAGTACTGCAGGTGCATAAACACACCGGTAGAAACCTTGGAGATTTTTCTCATTTGGGGTTCTGTCTAGTAAGAATTGGAGTTCCACATGGTGAACACCCACACAGCCAATGTGATACCTCTTCCTTGACTTGAATGAAAGATTCTTCTATTGAAGAAAAAAACCCACTTAAATCTAGTCATAGAACTTTTATTATTACACATTTCTTACTATAAGCTTAATGGAACTTTATAAATCAAGCACTGCTTAATGCTCTCTCATTGTATCATTATTTTCAAGATAATGGGTAAAAAGGTGTTTCCAGCAGAACGTAATAAATCTGAAGGATTTATTATAACTTCTACTTTTTTTTATATATTTTTTTCTGAAATATATTCTTAATAGTATAGAAGAGCAATAATTATCTGTAGGGGGCTGCTATATTTATATCCAGCTATCAGATATCAGGAAATGGCTTCCTTTCATCATGTATTACATCATCATGAATTATTAGTCATTGCTAATAAAATATTGATCTTGAGTCTATAAAGTTTGTGATAAGAGACTGGATATAAGTCATCTCAAGAAAATACCAGCACTCTGGCATAATTTTCAGCTACCTTCCTCTACCATATAACAATCAATCAATCAATCAATCAATCAATCACTCTGATTAGCTGTGCCATATGTTACAAAATATGAAATAAGAACATAGAAATAGAAACTACCTGTCTGGTTCAACTTTGCAGATTAAATGATTTAGAAATAATTATATTAGTGATGACAGCAGCCTTTGGCATACTGAAAATGGAAAAAAAAAAAAAGGAAAAAAGGTCCTTGAAGTTAAATTCTGTTTGCACTTTGAAGAAATTTTTCTGTTCTGTTTGGTGAAATGCCCTTTTTACTGTAGCACATAAAATAGCTTTTGATGAGCCACAGATTTTCCATTTTATTATTATTTTCCATCTTATTAAATTAAGACTTTAGATCAGGAATAGTAATTTTACACAAAAATGCCTACAGTCAAGCTGCCAAAACTTTTGCTATGGTCTTGCAGTCACAGTTGCTTAGCCATAATTGACCCCTAACTTTAGCAACAAAGGAGATCACTTTCTGAATCATAGAGATACTATACAATTTGCATAAAGATGAGAAAATGTTCTCGAGTTTATGGAATATTGAATAACTTTTCTAAAGACTGTTTAGTTTTCCCTCATATTAGAAAATTACTGTTTCCTTTCCTCAGGTTTTACTATTGAACACAATGTACTTTTTGCTAACCGAATAACACAGTCTTAGCTATAGAGAACTAAAATAGGAAGTCAGGCTACAAAATATGCAATCTGTGGGATGTCTTTTTTTTCAGAGTAATGTATTCCATCTATGTGCAAGACCAAATGAAGATAAATTTCCTTCCCAGGCTTAATCAAACAGCTCATCATGATTCTACTTTACCTCTTATAGACAATAGCAAGAAATTAAAATGAATCTTTATTAAAAATATCAGTTACATGTTAAAAATGCTATTTGTTTGTTTTCATTTGCCATTCTTAAGTGCTAGACACAGAACTGTGTTACATAATTGTGAGTGGGCAATTGTCCTTGCCTGTTAGGTATGCATAACTTTTATAATCTTCTTTTCACAAAATACATTCACAATTGTGTCCTGTAAGACTCTCAGCATAGAGTGTAGACTGTGTTTCCGAGTCAGGGTGAACCTTCTCTCAAGTCAAGTGGAAATTTCTAACGGGAACTTGAAATCAGCCTTTATGGTTCTCACCTCTTGGATTCGGACTCCTATTTTTTTTCCAGAACAGAATATCACACTTTTTAACCTGTTCATCTCATGTTTTCTAATAATAAGTATATAAATCAAGTGATCAAAACACCATAAAAGCCAAAGTCAGAAAGTCACTATCGCTCTGCTGATGCTGATGCTACTTTTAAGATAATCCTTTCAGAAGAAAAAAGTAAAAAAATACCTTGCTTAGCTTCAAAGGCTGTGGGTAGCCTGTTGAAATTTTCCAGCATATGAAATAGAATATTTTGTTCAGAATATTGTTTTTAATTTAATTTAATTCTGCAAGACTGTACCTGAATTACTGTCAAATCTGTGTGGGCTTTGTATTCCCAGAAAGGTAAAATGAACCAACATTTCAGCAGACTCACAGGGCTCTACAAAACATGCTATACAAAATGAGATGGGAAAAAAATCGACTCCCAAGAAGATATGCAAAAATTTAAAAAAAGAAAGAGATCATGTGGCAGATTTAATATGGAGAAATCAGAAAATATTTATATAAATGTTGAAGAATGGTTAAAAAGAATATGTAATTTATATAATATATTCATTGCTCAGGACCAGAGGGAACAAAATACAAAACAGTTGAATTAGACAGCATGAATTTCAATAGTTTCTATTCAAATATGCTTAGAATTAAAAAAATTCTCAAAAAACTGACATTGATTTTCATGCTTTTAATGCAATGAAATGTATTCAGTGACTAAGGGAAATAAATTAATGTCCACACCAGCAGAATCTGTGAAATATAATGGAAGAATAATAAGAGTATTCTTTAGCCCACAAACCTTCCCATCTCTTTACCTTCCATTTCATAATATTATCAGCTGTTTTCTGGATCATGATTTTTGTTTGTTTATTTTTTTAATCTGGGCCAGTAAGCCTCTCACCCAGATAGAAAGTAAATGTGTCAGAAATAAGACACATCAACCTCTGAGGTTTTGCTTTTCACTGTTACTAAAATAAAATTAGGCTTTCAGGTTGATATGAACATGCCACAACCTCTTTGGGCAAATTCCACTCTTATTTGGGTGGAACTTCCTGTGCACCTGTCTCTGCCCATTGCCTCTTGTCCTATTGCTTGCCACCACTGCGAAGATCCTGACTCCATTCTCTTGACACACTCTCTTCAGACACAGACACTGACCAGGTCCCTTCATAGTTGTGTCTTCTTGAGGCTGAGCAGGGCCAGCTCCCTCAGTCTTTCCTTGTAAGAGAGATGCTCCAGTTTATTAATCATCTTTGTTTCCATCTCCTGTATGCATTCCAGGAGCTCCATCTTTCTTGTACTGAGAAGTCCAGAACTGGAAACAATATTCCAGATGAAGCTTCACCAGACCTGAGTAGAGTGGCAGGATCACTTCCCTCATCCTGCTGGCAATGCAATAACTGTCTGAAACCCTTTCTTTAAAACAGTTATTTTTTTGTAACTCCTTATTTTCTATTTAGTATTATTTTACATATTCCTGAAAATGTGTTAATGAGAAGTCTTCTATATTTTCTCCCAATATAGCTTTAAAATAAACAGCATAATTAGTATATCTTTTCACAGGGGTTGATATAAAGAGAGCTGATAATATTAAATTCAAATGCAAATATGCACATTCAGGAAATACTCAGTCCCTCTACATACAGGAATAAGTCCCTTTGTGTGTACTAGTTATTACTAAAATCTATCACCAGTGGCACTTAGATGTATTCCCAAAGCACTTTGTGAATTTCGTTACCTTAAAAGAGACAAAAAAATCTTATGAAATCCATAAAAATATATTAAAAATGGTCTTACTGCCAAAGCCGCTAAAGTCAAGCGTAATGTACACCCAGTTTTGGTAGTCATGGTTTTGTTATATTGTTGCTATTATATTATTTTATTTTTAAATCTTATAATTTATATTTATTATACTATACAGCAAAGAGCATACATAAAGGTATTGAGACTTTTTTTTAATTTTAGTGACCTTTGAAAATCATCAGAAGAATGTATACTGATCTTTATGATAATGTTCCACTGTGTAGTATTGCTAACATTTATATTTCATAAGCATATTTTATGTTGAGAAGAATGATGCCTTTATTTACAGTCTTCCAAAGAGAATGATTGTGCTTCTGTCAGCCTTTTGAGTCAATTTTCTTCTCTGCATATTTTATGAAGTTGTTTTTTTTTTCAATGGATTTCCTTTCTCTATTTTGAAATTAATTTAGAAAGGTTAAATTGTGTCTGACTCATTGAAAATAGGGCCATGTAGCTAATTTAAATGTACTCAAATAATGAAATAATGATGAGAATTTTAGACATGCCTAGTATCTGCCTTCAAACATCACTGAAATTCCAGCAAGAATTAGGTGGTTTAGAAAAGGTATAAAATTGAGAATTTTCAAAAATTCTCAAATTTATTCAAAAATATCAAATTTTAAGGATCTTTGATTCCTAAATGACATCCATGAAATCTACCTTTACAAAGTCAGTACTACATTAATGTAACTTCATCCATATGTGTCTATTTCAGATAATATCTGTCTATCCAGCACCACTGATGACATTTCACTTTATCCATCCTTCAAATAGTGATAGACATTGGAAAAACTGGAAGGTGAAAAATAATCTATAGTTAACAACTGTAGTTGTTAGATATCCTATATAGTCATAAGTCCACAGAGATAAGGAATTTATGAATGCATTGGCCAATCTAAATTTTCATTAATTAATTAATTTTGTGACTCCCTAAATGCCACCAGAATGGAATTCATCTTCATAACAACTTTTCTCATTTAGAATTTCTCCACTGTGACAGATGTTTAATCTGCAAAAGGTGATAAACCTATAGCATATGAGGAATGTTCCTTAGAGCCAGTGTGGGTTAAGTGTGGTATTTTCAGGAACTGGGTGCTTCATGAAAATGTATTCCTTCTGCATTTGGGCATCCATTCTCCTGGAAACGCAAAGAATGATAGGAGGAGGCAGGAGAAGAGGAAGATGTGTAAGGCTAGGGCAGGGCAAAGCACAGCAGGGAGCGGAAGGCAAGGAAAAGGAAAGGAAGGGAAACAAAAGGAAGATGAAGAGAAGGGTAAAAGTAGGGCAGAAAAGGGGGGAAAACAAAGAAAGAAAAAAGAAAGCAGACATAAAGAAACAGAAAAGAAAAATTAAAATTAAAGGAAAAGGGGAAAAAGATAAAAATGGCGACAGGAAAAAAAGGGAAAAAAGGAAAAGGAAAAAAGGAAGGAGGAGGGCAAAAAGAATGAAGAAAAATAGAAAAAGAAGAAATGAAAAGAAGAAAAGGAAGGGACCACTTCTTTCTATATTCTTTATTTCTATAATATATCTGGAACATGGCCAAAACCATACAGATATTGTAGACACAGCTTAAAACACTTCTGTTCTAGTCTTTTCTTTCAGCCCTTTTCTCCCAGAAAATCATGACAAGAGAATAAACCTGAGTCAACATTTGCAATTGCTTCATTAATGAATAAACAGGTTACACAGTAGACTACATTAGGAAGTCTCTTGCTTGTTTTGACTGTGTCTATGACTTTGAATCTCTTCCTTTTCATTGGTTGTCTCCACTACTCTATAAAGTTGGTTTGCTTCATTTTTGTCTAGCACGTCTAGCAAAAAAAACCAACAAAAACAAAAAACCAAAAACAAACAAACAAACAAATCTGCAGTCTATTAAAAATCAAAGTGTTAAATTAATGCATTGTCTGCCTTTACCATTCTGATAAGTATGAACATTGCCTTTTAGTTCTCCAAAAGCATCTTAAACTTTTTCTTAAATAAACCTCTGAGGTCCTAATATTTTCTTTGCAGAATCTCCTTACTTTCACATACTAGGCAATCTACCTATACTTTTAAGGTTAAAATACACATAGAAGGAAATAATGACCTACTAAACTAGACATAAAGTTAAAGGTGTTAGTAGCAATTGTTTTTTTCAGTTAAATATAAAACACATTTTTTTGTTTTACTTTCTCAGTCCTAATATGAACTAATTAATTTAACCTCCACATGTTACTTATTATTAATAATAAATCAAAATTTTATTTTTATGTATAAAAATATGCATATCCTTCTTAATACCATCAAATCAGGGACTATATCAGAAGAAAAATTTCATTATTTATAGAAATTCAAGAAAGGTATTACTTGTCATTACTCTGGTTTCTACAAAATTGTATATCATGCAACAGCCAGGACTAAGCATGATCTGCCATAAAATAAATATCATTTAATGAAAAGATATGGCTGCCTGGCATTTTCTACTATAAGTCCTTTGTAAAATTAATCAGAGCTTTTGGGATATATATATTAACTGTTTGCTTTACTTAATATTCAAATAGGAGTTAAATTACTTTCTGTAGTTTTTTTTTTTTGTGTTCTTGTTAAGAAAATCTTATAAGCAATTAATAAAAATTTCAAATGACTGATAAATAAATTTGATACATTTAAGTGGGGCGATGTGGACAGAAAGGTGCCAGGTTCATGTTTTTCTTTTTTTTCTGGTAGCAATACATATATGAAACTTTCAGGTAATTCACTTCTTTCTGTGCTCTCTCTCCCCTCTTGTTCTCTTGTGTTCTGATCAACCTGTAAAAATACACCCATACTGTTAAAAAAATAAATAATAAAAAGTGGATCTAATGACTTCCTTCTCTTTTCATTCATTATTTTTCATGCTCTCTGTCATGATTTTGGTTCACACCAAGCAGTGATCTATGAGATTGTACCTAGACACTGCTCAAGGGTCGAAGTCATCCAAATCCACTCTCATTGGAGGAGTGTGTCATAGTTTAGGTCCAGCTCACCATGCTCAATCCTGGAACATTAGTTCAGGAAGTTATACTTTCCAAACCTCCCTGAGGTCATGCCCCAGTCAGGTCAGTGGCACTCTTAATACAAATCATTTTGATGTGTTCTAACAGAGCCCAAACAACTTTTCAGTACTCTGACCTGAAAATGGTGAAGTCTGTGAAAGAGCCAGTAACTAGTAGCAGGGCTCAGGTGCTGTCCAAGGCCCTGTGCTGCCCAGCATTAAAATAGACAGTGTTTACTCACCCTCGGGGCCACACTGCAGGGTCTGTTATATCTCTGTAAAAGGCATACGTTGAGCAGCTGTCATGGAGCTCAGCAAAACTTCACTGATGCTTTTTCTCTAGCCAAAAGTCATTTTGATAGGATGTTCATCATCTTCTTACTAGTAAGCAAGCTTCAGTGTGTGGGTGGGAAGGAGAAAAGGACAAACTCAGATGAGAGGGGCCAAGAAGCAGAGAGATGCTGACAGTGTTAAAATAGGAGTAAAAGGAGCAGAAGCACAGAAAGAGCAGAACAGAAGAGGGAACCACAGAGAAAGTCTTCTGGAGCTGTTCTTCGAACAGAGAAAATATTATGAAATGCTAAATACACTGAAAATTTGGACCATAGGCGTAGATGTTTGAATATTCTGGCATTAAGCTCCCTGTATCTCAGAGAGGTGTAATTGTATTATCTTTCCTATAAACAATGTTGTGTCTGCAAAATAATGTTTCTCAGTTACTCTGATACCACAGTAACGTGTAGCACAGAAATGCTCCAGAAGTAGATATTTTTTTAATTCAGTGTTCAGTTGAAATTATGTCCTATACATAATTTCCTATACATATGGGCAATGTTCTTAATGATGAAGTTAAAAAACAATTAGCTGACTGTCTAGCCAGCTAGTCTTTGCATAGACTTGCTTCTTTTACATTGTAAGAATTTTCTCAAAGAAAAAAAATTAAATGGCTATATAGAGTTTGTATGAAAAAGAATATGTCAGTCCACTGAAATTAAAGCTGCACAGGAAATTTAATCTGATGATACTTGGTGTTTGAGTATTTTACTTTATACTGTTGTTAGAGGACTGTTTTTATTATATTGCTCTGATTTACACAGAGAAAAGTACTGGTTTTGTTTTATATTTGCATTTTTTTATATGTGAGAAGTATCTATTCACCTGACTAAATCTGGGGGAGGACATGACTGACATTATCTGATCACATTACTATGCAATACCCTCCCCTGTGGAGCAGAGGTCATGAATCTTTTCTTAGTTCATGAATCTTTTCTTAGTTCACTTGATAGGCCAGGTGCTCAGAAACTGCAGACAAAGCATTTCTGCTCTCTGCAATCCTTAGAAGGGATGCATACAGCTTATAAAGATCTAAAAGAACATGTAGACTGCAGATTTTGTGGGGATGCAGAGAAAGAATGACTCTTTTGTAAATGTTATTCAAAAAAGCAAGCTACTTATTTTGGGTTCAGTTCCAGTGATTAAGGGTTTTTGCTAAATGGTATCTTTACTCTCAGTGTACGTATTTACATGGTTAATTCCTTCTCTGGTTGTAAAAGAAGAAAATAAGTGGCTCAGTTAAAAAAATGAATAACAGAATACAGAAATGAAAAGAAATACAAATTCATTTGTAAGCTCATGACAGCAAAGTCTGTACTTTTTATGTTTGCTCAGCAACAAATAAAATAGAACCACAGTCCTTGTTGTGCTCTTGGGAAAAACATCAATATCATTGCTATAAAATTGTTTGGTTTTGATTACATTCTCAGGTTTTGTTGCAGTTCCTGTCCAACTTACAAGAATGACCAGAGCTCAATGAGAAAAAGAAAATATTTATTTATTTGATCAGTTCTTCAGTTACAGTCTTTTAAATTCTCTTTACCTCCATGTGACAATTGATTCCACAACCTCATAATTATTTCGAGATTTGTGCGTGTGTGTTGAGGCTTTGTGCTGCCTCTATATCCTATTTACCATTTAGAGGAATAGTGAAGCACCAGTTAACCATTTTTCCCTGACATTTGTCAAAATAATCTTTACAGGTATGGTGTCTCACATTGCAGACAGACAGCAAGTTATAATAAAATAAGTTAATTATGGTTTCTCTGTATCCATCATGACATAGCACTGTGTTGAACAGTCAGTGAAAATGATGTGTTAGGGAATTTTCAGCTAGGAAAGCGGGGGAGGATGTAACAGACTGTTTCTTCATGAAAGAAGTGCTTTGTCCAGCATGCTAAAAATGAGCTACTTGTTGGTGTGCAGAGCTGGAACAAGTCCCAAGTCTTCAGACCTCACATTTTCTTAGATTTTCTTTGAATCAGACACTGACTGGTATTTCTAACTGGTGCAAATATATCTGACATTATTCTTATTTCAAAAAGAACGATAAGGAAATATTAAAGAAGAAAAACATTTTGAAGCTCATTTACTCAGACAAGTAGGAGTCTCTTCATCCCAGTTGATTAGAGATGCTAAACCAAAGTCAACAGGTTTTTGCCTCAATTAATGGAATTGTCTTATTTTAAAATAAAGATTTATAGATAACATTCATTCATAGTTCCTTATAATGACTTTTTGGGTTTTTTATTTATTTTTTTTTACTTTCAAATATATTCTCTATTTAAACAAGCACTTGGTATTGCACTTGTAATTCTGAGAGGTTTGTGGGGCTTTTTCCCACTTTTCCCTTGATGTTGAGTGAAAGTTTCAAAACAATTTGAATTGCAACGCTTTTTTATTATGGGTTTTTTATTATTATTTTAAATGCATTATAGGAAAAAAGGTACTCATATTTATGTATGAATACAGGTGAAGGAGGAACAGATTTTTAATCAAATAAAGTTGTGAAGATAAAAAACCCCAACAACTTACTGTTTGAATTTAGAAGGTAAAAATTTTGTGAAAAGTCAAGTTTGGCTTTTTCTCATTAAACTGTTCTGCTCCTTTACATAGAATGTCATTTTAAGAAAATATAATTTCCAATGAAAAAACAAATCATAGATGACCTTTCCTTATTGAAAATCTTTGTTTTCCACAGAGAAGTACTTTCTTCTTATCGTTTTTATTAACATATTTTTCAACAGTCCCAACAGTCTCCCTTTAATTTCCTGAAAAATTCATTCAAGTAACTCTAAACATGAATATATGCATTCTTGAAAAATCACCAAGTAGGTATGTGCTTATGAAATAAGTATTAGCAATTTTACTTCTGCCCAATTTCTCTAATTTTCAGTTTAGACCTCAACAAGAAAATGAATAAACAAAACCAAAACAAAATAAACTTAAAAAAATACCCAAACTAGCAAGCAAAAAACCCACTGTGTTCTGAGCTTCCAAAAGACAAATGAAGAATTAAGAAAATTCTCTTTTAGACCCCATAAAGTTGCTCTGGAAATACATCAAAATATAAAATACCTGTAAAATCCTAAGTCTTTTCTTCCATTACTTCAGACACTGGAAGTAAGCACAGCACATTTAGGGTTATATTTCTAAGATTTAATACTGGCCAAGTTCCTCTGTCTTTTGGACCAGTGGAGGTTTTGTGATTAGATCACAATATCTCAGTGAAATTCCTATGCAACTGAGATCCTTAATTGTGCTTAAATGTACATTGAATATTCTTCACCACATTAAACAATCGTTTTTTTGTAACATAAAGTGTAATGCATATTTTTGGGTTAAAAATATTCATTAGATTGAAGAAACACCAAATTATGTATTTTTTTTACTTCTCCAATATTTCTTAAAATATAGATTATCATATCAAGAAAGTTTAAATTAAATCTGGAATCAGATACAAAAATCTCCACCAAATATTTATAATCTTTTGTGCTGAATCACGAACAGAAAAAAGTCCCTTAAATAAAATCTTTAAATGCTGTTACATTTTGACAGACACTGTATAGTCTCCTACCCAGAATAAATTTTGCCTAGATGACTTCAAATATTGAAGCATGGATATTTTCTTTTCTATAAAGTATAAAAGGTATAAAATAAAAAAAATATATTTCTTTTATATCTGTCTTTTATGAGAGGGTATCCTATCTAGCTGACCAACAGCACACCTCAGTCAGGGCTTTTTTCCCTTCTTTAGCTTTTTATTCCAAATAATCCAGAAATGTCAAGGGAAAAAAAATTAAAGGAGGAATTTGACCAGGGTCAGTGTACTGTTTTAGAGGATTGGCATGAATAGCAACTATACCTTTAAAGTTGTTAAATTATTTTTTTCCAAATTTTAGAAACCAGAGCTTTATTCTGTTGTCTTTGATGTAACTTCTCTTGATAGCACCAGGAATACAAAATCTTCAGCATATGATCTTTGTCTCATCATCTGCTGAATAGCCACTATATGTTTGAGATGAAAAATCCATCTTAATCTCTTTATTTTTATCCTAAGAAAAATCTATTGATACGGTCCATTGAAATCAGATAAAATGTTTTTTTTAGGTTTTGATCCATGCAACCAATGACCTGAAAATGATGATTTGTCCCAGTCATGAGTTACAAAATATGCACATCTGCAAAGAATATGGAACAGTAGGTATCTACAGATAATAACCATTTAAAAAAAATAAAAATATGTTTTTTTGTTAAATGCATGGGCCTGTAGCAGACTTGCAAATAGTACCACAAACAAAAAGGACATAGCCAGATTTTAGAGCTCTCCTGCAGGGTGTAGGAAACCAAAGAAGAATGAGTTAAAGTACATATGCAGGTAGCTAAATAGAAGACCCTTTATATTTACTTTACATATTTGCAAACAAAATTCAGTGAGTAACATGATATTTGCAAATAATCAGGTTTAAACATTCAGGTACAGGTGCAAAACTTGTGTACCAACTAAGACCTAGTCCAAGTTTCACAATAAATTGCCTTTGCACTGACCTTGGTAAGCAGAGGATAGGCCTATGGTATAGGATGCACTGACTGGGCTTTTGGGTTTTTTCATAACTGATACAGGATGGAAAATGAATGTGTAATAAAATGTACTAAGAGGACCACAATGTCTTGCTCCGTTGTTAGCATGCACCACAGAATATTAGGTCACTTGGTGAAAAAAGGTGCTGTCTGTGTGAGGTCTTTTCAAATAAGTATTTTATGAAGACATCTATTTTTTCTGCACTGTGAAAATAAAAAAAGGAAAAGAACAAAACTAAAACAACAAAACAACCCCAAAGCCTCAAATACATAGAAGCATGAAGAATAAAATAATCACAAAAATAATGTGTACATGTTAATTTAGAAGAACAACTAAGATTCTTAATAATTTTCTTTTTTGCTGTTATATTCTCTTAGTTTTTGTTATATCTGTGAGTTGAGGACTTCATAAGCAAACAAACAATACAATTTTTTTTAAAAATAAACAAATCCTGATCTGTAAAGCTTAAGTTTTTATTTAAAACTTAATTGTTTTCAATGGCAATTTTTGCATAAGTCAGAAGCATTTGTAGTTCAACTAATTGCTGAAAACTGCCAGGGACCCATAAGATGTGCATTTCCTTGCTTTAAGTTAACATGAATATAATTAATTTTCAAGGCAGAAGGTGAAAACACAGATCATCAAGACATCAGAAAGCAAACTATTGAAACATCTATATAGTTTTGAATAAAATTGAACTCTGCAGAGGATTGAAATTACAGTGAGCAGTCTCCTTGCCTATGATTTAATGCTGTTCAGCAAACAGCATTAGAAGCCAAATCAAGAAAAATGTAAGAATTAATTTGTGATTGAAAGTCCTATTTTTTTTCTGCGAGAGAGAAAAAGAGCAGTTGATTAAATAAAAGTATAAAGAAAGAAGAAATTTGTTTTGTCTTCAGTAAAGTTGAATCAGGACCTAACTTGGGTGTCTAAAGTAAAACTTAAAATAAAAACCCAAGTATTTTTAAGTTAAATTATAAAATTGCCTCTTCCAACCAATTTTGTATTTGTCTCTATCCAGAAGGAATGGATATGTGTAGAAGTGCCATCACAATTTTTCGTGTATGTGCTCGTGTAGAAACATTTCTGAGATACCAAACTTGTGTGTGTAGAAACATTTCTGAGATAGCAAAAAATCTTCTATGTGTTCCCATTGCCTGAAGTGGGTTTGAACAGTCAGTGTGGTTCACTCCCTGCAGCATCAGATAACACTGATGGTAACAGTGCTACAGTCTATAGCAGCATGGGGAAAATGAAGTAGATATAATAGTATCAGAGAGACAGTGGTCTGTTTTTGTTCTATTGTTGCCAATAATTTGAGCTCTTTGATGGAATACTGCCAAATTTATCTATTACGCGGCAATGCTGATTTTTCATATTCATAAAAATAACTTAGTAGCCTTGGTAGTTTACTGTTTTTTGTCTTTAAGGTATGCTTTTTATGCAGTGATAAATATATTGTCTAAAATGAGTACTGAGTGAACTGACTATGATATGGTTGAGTCATTCAGTTTGACACCTATTTAGAACTCTGATAAAGGAGGGAAAGGGATACAAGATGAGCAATTGAATGGATGACCCAAGATCAGCTGCCTTTTGAAATTTGGCTTTCAGGATGCAGTCTACTTACTGGATAGCTCTCTCATTGACATGCTTATAAACTTCCATCTTTAAAGGTCAGAACTGATAAATGATGTCCTATTGAGTGTCATAGCAGCTTAAAAATTAGCCATATTATCTTTTTTTTCCAGTTAAAATAGACTCTTGACTCCATTCACAATCAACATACCAATCATTCCCTTGCCAAATTAGTTTTATTGCAGTGATATGTCATACTGACATAGTCCGGTCAGAACATCAGATTCAATTTCATCTCTAAAAGCTGAACCTTTAAGTAATGGTATTTAAGTATTTTTCACATCTGTAACCCAGTGGAATAGAAAAGGCTCAATTTGAGAGGATAGAAAGCACAAAAGGACTAATAAGAACAGAAATAATATGTCCTCTTTGAAGGACAATTTAGTCTACTTCTGAATCCCATTGAAACTTTTCTGCTATATAGACATGATTTTTATGAGTTCAGTATCCCAGTGCACAAGATTTTTTCTCCCTCAGTCATTCTGTTCTCCCTCCCTCAGTACTGCAGCTTTTCTCAAAAGAGCAGCTCTAACTAGGGAATCAAAATTTAGTGATCAAATTTACAGAAGTCTTCAGTGTGCAAGGACCTGTCTTTGAGAAACTTAGCCATTCCAATTAAGTGCCCAACCAGAAGTTACTGAGTGCTTTTCGGAAAAATCTGTGTCTTTGGTTCTAGAGAGTAACTTCTCTAGCTGGAAGTAGTTATTTTTTGAAGACTGGGTACAACTAATTCAATTTTTGCCTGTTTTTTTCTTGGAGGCAGCAGACAAAGCATGATAGCATTGCATTATGCTTAATAAGGCACTGTCATGCTGTGAACAAAGGGATAAATATCATTAGAATTCTCAAAATTCTGTAAATTGAAATACATGCTTACATTTACCAGTTATTTAGACTACTAGGATTACAGGTATATAACTTTTTTTTCCAGAGGAAAGATTATTTTTTTGTCAAATACACATCCAAAAATATTTATATATATATATATACCTATTAACACACATTTAAAAAATATTTTATACTAAATAACCAGAAAGTTAACAAGTAAATCACTAAGAAATAATTTAGTGTGGCCAATGAAGAGAAAACATACATATTCAGATATTTATTTCAAAACTTTAATTTAAAAGTCCTACAAGTAATCCTGCCTATTCCATATTACTGAAATTCAAAGACAGAAAGTTATGTTAGAGTTACGGGAAAAAAATAATGTTTTACTGAAATATGCACCATATGACTTGTAGGTGTGTCTATAGAGCTGACTAAGAGTTACAGAGTAGAAAAAAACAATCAACATAACCTCTTAAAATCAGAGGGGTGGGAATGAAATTCATCATAGCCTAATACTTCTGTAATGAATAATTTATTGACTTACAGTATTCATTTTGTTTAAACTTTACTTTTATTATAAAACCCTAATGTTTTGCCATGACTTGTGAAATCAGAGGCCACATACTTGTTCTCTCTGCAATTTTAGATGATTCAGAATACTACTTTTCAAGGCAATTGCCTAATTTACTTCCTGTCAATAAAGAGCTTTGAGAAATCCTTGCATGTCTAAATAGATATACTAAGGTATAAAAATTATAATATATGCAGGAACTTTATTCTCATATTAGAGATTTGCTTGTATATATCACTCAATTTTCTGTGCACTAACAATAAACTGAGAGAAAATGAAAATATTCCCTGTCTGAATTAGACCCTAGAAGAAGAAGATAACTATACTGCACAGAATAAAAAAGGAATCTTCCCTGATATAAGAGCCTGTGTGAGATCTGATTAACAAAAATTCACATACATACATAAGCCTCTGTTTAATTTGAACACCACACTTCCATTTGTCTTAATGAAGTTCAAAGCTCAGACTCAGAAGTAAGAAGGCAATTGCTGTCATTTTACTCTAAAAAGTGAATACTTAGCTTCATGTAATAAGGTACAAGGTCTGCCTCGGGACAAACTATACTTACTGTTCTAGTGCTGCCATTCTCAGAGCCTGAGGAAAAGAGATCCTTCATTTTTCTTTCATTACATCTGAAGCTTTTGAGTCCAAGAAAAGAGCAGAGAATTCTTCTTTTGGAGTTCAGTGTTCAAAATAAATTTCAGCATTCAGTAGAAGGAATTACCAACACAGATATTAATTAAATGGCACTAGTCACTTACTGGAGTTTTGTAAGCAGTTGCAAATTCCAGGTAATCTCATTTTCTCCTTTATTTGTGTTTGATCTCTGATACAAATACACTGAAACTACTGTGTTTATCTTTTTTTAAAAATCATCTCAAAAAAATCCTTTGGATTTTTCTTTTCCATGGCAATGGCCTAGGTTTTCACAAACATAACAATTCTTTTCCTTGCTACGTTAATGTTTCCTTATGCTTTCCAGTTCCTTTGTTTTTACCCTGCTTTAAAAGACATTACTGTTTGCAATATAATTTTTATTTTTCCCCAAAATTTCCTTCTCTTGAAATGGCAGAATACTACTGCAAGTATCTGAGATTACTTCTGGTGAGCTCAGAAAATAAAATTTAGTTCAAATTAAGAAAGACATGAGGTCCCAGAGTTAAAGCGAAACACGATCCAGACATTTGGATCCAAGAAAATATCCAGCCTGAGAAAAAATTGTTTAAGTCACTGCAGTAGAATTCATCCTACCTAACTGTAAGTGTCTTTTCTTTAAAAGTCCTTACTTGCTCAGATACATACTGTTACTCTGGCCTCTCTAATTCCCATGTGGTTTAAAATAACACTGAATTGACCTAATTTTCTTGCAGTCTTCCCCTCCCCTGGTGCCATTACAGTCAAACTTCCCACTTTCAATAGTAAAAATGTATTCTGAATAAAACTAATGCATGGCAGCCAATGAGCCTGTAATTGTGAACTTGTTCTTTTGGACAAGTGGTTCTCATAAAACAGTTATTGACTAATCATATTTTAAAAGCAGACAATGAAGTTAATCTAGGTACTCAATACTAAGCACTAAACAAACAATATACATAAAAGGGAAAAAGAAATATTTCCTTTAGGTTTATCTAAATCTCATATTCCAACTTTTCCTCTGTGTCCTTTAATACATTCCTCAAAAAAATATAAATCTCTGGCTGTTTTTTCCCCTTTTTTATTATTTTTTGCTTCACTGATCTACCTGGTGTCTCCATTCATATTTCTCTCTGCTTAAGTAAATTTTTCTCTGCCTGTTTCCTCTTTTTGACTGTTCCATTTATTTTTGCTATTACCTTATTCTGAAACATTTGATATTTCACTATGTCAAAACTTCATTACTCTGCATGCTGCAATTTAGGTCACTTGAAGAGAATAAATCCACATTTTTTACTACTGTATGTATAGTACTGCTGAACTATATTATTATCACTTAATCTTATTTTTTTTTCAGAGCAATGATATTTTTGTGGAAAGGTGAATGGAAAGAACTAAGCATATTATTCTAAATAAGTGTTAAAGATAATCAACCCCCTATATAGAACTAATAATTCATTTAATTTGTGCTATATACCTTTGCTTATTCATCCTAAGATTTGGTTTATATTTTCAGCTGCAGCTACAAGCTGGCTTAATGGTTTCGATAATTTTTTTTCACCATAATTCTTCAGTTTGGGGACAGGAAATAAAAGGTGTATGCCTGTTTTATGTAACGCAAACAATATGTTTTATTATTTCTTATCCACTGGCCTAATTGGTTTTTGTTCTGTTGTATGTATTAGTTTTTCAAAAGTTCTATGTCTTTATTTTTGTTATTGTCCTGAGTCTTGTTATTCCTCTCATTGTATTCATTATTTTATATAAACATATATGTTTCGTATAATTATAACATATTACTTTGTACCTTTTCAAAATTCGAAAAGCTGTCAAAGTAAATGAGTGAATCAGAAAATGTATTTCTTTGAAATGAGAAGACTTGTCTTCTGAACAAAAACTCAATCTCTGACAGAAATAAGGAAAAAATATAATCTAGACCCTTTATGGTAAAGGAAAATGTACATAATTGATCACTAAAAGTGAATGCACACACATGCACATTTAACACAGGTCTGCATGCAGTAGAAGAAATCAAATTCCATAACATAAGAGATTAATAAACTTCCCAGGTAGCAAATGTTCTTTAATAAAATATTTCAGACATTTTTTGGCCAGAGTGTGTCCTCTTGCTCCCTTTTATTTTATCATTTCAGGAACCCACATTTGTTGAGGTTCCAGTAGATTTTTTTCAGGGTGGAAAGAAACAATGAAGAGAGGTAGGGAGGAAGGGAAGTGGAAAAAAAAAGTGGCATTTGATTCAATTCCCTCTCAAACACTTAGGAACGATTTTGAGAATCAGAGATTCTGATATTACACAGGCTACTGAGTACACCTGTGATTATCTGTGTGATCCATCACTTCAGTTTTCCAGTCTCCCTTTTTCATCACTGCAAAAGCCCCTTTACAAGTTTGAAGTAAATAAACTAATCATCTCTGCATCGTGAGTCAAATGTTCACTGAGGCCCAGCACAGTGGCCAGCTGGACCTTGGAATAAATACCTTGAGGAATTTAAAAGTGTCCAACGCCGCCCACTTTCCTGAGGAGATTATTTAAATGGCTGAGTGTTCTTATTGTGAAAAACTTTCTTCCTGTGTCTAATCAGTGTCTCCCCAGGATTAACTTGTGCCCATTACTCCTCATCATTTCCATGTGACTCCTTATAAAACGGGAGTCTTCACCTTCTTTGTAGCAACACTTTAAAAACTGGAAGATTATAAATTTTCTTTTCTCAAGGCTGAACAAATCCAGCTGTCAGCCTTTCCCACATGTCAGCATCCCAATCTTCGAGTCATCTTTTCGGCCCTTCTCTGAACCCTCTCCAGCCTGTCCACATCTCATTTGCTTAGCAGGGATCAAAACCCAGCACCATATCTCTAGTTGTGGCCTGACAAGCACAGAGGGGGATAATGATGCACCCCAAAATCCTTCTGGCTTTCTTTGTCACAGCAGCACACCTCTCATATTGAGCTTGTAGTTCACCAGGATCCCCAGGACCCTTTCTATAGAACTGTTCCACAAACAGGTAGATGCCAGAGGAGATACACTGCTAGGTTATGTCTTCCCAGGCACAAGGCCTTGTACTTGTTAAACTTCATAAGGCTCTTGCTAGTCCTCTCTTCCAGTCTATCCAGATCCTCCTGCAGGGTGCCGCTCCCTCTGAAGTGTCCCCTTCCCCACCCAATGTGGTATTATCAGCGAACCTCGTCAGAGTACCTTTGATCCTGTCATCCAGATCATTTATGAAGGCATTAAACAGCATGGGGCTCCGTATGGTTCCCTGGGGGACCCAGCATGTGACAGGCTGCAAGTTTGAAAAGCAGCTATTTACTACATCCTCTGGGTGCAGATTCTCTGGTTCTCCACCCACAATGCAGAACGCCTCTCCAGACCATGACACAGATGCAGACCCCTCCATAGTTTAGTACCACAAGAAATAGAGAAGACTTAAAATATTGTAGCTGGCATTTGGTGTTAGATCCAGATGAGGTCCACCAGGGAGCAAGTCATGAGACCAGTCTGTTAAAAGTGCTGAAAGTTCTGGTTGTATGTAGACCATATTTATGATTGAGTGGATTGGACAGGATATGCACAATACCCTTGTGTTTTGTCAGCTGAATGATGTTGCTCAATTTTGTGTGTATTAGGGAAAAACTCTAATTTGAAGAAAGAAAATAATTTAGTACTGAAACAGTAGGCTTCTCTTCAAGAGTCATGTACATCTGTCGCTTCAGGTTTATGAGTTTGGGGTTTTTGGGGTTTTTATTGGTTTGCTTTTTTTTTTTTTTTTTTTTGTGGAACTATTCCAGAAAGTACCTCTTCATATTAAAATTCTAACCTTCTTCCTACCTTTGCATAGCTGTAAAAACATTTGCCAATTTATTTCCTCTAACAGCCTGCAGCTCTCTAGCACTATCCAGAAATTACCTGATTTCTTTTCAATACACTCAGCTTCTCTCTAAAACAGCTATGCTGTGTCAGCAAAGATATTTTTAGTGTCTTTTCCTTCATCCTCAATATCATTCTCATAAAAGCTTGTCATCCAGTCCTCCTGCTTTTTTTTATCACTCCTTTCCATTAAAATTCTATTTTTTTTTTTTTAAACACACAGGTGTTTTTCTACATTACCTGCTTCCATCATTCTAATTATGTCATATACTGCTTTAAATGCGCTGCAAAAACACTAAACATCAGTTTGACAATTTCAGTCTGATGACTTTTTTTGCCCATTTTGTTTTGCAATAGATATTTAACCATTTCCTATATCATCCAACTTTACCTTATATCTCCCTCATCTTTGGTAACAGTAACCTGTAAAAGTAGTATACATGCATGGGACCTCTAAAAAGAGTTATTTAACATGAAAGAGTTACGTGAGCCAAATACTGCCCTTGCAATTAATCTGATCAGTTAAAAATTAATATAATTTGGTTACAAATTTTTTTTTTTCTTCTCAGAGAATGCATGTTAAACATGCTTTGTGAGAGATTGTGAAAAGACACATTTTCTGCATGTCTGTAACAAAGCTCCTAGATGACACCAGCCATTCTAATATGGAGATCACAGATCATGATATAGTACAGTGACATTTCTTCCCAAGAAAAGAAACCAAAGTTAAATCAGGAAAAGTGGGGGGGGGGGGGGGGGGGGGGGAAATGAAGAAAAGTGGAATGCAAGTTTACCATGATGTATCTCCAAAACTGAATATTTTTACAGATTTTGTAGATGTGCATGCAGAGCCACAGCAAAATGCACAAGCATATATTACCTGATGAACAGATTTGCCATCTGTGTTAGCTTCTGCTGGCAAGATTTATGAGTAGTTTTATATATAATGTAAAGAATTATCTCAAATATTTAAATAAATTTATTTCAAACTCTACTTCATAATAATAGCATAACTGTAGCTCATACATTGTACATATTTTATGCTTTTCACAAAGGATAGGGTGTGCCTTTATGCATCAATATGAATGTGCAATAAAGAAAGAGAAAGGTATAAAACTTTCATTTTAATTAGCAAGAAAAGCCTTTTATTCGCTCTTCCTGTAATAACATTTATCTATTCTTTGTCTTTGTCTAAGCTATCAAAATAGACTGCAGTAGCTTGAGGAGCTGATTTAAGGTTAACTGCAAGAGCTTTTTTAATTTGTTGCCTTCTTCCCTTCCTTCCTCCAGAACAGCAATTGAGACCCAAGTGTTTCACATATAAACAGACAACGTTCTGCAACCCCTGGACTTCCATTTAATGACTTTGAGATAAGGATTTCTGCTCAGCGTCTAATATTGCATCTTTTCAGCTGCACAAAAGAAGAGAATATAAAAAGAATCCTATGTTTTCTTTTTGAATCTATGTTTTTTTTTGGTATAGAAAAAATACAGAATTCAATCTGTATAAAAACAACCTGCATTAAGTGAAATAGTTTGGCTGTGTATATTCAGGTCAACTCTACCAAAAGAAGCTCTCTATGGCACAATATTGTACACCATAGTTCATGAAGTGTTTGAGTGGGGCAATTAGTACATGTCATCAGAATCTGTTTTCTAACACTTTGCAAAAAAGTGGTGCATTCCAAGGCTGAATAAGATATCTTTATACAAATATTTTTAAATGTTATTTTGCCATTGCAAAATAAAGGCTAGTCTTTCTTTTATGTCATAAAAGTAGGCTTTAAGCTGAAAAAAATTACTTGCTATTGGAAAAATATTATAATATTCTAGCTCACTCAATAATCTTCATAATTTCTCATTTCTGCAGGAAAGTATGTTTCTGATGAAGTAGCATTCACTATTAACCTGAGCTTAGGTTGTTTAAAAAGGGTTAAATTACTCACCCTTCTAGGTGCACTTTTGATTTACAAATCAACTCTTAATTTCAATTAATATTTTCAAATTAAATCTTTTCCATTGAAGCATACCCCAATATATTTTGTCTTATAACCTTTCAAATGAAGTGAACAGCTTAAAATGCTATACTGGATCATCTCCATGAGCCCTAAAGCATTAAATATGATTTTCTTAAGCCTGATTGTTACATCTATAAGGCATGACTAAAAATACTGATTGCTCAAGAGTGCTCAGTTCCTTTGCATTTCTGCATCCAATATTAGGATGCAGAATACTGTGCCTTTATTTCAGGAATTTAATTTTATTAAAATTTGTCCCTTTAGACCTTTCTTAAATGATGACTCTTCTACAGGGTAGGCACTATCAAAACTGTAGCCATGGGTGAATACCCTTTAGTAATATATTTCCTGAGTTCTTTGTGCTAATGTAATGAGCTACATCATAGCTGAAATTCAAGATGTAGAAGCTGTCTTCTTATCAGTGCAAGGCATTTCTGTATTAAAAAGTAAACCTTTTCTGCAGGTGAATATGGATTTTGTAAAACAGTGATTGAAACTGTGTTTAACTGTACAAAATTTAGAAGTTAGAAATACGTTGCAAAGGCAGTACCTGGGGTGTCTTTGTTGAAGTTCAACCATTCAGAATAAACAAATGCTGTAATGCATTTTTTATGTACTAAGTGTCTACTTGAGGTATTGTTTTGATCTTTCAATTTCTAACTTAGAGGAAGAAACAGGTTCTTTTTAACAAATGCTGTTTATTTTATGTTCTTTAATTTTATATTATGACCTCATAATCTGAATACAAGAATAAATTGATTCTAGTAAAGTGGCTGTGGACATTTATTATCTGCTTTCCCACCCTCTTTTTTTCATATGGATAAATGACTAAAGCCAAAATATGCCATAGGAAAAATTGGTTATCTCTTTTATCTTCAGAATAATGTCATAGTAATCTGCAAACATTAAGGGATACAGTCTAAGTACTTACATACCTCAGATTAAACAGGTGGTAGTTATATAGAAAATGCACGCTTATTCTAAGACTATTTTACCTTTTTGTGCATTCATTTCTGCAGTCAGGCAAAATGTGAGAGTGCGTCCACTTGGAAAATTGTAAAAGCTGCCTTCCTTTTGTAGATATTATAGATAGATGATAGCTATCACAAAGATACTCAAAAAAATAAAACCTTCTACTCAGCTTTCTAATACATCCCAGAAGCAGATGTATGGGAGTAGCTAAGCTTCATCTGGGGGCAAACTCAGAAGTAAAAGAAACTCCAGGAATACATTAATAATAAAGACAGAAATGTATTAATGGCAGCTGAATAGCTTGTCAGACAACTCTTAAATGCTTATTTGCATTTTAATGGTTAATTATGGAATGAGAGATTGACAAACATGTTGAGAGAACTAGAAGTCTGAAATTACATGAAATTACAATGCTTTTAATATATTATTTCTACCTTAATACATTTCATGCATAACAGAGTACCTGTGGTGCTCCATTGTTCTGAAGGTCACTTTGACATAAGAAATGAATTGCAAATGCTTGAAATTAAAATCCCATGTTCTACATTAGATATCTAAATGTGTGGCTTTAGAAATATTTCAAAACCCTGGAGTTCCAATTGAATTCTCATTTCTACATTGCCTATATATAGGAAGACTGGGGTCCTTTTGTGCCACCACACCAGGATACATTTTTTAACAGGGCAAGGGACTGATCTGGACTTCAAATTAATAATAACTACATATAGAATCTTCTTTGTGCCATTAATGAACTCAATAATTTGTTTGCAGGTTATGAGGCAGAGTTTGTTCCCTTGCAGGTGCTGTAAATTTACCATTTTTCACCTAGCAAGGGGGAAGTTCAAGGAACTGGAGGATGGATAAATGTGACTGAACTGATGAATTGGTAAGCCGTGGTGTGTTCAGATATCTGATTTAAGATGCTTTAATTCTAAATTCCTTTCCAGTTTTACAAAGAGTGCACACATATTTGTCATTGTGGGAAAGCCCTCCTCATGGAATATGCACTTTAAACTGTGCTTTGTGAACATAAAATCGTACTATTTGAACATTTGAATTGTCTCAGCTCAAGCTGGTCTTGTTTTATATAACTATTAGGAATCCAAAGATATTTATGTTCATATGACTGACTTTCAGTAAATTAAGACTCTTTAGATACAAATGTGTCACAGTGAGTGAAATTAACATACCATTCCTGTAGTTTTATGGTCACAGAAATACACAAACTTGTAAACCACCAAGATGTATTAATATTTTCTCTAAAAACAAGTTCTAATAAGTTTGGTTGTATAGTTGAAAGTTCCAGAATATTACATTCTTTATTTTTATTTTAGAATTTTTTGACAAAATAGTAATCTAATTTATTACCTCTGAGATTCCTGTTAAATATCAAAGAAAGCATAAATATTAATAGAGACTTAGATTTTCCTTTCAAAGGGCATAGTTCTACTTGTAAAAAAAATAAAAAGTTGAGATCTTCATGCTTAAATGTGTAGGACAGCCTCATTGTGCTCCACGAACGTTTGAAAAAAATATATACAATTTTCTCGTGAAAGAAGTAAAAATTATTTAATATGTTTTATATTCTAAGTACTTCTGTATGCAGAAAATCCATAAACTTGCAGAATCTCTGATCAGACATGGTAATAGAGAGCACAACAAAGTAAAGCTTTAAATTAACAAGTACTTTGTAAAGCTGCTTCCCAACACTTGCTTTGGTTGCTAAAATGAAGGTTTTCAGCTAGTGACCTAACTATCATTTATTTCAGAGATGGATCAGGTCTTTAAATTTCAACTTATTAAAATTGATTTGGGTTCCATTTATGTAATTGGGAACAGGATTTTTGCCAGGAAAATTAAGCTCTTTCAACCATTTGAATAAGGAAGTTTTGTACAGTCATCTATATTTTATTTCTACTGTGGTAGAACTGTCTGAGACTGAATGATTCTTTTCTTCCCCTCTAAATCAATTCCATTATGAATAAGAGCCAAAAGAAAATATAGCTCTCCAAGCCCTATATAATTCAGATTTATAGGTGCTGAAATACATCTCTAAAATCTGAAAGTGGATATTTACGTACTTATGTTTCAAGTTCTCAAATGCACAAAGTTTTGACTGTCAACATAATGAGGAAAGCTCCAGTCTTGACAAGAGTGAGCTGCTCTAAATATCAAATGGAGGTCTACAGCAACTGGAGTTACTGGAGTTTGTCATGGTTGATCTGCTCAACTGTTGTGTCTCAGCTGACACGTGTCAACTCAGTCTCACATGTGTCCTCTGTTCTGTTTGAACTTAGAGACTGGTCCCTTTTGGCTCACCGTCTTTCCCTGGAGAAGGCAAAAACTTGTTGTCCAGACAAAAAAAAAAATAAAACTTCAGGAGACAAATGTTGTTCAAGCTCTGCCTCTCAAAAAGCAAAGAAGAACTCCTGCCAGCTGATGGTGTTCTGGTATCCCATGGCCACCCATCCTCTGCATTGGGCTAGAGCAGTTTCCATGCTTCTCACACAGACTTAAGCAAGAGAAGCAGCAGCTAAGTGCTTTGATCTGGTACAGCGCAGAAACAGCAGCATGAGTTCTGTGGCTTCTGTAAGACACCGGGAATCTCAACTCTGGATCTAGACCAAGTGATGCTAATAATGTTGTTGGTATGCTTTGATGAGATTTCAGTACCTTCAACCCACTGATTTCCCAAGTCACCTGTTACATATAGACATATGTGTTATAGAGGCATATAGTACAATTGAGCCATTGACAATTCACATAGATGTTGTGGATTTAATAAAAAAGGCTTGAAAATATTTAATTATTTTCCCCATCCTTAAGTCAAACTTCATCATTCAAAGATGGAAAAGAAAGGAAGGAAAACCCTAAAGCTGAATTTCATTATAGTGGTCAGAAATCAATAGCAGGTAACCATTTTCTTCTGAACTTAAGTGCTTATTTTTGAATACCAGAATTATTTCAACTTGAGATTTCTTCTGAATCAGGGTGAGGTGAATCTCACTCCAGTTAAGAATACAGAATAGGTAGCAAGTTAAAATTTGATCTATTCTCAGATACTAGAGGGGTAAAATGCAGTTAGATCACTGTGTAACAGTAAGAAACATTAGAAAATTAATTCTTCTTGAGATATAATTTTTATTTTTTTAGATATATTAAGACAGGTTGAATTCCTTCCTTCTTTTAAAATTCCCTCTCCCTTCCCTCAAAAAACCCTACCATCTTGTCAAGTCTCCATGACAATGGTTAATTTGAAACCTGAAAGAATTTGAAGAGTGTAGCTCTCTAAGCATCATTGATGCAGTTTGGAAAATTTGGAATGGTTTTCCGCTCATTGTAAGTTATAAAGAAGAACAGAGGAGAGATGAAAACTAATGACATCCTTCCTCTCCTTACAGTTTCCCTGGGAATACACTCAATAAACAAGAAAAGCAAGACAGCTTTTATATATAACTTAGGAAAGCAAACCTGCTTGGAAGCAGACCAGTAGTTAACAGGAGAATGGAATGAGAAGAGTCAGTAGAGAATGGAAATAAAAATACAGAGAAAAAGTGAGTTAAATGTAGAAAAAAACTGCAGTAGAAAAAGTATTAGTTCCAGTTTAATCAAGGAACATACTGTTGTGTTTAATGAACCTCTTCACTCAAACAGTAAATATAACACTGCTGTTTTAAGGAAAAACAGAGAAGTGAGATTGAAAAACACCGTTGAAAATATGAACGTCTACTCTATCCTGCTAATGAGGAAAGCCAAGGCAAGGACAGAAAACAGAAATGTTAAAGTCTTTCATCATAATGTATGGAAAATCAGAGGAGACTTTTTGGAAAAGTGTACTACTCAGAGACTATGTGCTCTCCAGAGGAAAATCAAAACCATTCTCTTAAAATGCATTAAGAAAAACTGAAAATCACTGCTGAGGCATCTTCCAAGTCTGTTGATGCATTTATAATGACAGTTTTCTTCAAAAGAAGGGTGGAAATGTCTTCCTCAAAAATAACTCAAACAGGCAAGGAATTATGTAAATACCAAGATATACAATGCATATGTTTTCAGAGAAAGAACCCGAAAGTTTATACTTGCTAATGATTGAAATATATTTAATGATATGTGTATCATTGATTTAAATGGGAATATTTGCATATGGAATAGCTCAAGTGAGCCATGTAAACAAAAATATTTAGAGGACACAAATAATGAAGAAGAATCAAGAGAGGGACATAATTTTGTTAAGTTCAAGTATTTTATTAATTGGAAAATAATGATGATGAAATTGGTTTCTATAAGCACAGACAGATCATCAGCCATGTCTGGATCCAAAGTTTCATGCTTCATCATCATCAACAAGCAGTCAAAGTGATAGACTTGGCACACAGCAAAGGAGTAATGGTTAAAGACAGAAGTTTGCAAAATAAGGTGAATGGCCTTAGTGGAACTAATGTTCTAAGAAAATGTATTAATTGTTTTTTGGGGTTTTTTCCCCCATATACTGTGATAATTCTATGATCAATAAACAAAGAAGTTGGTGAACCTTTCATGCTTCATTTTGCCAAGCGTATGGTTGACTGAGTTCCATCTGGAGCCAAAGGAGAAAGAAATGTTTGTTATACACATGGCAAGATGAAAGCACTTCCAAGTGTCTTGCCATTGAAGATATTCAAAGTGAGATTTGGGATGTAGGTAAAATAAAGGAAAAAATAAATTCCTGAAAACCTCAGTACTCCTCCTAAAAGTCCTTCAGGTAAAACCACGAAAACTTGTAACATAAACTGTATGCCTTAAAGAATATTTAGAGTTTTCAGTGGAATTAGTACAATCTTGTCCATGACAATAGTAGTCCATGTGCTAGACTGTAAGAGTGAATTAACATGTACATCCAGATGCCAGTGCATTTAAAAAGGAAAATCTTACAAAGTAAAGCAGTGTCTTCTTGGAAGTCTGGAACAAAAATAATAAAATGTATGTGTCAGGTAAAACCACAGATCTTTTTCAACTATCCAAGTTATCTCCTCAGAAATACATACCACATCTTTTGAAAATAAAACTTTTCAATACATATGGAAGACAAATCTAAATGAAACATGTGAAAGGGTATGTTACTCCTCATATTTCAACAAATTTTCAACAGCAGCAATGGAAGATATGCTGTATCAAATATCCAAGCAGTCATTTATTTATCAATGCCATTCCATATAAACACTTATCCAACTATTTATGCTGCTGGATATATACAACTAAAATGTTATGTCAGTTGATACACAGGTATTTTTTAAATTATGGTGGTTAAACCAGATAATTAGAAAACAAAATAGCTTCTCAAGTTCCCATCTCTACAGCTGTTTTCTGTATCTGTAAAATTTATTAGACTCTGTTTTAAAACTTGTGCTTAAAATTAGATATTCTTTACCTACCCCCTTATCTACAAATTGAATAAATTAAATTGTTTTGGAAATCTCTTCTTTCTTAAGTTAAAATAATTAGGGTTGCAAACTTATGGAAGATGGACCTTTACGTAAAGTCATCTTTTCAAAATATATTTAAAATTCTGGTCTCCATATCACCTTATATTTTGTTACCTCAACATCCTGAACTATCTGCTAATTCTTCTGGTCAGTCTGACTCCCATAAATTGTGCAAAATTTGGAGGAGGGGGAGCCCTAAAAAAACTAAAATAAAATGTTCTAATAAATATCTATTTAAGTTGAATTAATTACATTTTTTCCAAGCTGGTCACAAAAGTTGCTTTGCTTTTGCTTACTAATGTTAAATTAAATACAAAGCATTAAAATGGTGTTAATTTTGCCCTGAAACTAGATAACCCATTCAAAGCTTGTATATCTGAATGAATGGTAAAATAATTATTCATGATTAGGGTCTCATATTATCATATTACACTGAGTAACAAGCAGAGCAATCATTATTTATTTTAATTACAATTATTAGCTTAAAAACACTATTCATGAGCATGGTGCCTCTACAAAATTGCTAAAGGTAAATTTTATTACTCTAAAATGAGATGTCTGAAGGCAATGGGGCCAACTGAACAGAAAAAAAAAGGGAATTGGAGAATAACAAATTGTAGAGATAGTGCTAGAAAAATATAAAAGATTATATTTAAAGGACTAGATTATAGAACAATATCTTGATGAACTTGAGTTAAAAGAAACACTTAGCTTGTTTTCCAAGTATAAATTTTTCTTGCTAGCTAGAAGAAGGAGAAGAATATAGATATTGATGTACCCTGCCTCTTGGAACAGGATGCCTATATACAACATGATGCTCTTGAAATATCCAAATAACCAGCTTAAACAACCTGTTTTGTATCAACTAGAATAGATGTGTTTTTTTACTTATATACTTCTCATGGTTAAGAGTTCTGCATGTACATTTATGTAGATCACCTTCTTCACAAACACATTCATATGCATATACACACCCACCTATATGTATACACATATGTCTGGGCACATGTCTCTGTATGAGTGTATATGCATGTTTTTGTAAGTACAGAATTAAATGAGTTTTTTCTTTCCTACACTTGATCCTTCCTCCTTCCCCCCACTGCACCAAGTTGTGTGCAAAATTCATTGTACACCTGCCAAAGGAGGCCCATTATTTTTTCAGCACAATGATGCAGCAGGTTTTGGACACTAGCACTGAGGCAGGGTTTGTTTTGAAGCTCAACAGCTTTGTCCCTAGTACAGTAGTCTAGTGGCATGACTTAATCCAGAAAAGTCCTTCTTGTGAAATCTTGAAAATAGAAAAAATATTTGCCTACTTGAGAGATCTGGTTTTGCAACTTTACTCTCACGAAGTCACACTTACTTAGCATAAGTAGAAATCTCACTCATTTCCAAAGAGTAATCAACGTGTTTGCTGAACATGAACTGTGAACATGAAAATCTAGGGGTCAGAGGTACCAGGTTGCAGTAAAATCTGACAAGGTATTTAAAACAGATTTCCTTTCAGACTTCTGAATCTGTTTGTTTGAAACATAATTATTGCTATCTTTTAAGCTTAAGATGTATTTCCCTCTAACTGTCCACCTATGCTATTTTATTAACACGCTGTGTTGGTATGTTCGTGATTCAAACACTGTGCGTTGCTTTGTATTAAATAGGCAGTAAATTAAGTCAAAATCAAGCTCTTCAATCTCTCATTTTTATTGTATAGCTGTGGGCTGAAATCTTGTTTTTACTATATGTCATGCATCTGAAATCTGATGCTTGGCAGTTCGGCAGACAGAACTGGGGAAGGTAAGGAAGAAAAAAACATCTCTTGGCATAAAGGCTCTGCAGCATTCAACAGAATTCAACACTCACAGACTATCCCTGGCAACTGCTGCACTCTGCTTCTCAGAAATCACTGCCCTGTGTTATTTAGCCATTGGACTCAGACAGCTCACTCTTCACAAGTCTCTCTTAAGAAGATTTTCACCTCCCAGTCATCTGATTCATTACCCGCATCTCATGCAGGTTTATTAAAAGCTGCTCATAACAGATATTCATCCATATCAAGCATTTCACACATCAAGGTCCCAGGACTTAAAAACTATTCATGTGAATGCTGCATGTGCATACAAAGTTGTCAGATTTTCCAGGACGCTGCTTTATACAGCTTGTTATTATATGAAGGTGTAGTGTGTGTGTCTGTAAATCTCCCAAGTAGCTGTGCCTTGAATATCTCAATAATGTAGGGTAGTTAATAGCTACCCAGACTGGACCAGAGTTGCTGAGGTCCCTCAAAAAAGCCTGAAGTTGATGCTTACAGCCTATAATATCTTTGGGATCACTAAAATTTTGGCAAAAGGAACAAATAGATGGGCTAGACACCTCAGTCTGTGAAAGAGACAAAGGTGAGGAATTGGGATAATCATTTTTAGTACGCATAGCATATAAAGGCCATGAGTAAGCAATTGTTTACAACTCCTAATATAAGAACTAGCAGGTTTCAAATAAAACTAGCAGGTTACTTATTCAGAAGAAACAGCAGGGGACATCTCTGCAGGCAGTGCAATGCATAGTTCAGTTCTGGAATGTGTTACTTCGAGACTTTTGTAAAAAGTTTAAGTAGTTCTACAAATTGTTATGTAAGAAATCATGGAAGAAATTTGCTTTGAGAGATTCAAATACAGATACAATCAAATCTGCAAAACACTTACAGCATATTTGGCGGTAAAACACTATTCTGAAATGCAATACTGCCTGCTTGTACGTGTACTTCTGCTCTTTCATGTGCTAACACTACTGCACTTGTGAAACTTGTGGATCTGACCTGACTGACCTGCTGCTGGATCTGGCAAGGCTGTTCATACATTCTGCTCTTTGAATAATTCATTCTGACTCTACACAGGACTAGTATCAGTAGCCCTCTTCAAATTCCATTTTCCCATCAATGATAGCAATTCACTATCCTACAGTGTGCTATTTTTATGTAACTTTCATCAATACCTCCTACACATTTACAAACTCAGGAAAAGTTATTTTCATTTTGCTTTGAAATGGTGTGATTATAGCACATAGGTCATGCAAACATTATTTATCCTTTGCATAATTATTCTATTTTCAATTATAAATTTTAAGCCATACAAATATCAAGTTTACTCATGTTAGAAGTTCAGTGATCATGAGTTCTTGAATTTTTCTGTTACATACCAATGGCTTTATGCACTTATTGCAGCTATACATTAATTAAATGAAAAAAAAAAAGAGAAGAGATACAATAGCAAAGCAATTGAAAAACATAAAGCCAGAAGATCCTCCTTGTAAGCAAGCATCACAGCAAAAGCTTAAACCATAGCCAAGTGCACTGAGAAATATAAAGTCTATGTTGTGGACAACATAAAAATAATACGTTACATAGTTTAGGCCAATATGGTATCACAGATTTGCCCACTTTGAATGCTAGACACTATCAAGATGACAGAAAAAAAAAATTCTTGTAGGAATCCAGGTCTTTGTTTGATAGTAAACATCAGCACTTCTCTTAAAAATGGCAAGTTATCAAGAAAACTGAATGTTTTTTTCCTTTTAAACAGAACATCATATGGCTTCAGTGTGGTCAAAGGCAGAAAAATGGCTACTTAGAAAAAAACAATTCTTCAGTTGTGATACTTATATGCTTTCAAGTTATATCTACCTAGTTTGCTGACAAAAAATAGGCAAAAATCTTAGCTCAAAGCTAAGGCCCTTAAGAGAAATCTGCCCTCATGAAATGTGATAATAAGTATCCACTAAATTCTGGGATTACCATATGAAACATGATTGATTTTAACTGAATTCTATCTTACTTTATCATTTGTTGAAGTATCATGGTCTGTATAATTACCTATAATTTGGGCTAAGTAAGTAGAAATTCAAGTGTATAGTGCCAGAATTAGCTCTGAAATTACTTTGGCTGTTAAAAATTGGGTGGCACCCAATTTTGCAAGGAAACTTACATCCAAATATATACTGATTTTTTTTTTCAGGTGTTACCCCATCCCGATCCTTCTCTGCTTCTGATTATCTTCTTTTAACTGCCTCACCTAGCCCATAACATTTCTCATTACTGAAGCTGTACTCACATAGACACTTGGATCATAACTACATCCATTTGCAGATACATTTTTTCTCTTTTGGATCTTGAGAGAAGAAAACTGCCATATAAGAATTATCACTTTTAATTAGTGAACTCGCAGATTGGCAGCATGTAGAAAAGCTATGACAGCAAAAGGAAATGGGATGATTTTAGCAGTGATAATCTTTATAGTGCCAAGAAACTTTCACAGCAGTTCATTAGAGGGAAGATCTGTGATTTAAGCAAGACTGAATCAGCACTCATGCTGGCTGCATCAGTAGTGCTCAAGTGAGAATTAAAAAGACCAGAAAAAGAGGAGTGGACTACACATGCTGATCTGGGAAGGCAGGGTGCACTCCTCTGTGCATACTATTCGCTCCTGGGTTTCCTCTGTGTCCTGTGTGAGTGACAAAATAGATGTGGTTTTACAGTTCACAGTGTGAATAATACCATGAAGGCTAGTACATTTTTGCAGCATGAAATGTAGTGTATACACTGCATACCTTGGGCAATCTCTTTGATTGTGAAAGGATTCAGAGACTTCTGGGATTTTGCAAGCTGGGAAAAACTATATTGGCTATTAACCAGTGACAAACCTTCTGCATTAAATTAGGGTGCCATCATCAAGAAAAAGTGTGAGTGGGCAGGAATTTTACTTTTTTACCTTCTACTTCCATATAGTCATACCTTTTCCCATGAACACAGGATAGTGTGGTGGTCTGTTCTCAGGGGTTTTGAATGATGCCTCTTTTGCCTTCCCTGTAGACTCTAGTGCCCACCAGATCTTCAGTGTAGACTTCTGATGTTTGTTAACCCATTCTTCAATAGCTGCTATTGCTGAGTAGTTTTAAATGGCTGAACTACAGAAAACCAAAGTGATTAAGGTATATTTGCAATCTAGCTTTTTATGAAATTTGTTATTAGAATTGTTCTTGATAAAAATTCCCCCATCCTTTATGTGATGAAGGTTAATATTAAATATCACAACAGTGTAATATTGAAATACCAACATTCCATTACTATTGAAACCATTGACAGAAAGTATGAGAAATCTTCAGCTATGTTCCTGTCATGTTAGTAAACAAGAAGTTCTCTGTTGCAGGCATCCTGTCTGAATATACGTGACTTTAAAGCCAGGTACAAAAGTAAGTATTTTATCTTCAGTCTTCCCACAGAAAATTTCTACTACATATCAAAATGTTTGTAGAATCACAAGATTCAAAAGAGCACTGGGTCAACTTTAAAAAGAGAGAAAAAAGAATTTTCAAATCTATGTATATTATAAGCTACATAACTAGTTTTTAACCTTACTATTGCAGGCATTGTAAGAAGATGTTGTAAGTACGGAGTTAATGTCACTGCCTACAGCCAAATGGCAAGCAGACAGCCTGACAGAGCGGGAAACCTCCTCTCAAACAACCTGTTCAGTATTGGAGGGTGAACTACTTCCTTAATTTTACACAACCTCTAAGATTCTTTTTGACAGTCAGGTTTTCAGGGATAGAAAGTGGGTCTCTCTAGCTTCGTGTCTTATGGCACAGTGTTCAAATAATAAAACAACAGTAAAATAAAAAAGTGCAAGAATACCACCACACCAATGGAAGTTTTACAGCTCAGGTACTGTGTCAACTTAATAGTGAAGTAGGATTTACTCTTACTAACCAGTTTTATGTAATGCAATTTTTTTTTTTTTTGTTTTAATAGAGGTAGAGAAGAATCTTAACACTAGATCACCAAGTAATTTTTTCTTATCTTACACAGTACATGACCATTTTTCTACTTCAAAGAAATAGTGTTAACTGTCCAAGCAGCCTGAAACAAATAATTTCCCATATAATAAAGCTAATACCTTAAGATTACTCTTAAATTTACTCACATGCACATTCCTACAGAACTCTTGAACTTTAATTATAATTTTTTTGGGAAACTATAATGCTGGAATATAAGATGGCAAAATAATTTTAAAATACTTTACAAACTATAATTTGAAAGGTAAGTAGAGATGTTTCAATGACTTCTGCTTTTAAGTTGTGAACTTGACCTGGGAGTCATATAAAATTTTGGGGTTTTTTTCTGAGAAGCCATGATACAGTTACCTACCCTTAAATTAGGCTACAGAAGTCATCTGTGCCATTGTTTCTTTGGGCTTTTTTTTGGTTTTTTCTCATCTCTGAATGGAAGAGAAGTTTTTATCTTTGTTTGTGATAGAACTTGAAAAAAAATCACTTACTTTTCCCTCCAGAGTCTTTAGGTTTTTTGCAACACTCTTTGAAATCTTATCTTTACTGAGCCTACCTATATATATATATAATACATAGAAACACACATGGATCATGGAACTACTATGAGAACTGGATTATTCCTTTTTCCTTTTTTTTTTTTTAAATGACCTTTATGTCCATCTGTGGTATAATGGGGAAAAAATACTGCTTGGATTTACATGTAAGGAAAACAAAAACCAAGAAGAGCTAAATGAAATACATCTGAGAAAGCTAAACTGAGTGAAGGCTTAGATCTTTGGCTGAGCTGAAGGTTATACTTGTTCTAAGAGATGTATTTGAGGCTGAAAGGCATTTTGCTGCTGTCTTTGATTCTTCTCCTTTGTTCTTACAGTTGTGAGTGTGTAAGTTACCTTTGAGCTCTCCACACCACTTCAGTAACAAATATTAAAGCACAGTGAAAAAAAATATAAATTAGAAGTGCATAGAACCACCATGAAGGCAACTTCTTTAGTTCGAGTGTCAGTCCTGAGACTATGTTTAAGGCATATGCACCTTTCTGTATGTAGATATTTGAATTAACCTCTTGCTCACAGGGTTATAGTCACATGTAGTTATATTTCTGTTGTCTGGGTTTCAGGATAAAGTGGCTTGTTTATGACTAGTGTTAATACAATTGAGATGCTAAGCCCTTTTTAAACTTATTCTCCTGATGACATCAGAGATCTAGAAGATGCCAATCTGAAAATCCAAGTTGTCAAACTTCTCAATTCAAGGAAAGAGCAAAAAAAAATAAGAACACAACGTTTTTCCTACAGATAGTTCCTCAACCACGTACTTCTGCTCTTGCACACAAAGATAAATAAGCAGGAGTATTCTTAGCTTAGCAGTAATAGTACTGATGGAAAACATGAAGAAGTTTCCTGTTGTGTTCTTGTTATTGTTTAAATGTTATTCTCTGGGAAAAATATTCAAGATTTTGCAAAAGAGTGTGATATTGTTCCCTGTAACTCCTTATTTTCTCTATGCAATTCAAAATTTATTTTTCACATATTATTATGAATTAGTGGAAACTATTAAAGCTACATATCTTGCTTATAATACAACTAGCAAAGTAACATCCTTGCAACTTGAACCTGCAAATATCATGGTTATACAGACATATCACAGTAAAATTGTAACTACTAAAACAATATATTCCCAGGGCAGACAGAATAAAATTGTTTTTCCTATTCCAAAGTATTAAAATTTGCTTCAATAGTCACAAAGTGACTGCTATATTGTGCAGACATACTTGAACTGGAAGCCCAGCAACTTACAAGGTGTTTTGGAGAGCATTTTCTGGTAAGGCTGGCTGACTTGCAGCTTCTGAAAGAAATAAATGGAATGTGCTGCTCTTTTACACATGCAACATGTTTTCAAAAATAAAACTGGGGAGACAAGACTGGTGAATTAACAGTTATTGTTAGGACAAAGGTGTAAAATCCTGTTTCTCTGGCAAGAAGATTTTAGTTGTTTATAACGGCCATGTGCAAGCCTACACAGTAATGTTTGTCTCAAAGGATTTCTCAGAAGTGACTTTTTTTTGGGGTGGGGTGGTGGGGTGGTTGGTACACACTGAAGTAAACCATCTGCCATGGAATATGATAAGTAGAACAAAAGAAAGAAGATCAGCTTTTAGGAAGAATATATATCATAAGAGATTTGAGCCAGTTACATTAAGAAATGCAAGACTGAAAATTGCTGTTGAGTGTAATTTGTAGAAAAATACCAAAGTGATAGCACTAGCATGGCCTCTCACTGTGCCTGGAATTACACTGCTCTGTAAAACAATTCTTCTTTCTGATACATTTTCTGTGAAACTGAAAGCTCATATAGGTGCCCTTTTAACATGGCATATCATTAAATTCTGATAAACTGCTTGCTTGGTAGCAAAGGATTTGCAGAACTCAAAACTACAGGAATTGTTAGAAATTATTAATGTCTATTTTTTTATGTGTGTTTTCTAATTATGAGTTGCCTGCCAGAAGTAAATAGCATCTAGAGGATATTTTGATATTAATTCTCATTGTCCAGGTAAAGTCATATTCGTATTTAACCTGTCAACATCAAAATCAAATAAAAAAAGAGAATTATTTGTGAATGCATTTAAAAATAGGTATGTTCTTTCATCTGAAGTTATATCACAAGTTAAAAATATATCTTAATTGTTTTCTAAGTACTCTGAGTCTTAGGGTCTGTCCAGGTATGGAAACTGAGTCAATTTTAAATTTCTGCAATATCAATCAATTATTAAAAATAGTAGATACAGAATATTTTCACACCTCATTTAATAGAATAAGTAGAATCTAGGAGTGCTCATTTGTGAAAATATATGGGTTTACTCTCTAGCCATATATTGTCACAGTGAATCATGGCACCTTAAACTTTTGATATTGATGTTCATGTTTCTAAGTCTAAGGATATGGTTTTTATGTTTTAACTCTAGAAATGTGCTGTAAGTGGGAACAGTTGCCTGTGTGCCTAGTTCATATATCCTACCCATAGACAGTACTGCTTCTCCTAATATTAAACCATAAATTCCAGCTGTTATATAGAAGACATTTCTGTATGCACTGCAAGGAATTGCTTTTCAGCCTTCAAGGCTGACACATGGATGTTGTGAGGGAAATGCAGTCTAAACATTAATAAGTGGAGTATTCATTAATAGCACATGCTTCTATTTTCCTCCATTAAAATATGTAGTGTGCTACAAGGACCATCTTTTGTGATGCCAAGGATTTAAACTGGATAATTACCATCCAGAATTTTAACAAAAAGGACTTAAAATTAAAAGTTTCCCTGTGTTCTTATAGGGTAACTTTCAGCTGTTATTTTTAAACCCTCTGTTGTAAACAAAGTGCATTATGTTGAATTGATCAATCTAAATATTACTTTCTGCAGTCAGCCTCCCAGCAGTGCTGGTAGCCTGAGCGCTAATTGTGTGCAAGAGTTGAACCCCAGCCAGTTCTGGTTGCAGACTCATTAGCATATTCATAAGTCACAGCTTCACGCAGGTGCCAGAAAGAGCAAAATGTTTTGTGACTATTCACAGCCGCAATAGTAGAAATACTGAATTACTGCTAAAAAGCTATTATATGTGATAAAATAAGCTTCTAATATTGTAAAGTAGGTTCAAAAACTGTCAAGCAATTGCTCCATGAAAAAATGAAACAAGACCTTTTATCCTTTTCGTTTTTCCCCTTTTTCCTGCCTTCCCTTCTCTCCCTCCCATCCCCCTTCCCCACCCCTCCCCTTTGCCCTGCAGAGTGGAAAATTCAGATCAGGCAGATTAAAAACAATGTTTCTTGCTTCATCCCCTTTTGAAAACTGGCTCTGGTTTTCTTAATAGAGGCCAAGGAAGATAGTGTGATAATTACTAGATTAGACATCTACAGACCCTGCTGCATGAGCGATAAACCAGTATAATGGAACTAAGCTTCTTCTAAATGAATTGGAGCAATATGGACTCTCACTAATTCAAATAAATTCAAAATAAAAGCACGTTCTCAACATGCTGCTGCCAGTAGTAGCAGCATGATAAAGGGATTGTCTGGATCAGTGTATCTCTTCACTGCAGGTCACTTTTGGCCCTTTCATCAATAAGATTTTGTCTTTCTGTAATACAAAGACAACTGATTCAATTAAAATTATATTTCAAAACCTTAGTAAAACAAAGTATTTAAAGGATTTTCCAGCATTGTTAAATCCAGATAATAGGACTCCAGTTTATCATTCAAGCATAGCTAGCAGTGTGTTTTCTCAAATAAGGTTGCATCACTTCATTTAGTTAGTTTTACCACTGATCTTGCAGCCAATGTTTATCAATTCTGTGTAGCATATTAGACTGGGATTCCTATTTTATTTCACCATAATGGATCCTGTTAAATGATAAAATCATAGAATGTTAAGGGGTTGGAATCTACCTTAAAGATCCTCTAGGCACAACCCACCACCCCACTAGGTCAGGGACACCTCCCACTAGACCAGGTTGTTCAAGGCCTTATATCCACCCTGGCTTCGAACACTGCCAGGACTGGGGCAGCCACAACCTCCCTGGGCAACCTCCCTTCCAGTGTCTCACCACCCTCAACGAATTTCTTCTCCACATCTAACCTAAATTTCCCCTCTTTCGATTTCTCCCCATTACTCCTTGTTTTATCCCTGTAGTTCTTGACAAAGAGTCCCTCTCCATCATCCCTGTAGGTGCCCTTCCAATACTGAAAGGTTGCTATGAATCCATGCAACCTTCTGTTCTCCATGCTGAAGCCCAACTTTCTTAGTCTGTCTTTGTAGGTTCAGCCTTCCTGTACATGCAGATTAGTAGGAACTTAATGACCTACATGTCAACAATATTTTTTAGATAACAATCCACAATCAAAGTACATACTATGTTTACTTTTTTTTAAGCAAAATATCTACCCTAATTCCACCACTAAGAAGCATGCACTAATCATCAGGATTTTGAAATATATTTTAGTTATTATCCTTTCATGGAGGGACAATATTAAATTATTAAATACTTATTTCCTTTCACAATATCCTATATATCCTACTTGTTCATATTTTAATTGGAGGAATGTTTATGTGAAAGTTATAAAAAGCTACATGAAAACTATAAAAAAATTAATAAGGTAAGTACAAGGGACTGGTAAAGGCATCTGCATTTCAATGCTACCCCTGCAGTCTTAACTTTCTCTTGCATAAAGACTTTGAGATTTTTACTCTGTGTCTGTGAGGAGAATTTGACATTGACTGCACTAGATATTTCCTAGATATTTCTAGTATTCTAGCTAGAAAAGCCTTGGAGGCCTAGGGAGCCAAAGTCATTCCCGTCACGAAGCTGGAAGTTGCCAGTTGAGTGACAAAACATGTCCCCACTTTAGTCCTGGATTTCTCCTGCTAAGAGACAAGAGGGGAGCCCTGAGCATAAAGAACCCCAGGGAGCTGCCTGTGAGCTGCTGAAACAATCCACTGTGCTGAAAGCACAGTCCAATCCTTGGGGAGACTTGGATGTCCTCAGAAAGAAGGGCATCAGGAAGGAGGTTGCAGACTGCGTTATAAGCCATTTCTGGTCCACGGTGTGTTTATCACAGCCCTTTTGCAGCTCCAACTAGTAGACGAGTTAGTAGAATTGTGTCCAGAGAGCTCTACCTGCAGGTGAGTTGCAAGACCTTGAGTGCCTCAGATGCTGAAGGAAGTATAAGGGTTTGTTAATTTGGTTTTGCCTTTATCTTCCTGAGTTCTTAATTCTAAGCATTAGGCTATTTTGTTAAAAAGAGTGATCATCTCTGTTTTAGAAAATGCTGTAGATCACAGCAAACACCAAGTGCTTTTGGACAGGTTTGAGTTGCTCAGTCCTGTCAAGGGGGAAGATACTCTGCAGGGTTATCAAGGCATAAATTGGGGCTGCTGGGGAAAATATAAGGTCTAAGAAATGGCTATGTATCCTGTTCTTAGGCTACAGCATGGTAAATTCAATAATTCAATTTCACATTTAGAAGCAGTAGCTGACTTAAAGTCAGTAGTAGATGAGAGATGTGATTATGACTGGCTACAGGCAGATATAGGTTTGCCTGATCTGTGTGTTGGTCCTGTGGACCCTGAAGCTAGGTAGGTTCATCAGTGAATCACCCTGCCTGAGCTATAGCATAGTTCTGCAGGAGCCTTCTGAGATTTAAAACATGTTCAGTGTTGTAATAGCACAGACACATTGCTACTGGAACAAGCGCAGAGTACAGAATAATTAAAAGTATGGACAGGGTATGTTTATCTCTTCTGATGCCAAATCATATAAATATATTAATTCTCCGTTAGTGGGTATGGCCACTGTCCCCTATAAAAATCCTGCTCATTTGAACTGTGTGAAATCTCAGTGAGCAAGAAGCAGCCAGACCATTATGCCTTAGACAGACATGACATCCTAATTCTATTTTTTGGCTGTCCCTCATTTATATTTGTATATTTTATATAAGTTGAAATTTAACCCAGCAAAAAAACTGTGTGTTGGAATGCAAGTGCTGTCCTCAGGCTACAAAGATTCTTAGAAACAGTGAAACTGTTCTCAGTTTCACTTGCACAAACAGATTCAGTGGGTGCTGTCTCAACAAATTGGAGCATAATCTTGAGTATACTGAGCATTGAGAAAAAAATATAGCAAGTTTTTCTCTCTGAGGAGAATGCCCAGTTAAAGTAAAATATCCCCACCATATCCATGGGAGTACTATGACTGTGGTTGTTCCCTTTATAGCTAATGGAAAGGAACAGGCACCTCTAGAGAGTCATTAATCTCATCATAAGATAGAACAGATGAATATCCCTGGAGGAGCCTATTTTTCTCCATTAACTATAAAGGGGTTCTAAAATGCCTGGCTCAGATTTTAGATGTCTAACTTTCAGATGTTGAATTACAACCAATTAAGTCAATCACATGTTGTCCCCTAGAAGAACATGTTCTTTCCCTCCACAACCAGTCAATTCAGTCAGCATCCACAAAGAAAAGGCTGGAAAGAGAAAAATCAGTCCTGAAACTTCCCTGAGCCTCCTCACACATTTGCAGTAATTTTCATCCACAGCATGCAAGTGGGGAATAATGCAAATTCTCAGAAACTTCTGACTACAACTCCTTTTTAACAGTTCATTATTTCCAGTTTTGGGACACTAACTGATACATGAGGAAGGAAAGTGTCAGAAAGGGTATTATCTGTTGCTGCATCTAATGATTACCATCTGGACAGCCTTACAAGTAGAAAAAGTATTTTGCACCTGTTTTCCACATCATTAAAACACCAGATACATTTCTTTTTATATACCAACATCAGTGTCATCAGTAGAAACACCATTCTTCCAGCAGCTATTTGGGTTGTAATGCACCTGTTTTCTACCTGATAGGCACAGGTCTGAAGTCTGTAGAATTTCAAAGTCTATTTCTTGCTGTACCACTTAGAGGAATTCACTATAGCTTTGCTGTTAAGTTCATAAAATTTCCATTTTCATAATTTTTTAGATTACACAAATACTGTGTGAGCTTTCATGCATATATATTCTTCAGTGTTAAAAAACAAAGAAACCCATCCAAACCCCAAAACAATTACTGTGCCAATGTAAGTTGTTTCAAATGCAAATGTAGCTATAGAAATATGGCCACATACATGCTACCTTTTACTAGTGTTTGCATACTATATACAAAGAATTATATATTTCTTTTTTTCTAGAAAGCTTCACTCTTCATGGCTATGTATTATTTTTCTTAATATACTTTTTATTATGAAAAAACTAAATAAATTCTGGGTTTTTTCTTATTGTGATAAGTATTCTTTTCATGACAATTCAGGGTGCTACAGAGCTTTGCTGAAAAGTCAGTTCTGAATCCCAAATTCTGCAGAAGCCACACAGGAAATAACTGAAGACAAAAGAGTATGAAGATGCATGCTTTCAAGAACAGTGTTTTCATTGTAATTACTGAAAATTAAACCACCAAAGGACAGCTTTTCTCCTAAAATCTAAAACTTCTGAGGATTTAAACTCCCTAAAATCTATTTCTCCATTGCTAAACGCTAAACTACTCTTTTTTTCACTGTTTTTATTTTGTCTGTGCAGACATCCACATGTGCACAGAGTGTCTTTTTATCTATCTGCATGTCTACTTATATGCTTATATATGTGTATAGTAACCTCTTTAGCTCCAAAGATGCAACTGCAGGTAGCTTAATGAGAAAATAGGAAGCAAAAAATTATTTGCTTTTCCAAATTGGTAGAGATTTTTATGTCACAATTGCATGGTAGGATATAAAAGTCCATTTAGGGCCCGGGAAAAGAAAGAAAATCCAGTTTCTAAAGACCATGAAGAATTACACAATATTGTAGCATCTGTCTGTATAAGGTAAGACTACACTTGGGTAATAGCTACCAGCATGACTTTAAGGTATGCAGGAAGATACAAAGATCCACAGGCCTCAGCAGCACTACAGGAGTAACAGAATGAACAGCTTCTGAAAAATGTCATCAATGTATTATGTATAAAATAGATCTGTACTACACTTCAGTGTCAGCCATGCATGACTTTTTGTTCCTCTGTTAGCCTTACTTAGCATAGGGAAGGAA